>NC_073624.1:149902132-150205162 GCF_029407905.1 Bubalus kerabau | reverse complement strand
TCTTTGCTTCCAATCTGAGTACCTTTCATTACTGCTTCTTGTCTGATTGTTGACTTATTCCAGATTTTAGTGGGAAGGCTATCAGCTTTACATTATTGAGCGTTACGTTGGCAGTGGGCTGGTTCTGCTGCTGCTGCTAAGTCACTTCAGTCATGTCCGACTCTGTGTGACCCCACAGACAGCAGCCCACCAGGCTCCCCCATCCCTGGGATTCTCCAGGCAAGAACACTGGAGCGGGTTGCCATTTCCTTCTCCAATGAATTAAAGTGAAAAGTGAAAGTGAAGTTGCTCAGTCGTGTCTGACTCTTTACAACCCCATGGACTGCAGCCTACCAGGCTCCTCCATCCATGGGATTTTCCAGGCAAGAGTGGGTTGCCATTGACTTCTCCTGGGCTGGTTCTAAGTAGCTTTTATTATGTTGAGATGTGTTCCCCCCATGCCCAGTTTGGGAAGAGTTTTCATGATGAATGGATGCTGAATTTTATGAAATGCTTTTCCTGTGTCTATGGAGATGATTGTTAGGTTTTTGTCTTTTCCATTGTTGATGTGCTTGGTCACATTGATTGATTTGTGTATGTTGAATCATTCTTGTGAGACTGGGATGAATCCAACTTGATCGTGGTATATGCCCTTTTTAAAAAAAATTTTGTTCATTCATTTTTTACTTCCCTGAGTCTTTGGTGCCGAATGCAAGCTTTCTCTAGTTGCAGTGGGCAGGCTTCTTATTGTGGGGACACTCTTGTTGCAGAGTATGGCCTCTAGGGCATGGGGGTTCAGTAGTTCCAGTGTGTGGGATTAGATGCCCTGCTGCATGTGGAATCTTCCCAGACTAGGGATTGAACTTGTGTCCTTTCCTTTGGGAGGTTGATTCTTAACCACTGGACCACCAGAGAAGTCCCCACTTTTTAAAAAATTGAATTGCCATTAATTTTCAATGTTGTGATAGTTTCTGGTGTACAGATGAGAGGTTCAGTTAAAGATATTCTGTCATTGTCATATTGTTAAATTATAGTTCCTAAGACAGTGAGTAGAATTCTCTATGCTGTACAGATGGACTGTGTCTTTTATCTGGTTTATATATAGTAGTTTGTATCTCTTAAGCTCAAACTCCTAATTCATCTCTCCCTTACCCTTTAGTTCAGTTCAGTGCAGTCGCTTGGTCGTGTCGGACTCTTTGCGACCCCATGAATCGCAGCACGCCAGGCCTCCCTGTCCATCACCAACTCCCGGAGTTCTCTCAGACTCACGTCCATCGAGTCAGTGATGCCATCCAGCCATCTCATCCTCTGTCGTCCCCTTCTCCTCCTGCCCCCAATCTTTCCCAGCATCAGGGTCTTTTCCAATGAGTCAGCTCTTCGCAAGAGGTGGCCAAAGTACTGGAGTTTCAGCTTTAGCATCAGTCCTTCCAGTGAACACCCAGGACTGGTCTCCTTCAGAATGGACTGGTTAAGTCGAGGTTCGATGCATGATACTGGATGCTTGGGGCTGGTGCACTGGGACGACCTAGAGGGATGGTGTGGGGAGGGAGGAGAGAGGAGGGTTCAGGATGGGGAGCACATGTATACCTGTGGCAGATTCGTTTTGATGTTTGGCAAAACTAATACAGTGTTTGAGGTTTAAAAATAAAATAAAAGAAAAAAAAAAAAAAGAAAAAAAGAATGGACTGGTTAGATCTCCTTGCAGTCCAAGGGACTCTCAAGAGTCTTCTCCAACACCACAGTTCAAAAGCATCAATTCTGCGGTGCTCAGCTTTCTTCACAGTCCAACTCTCACATCCATACATGACCACTGGAAAAACCATAGCCTTGACTAGACAGACCTTTGTTGGCAAAGTAATGTCTCTGCTTTTCAATATGCTATCTAGGTTGGTCATGACTTTTCTTCCAAGGAGTAAGCGTCTTTTAATTTCATGGCTGCAGTCACCACCTGCAGTGATTTTGGAGCCCAAAAAAATAAAGTCTGACACTGTTTCCACTGTTTCCCCATCTGTTTGCCATGAAGTGATGGGACCAGATGCCATGATCTTTGTTTTCTGAATGTTGAGCTTTAAGCCAACTTTTTCACTCTCCTCTTTCACTTTCATCAAGAGGCTCTTCAGTTCCTCTTCACTTTCTGCCATATGGGTGGTGTCATCTGCATATCTGAGGTTATTGATATTTCTCCCAGCAATCTTGATTCCAGCTTGTGCTTCCTCCAGCCCAGCGTTTCTCATGATGTACTCTGCATATAAGTTAAATAAGCAGGGTGACAGTATACAGCCTTGACGTACTCCTTTTCCTGTTTGGAACCAGTCTGTTGTTCCATGTCCAGTTCTAACTGTTGCTTCCTGACCTGCATATAGGTTTCTCAAGAGGCAGGTCAGGTGGTGTGGTGTTCCCATCTCTTTCAGAATTTTCCACAGTTTATTGTGATCCACACAGTCAAGCCTTTGGCATAGTCAATAAAGCAGAAATAGATGTTTTTCTGGAACTCTCTTGCTTTTTCCATGATCCAGCGGATGTTGGCAATTTGATTTCGGGTTCCTCTGCCTTTTCTAAAACCAGCTTGAACATCTGGAAGTTCATGGTTCACGTATTGCTGTAGCCTGACTTGGAGAATTTTGAGCATTACTTTACTAGCGTGTGAGATGAGTGCAGTTGTGCCGTAGTTTGAGCATTCTTTGGCATTGCCTTTCTTTGGGATTGGAATGAAAACTGACCTTTTCCAGTCCTGTGGCCATTGCTGACTTTTCCAAATTTGCTGGCATATTGAGTGCAGCACTTTCACAGCATCATCTTTCAGGATTTGAAATAGCTCAACTGGAATTCCATCACCTCCACTAGCTTTGTTCATAGTGATGCTTTCTAAGGCCAACTTGCCTTCACATTCCAGGATGTCTGGCTCTGGGTGAGTGATCACACCATCATGATTATCTGGGTCATGAAGATCTTTTTTTTACAGTTCTTCTGTGTATTCTTGCCACCTCTTCTTAATATTTTCTGCTTCTGTTAGGTCCATACCATTTCTGTCCTTATTGAGCCCATCCGTGCATGAAATGTTCCCTTGGTATCTAATTTTCTTGAAGAGATCTCTGGTCTTTCCCATTCTGTTGTTTTCCGTTATTTCTTTGCATTGATTGCTGAGGAAGGCTTTCTTATCTCTCCTTGCTATTCTTCGGAACTCTGCATTCAGATGTTTATATCTTTCCTTTTCTCCTTTGCTTTTCACTTCTCTTCTTTTCACAGCTATTTGTAAGGCCTCCCCAGACAGCCATTTTGCTTTTTTGCATTTCTTTTCCATGGGGATGGTCTTGATCCCTGTCTCCTGTACAATGTCATGAACCTCAGTCCATAGTTCATCAGGCACTCTATCTATCAGATCTAGTCCCTTAAGTCTATTTCTCACTTCCACTGTATAACCATAAGGGATTTGATTTAGGTCATACCTGAATGGTCTAGTGGTTTTCCCTACTTTCTTCAGTTTCAGTCAGAATTTGGCAATAAGGAGTTCATGATCTGAGCCACAGTCAGCTCCTGGTCTTGTTTTTGCTGACTGTTTAGAGCTTCTCCATCTTTGGCTGCAAAGAATATAATCAATCTGATTTGGGGATTGACCATCTGGTGATGTCCATGTGTAGAGTCTTCTCTTGTGTTGTTGGAAGAGGGTGTTTGCTATGACAAGTGCATTCTCTTGGTAAAATTCTATTAGCCTTTGCCCTGCTTCATTCCGTATTCCAAGGCCAAATTTGCCTGTTACCCAGGTGTTTCTTGACTTCCTACTTTTGCATTCCAGTCCCCTATAATGAAAAGGACATCTTTTTTGGGTGTTAGTTCTAAAAGGTCTTGTTTATGCTATGGTAACTATGAGTTTTTCTTTTTCTTTTTTAATGTGTATGAGTGTTTCTGGCTTGAAAATATGTTCAAGTATATCCAACCAGTCCATCCTAAAGGAAATCAGTCCTGAATATTCACTGGAAGGACCGATGTTGAAGCTGAAACCAATACTTCGGCCACCTGATGCAAAGACCTGACTCATTTGAAAAGACCCTGATGCTGGGAAAGATTGAAGGCGGGAGAAGAGGGGGACAACAGAGGATGAGATGGTTGGATGGCATCACCGACTCAATGGACATGAGTTTGGGTAAACTCCAGGAGTTGGTGATGGACAGGGAGGCCTGGCGTGCTGCAGTCCATGGGGTCGCAAAGAGTCTGATATAACTGAGTGACTGAACTGAACTGATATCAAATTATAGATTTCATATTAAATGATACCATAGAATATTTATCTTTCTGTGTCTGACTTCAAAGGACCATCTCTTGGTCCATCCACATTGCTGCAAATGGCATTATGTCGTTTCTTTTTTGAGGGCTGAGTAGTATTTCATGTGTACGTGTAGAGATTTACACATATCTAAATAGAATACATCTTCTTTATGCTTTCCTCTGTTGATGGAACATTTAGGTGGCTTCCATATAAGATACGAGTGTTGTAAACAGTGTTGCTGTGACCACTGCGGGGGTGCATGTATGTTTTCTAATTAGTTTTCTCCAGATACATTCCCAGAAGTGGGATTGCTGGATATTATGGTAGCTCTCTTTTTAGTTTTTTAAAGAACTTCCCATAGTGGCTGAACAAAACAACACAGCCACCGACATGGTTGGGGGGTGGGGTGGGGATTCCTTTTTCTCCACATCCTCTCCAGCATTTAATATTTAAAACCTTTTTGATGATGGCTTTCTGACCAGTGTGAGGTGATGACAACTCATTGGAGTTTTGACTTGCACTTCTCTAACAATTGCCAATGTTGGCCGTCTTTTCATGTGCCTGCTGTACACGTGGATGTTATCTTTGGAGACTGACTGTAGAGGTCTTCTGCCTGCTTTTAAAATTGGGTTGTCTGTGGATTTGGTATGGAGTTGCTTGAGCTGTCAGTTTATTTTGTAAATGAAGCCCTTGTCAGTGACCCCATTTGCACATGTTTTCTACTAGTCCATATGTTGTACTTTAATCTTGTATGTGGTTCCCTTTGCTGTGTACAAAGATAATACGCTTGATGAAGTCCTATTTGTTTAGTTTTGTTTCTGTTGCCTTGGAAGAATGACCTAAGGAAAACATTACTAGGATTTGTGTCAGAGAATGTTTTGCCTGATGTTCTCTTCTGACAGTCTTTTGGTGTCATGTTTTCTACTTAAATCATTATCCTTTTGGGGTTGATTTTTGTGCGTGGTATGAGGGAGTGTTCCAACTTCACTGATTGACAGGTGGCTGTCCAGCTTCCCCAATACCACTTGTGGAAGGGACTGTCTTCTCTCTTGTATATTCTTGCCTCCTGTGTCAAAGATTAATTGACTATGGGTGTGTCCGTCTCCAGTGTCTCTGTCCTGTTCCCTTGATTAATCTCTGTGTCTCTTCCATGCTGTTTTGATTACTGTCGCTTGGTAGTGTTGTCTGAAGTCTGGGAAGCTGTGTTCTTTGTGCACACGATTGCTTTGGTAATTGCGGGTCTTCTCTGGTTCCCATGTGCATATTAGGGTTATTTGTTCTAGTTCTGTGAAAAATGTCATGGATACTTTGACAGGGATAGAATGAAATTTGTAGTTGGCTTTGAGTAGTAGAGTCTTTTAGATGATATTAATACATCCATTCCAAGAGCATGGGGAGTTCTCCCCTTGTTTGAATCCTTTTCATTTACCTTTATCAGTGTATTATAGTTGTCCGCATCTAAGTCTCTCACCTCCTTGGTCAGGTTTAGCATTATGTACTTTTTTTTTTTTTCCCAGTGTGATTTTAAATTGGATTGCTTTGTTTTCATCGCTTTACTTTCACTTCCTGATTTCTGTTGTTAGCGTGAAGAAATGGCAGCCAATTTCTGTATGTCAATCTTATATCCTGTTACCTTGCCAAATTTGTTTACTAGTGCTAGGAGTTGATGTGTGGCATCTTTAGGGTGTTGTCTGTATAGTATCATGTTACCTGCATACCAAGACAGTCATACCCCTTTGCTTCTAGTCTCAGTGCCTTTCATTTCTGTGTCTTATCTGATTGTTGCAGGTAGGATATCCAGCCCCATGTTGGATAGAAGGAATGCATTTGGGCTCCCTTTCTTCTTCCAGATTTTAGTTGGAAGACTATCAGCTTGTCACTGTTGAGCATTATGTTTGCTGTGGGTTGGTCCTTCATAGCTTTTATTATGTTGAGATAAGTTGCCCCCATGGAGAATGGAATGGCAGCCCACTCCAGAATTCTTGTCCAGAATTCTTTCCACAGATGAAAGGCAAATGGACAAGGGAGCTGGCGGGCTACAGTCCACGGAGTCATAAAGGGTTGGACATGATTCAGCAACTAATACACAAACATGTTGCCCCCATACCCGCTTTGGGAAGATTGTTTATGATGAATGGATGTTGAATTATATGAAATGCTTTTCCTGCGTCTGTGGAGATGACGGTGTGGCTTTTGTCTTCTCCTTTGATGATGTTCTGGGTCACACTCATTAATCTGCATTGGTTGAAGCATCCTTGTGAACCTGAGATGAATCCAACTTGATTGCGGTGTATGCGTGTGTATTACGTCACTTCATTCAAGTCCAACTCTTTGCAACCCTGTGGACTGTAGATTTCCAAGCTCCTCTCTTCATGGGATTCTCCAGGCAAGAATACTGGAGTGTCTTGCCATGCCCTCTTCAGGGGATCTTTCCGACCCAGGGATCATACACGCATTTCTTATGTATTCTGAATTGGCAGGCAGGTTCTTATACCACTAGCACCACCTTGGAAGTGCCTGGTGTGATGTATGATTCTCTCTTATTTTTTTGATTAAAGCATTAATTTACTTTAGTTCCTGGTATATAGTGACTCAGTTAAATATACATGTATACCTATTTTTTGTCATATTGCTTATGATTATAGTTCCTAAAAACATTGAATATAATCTTCTGGCTATACAGGAGAACCATTTCTCTGTTTTATATATTTTAAAAAAGTGTTTATTTACCTCTGTCGGGTCTTATTTGCAGCCCATGGGATCTTTTGTTGAGACTTTCTCTAGTTGTGGTGCGTGGGCTCTAGAGCATGTGTGCTTAGTTGCCCTGCAGCATGTGAGATGTTGGTTCCCCAGCCAGGGACCGAACCCACGTTCCTAGCATTGGAAGGTGGAGTCCCAACCACTGGACCCCCCAGGAAGTCCTGTCTGTGTAAGTATAGCAGTCTGAACCTGCTAATTCCAAACAGCCAATTTATCCCTCCCTCCACGCTTTCCCCTGTGGTGTCCATGAGTTTGTTTACTATGTGTGTGAGTCTTTTCTGGTCTGTAAGTAAGTTCATTGGTATCATATTTCGGATTCCTCAAATAAGTGATACCATCATATTTGTCTTTTTCTGTCTGACTTCACTTTGTATGATCATCTCTCTATTTCTTCACGTTACTGCAAAAGCCATTATGTCATTATCTTTGATGTCCAAGTAGTATCTCAGTGGTATATACAAAGATATCTGTATAGAATACATCTTGTTTATGCTTTCATTTGTTGATGGACGTTTAGGTGGCTTCCATGTCTTGGCTATTGTAGACAGTGCTGCCGTGACCCTTGGGATGCATGTATCTTTTGGAATTAGAGTTTTCTCCTGGTTTAAGCCCAGGAGTGTGACTGCTGCTCATGTGGTAGCTCTATTTTCAGTTTTTTAAGGAACCTCCATACTCTTCTCCAGAGTGGATGTGCCATTTTTCATGACCACCAAAGGATAGGGGGGTTCCTTTTCCTCCACATTCTCTCCAGCATTTGTTTATTATTTGTGCCCCTTTAGATGATGGCCTTCTGACCAGTGTGAGGTGACAACTCATTGGAGTTTTGACTTGCATTTCTCTAATAATTGGACTTTCCCAATACTCTGCAGTCAAGAATCTACCTGTAATGCAGGAGACCTGGGTTCAATCCCTGGGTCAGGAAGATCCTGTGGAGAAGGAAATGGCAAGCCACTCCAGTATTCTTCCCTTAAAAGTCCCATGGACAGAGGAGCCTGGCATGCTACAGTCCAAAGAGTCAGACATGACTGAGTGACTGAGTATGCTCTCAAATATTTAGGGATGCTGGCCATCCTTTATTTATGACTGCCCCATGTCTTCACTGCTGTGCACGGGCTTTCTGTAGCTGCAGTGACCAGGGATCACACCTGCATTCCCCACATTGGATGGCAGACTCCCAGCCACTGGGCCACTAGGGAATTCCATGCCCAGTTTTAAAGCTGGACTGTTTGTAGTTTTGATATTGTTGTTTGAACTGTTGGTATATTTTGGAAAAGAAGCCCCAGTTGGTCACCCCGTGTGTAGATGTTTCCTTCCAGTCTGTTGGTTGCATTTTGATGTTTATGGTTCCCTCTGAGGTGTAAAAGGTGATAAGTTTGATGAGGTCCTCTTTGTTTAATTATGATTTTGTTTCTATTGCCTTGGAAGACTGACCTAGGAAAAACATAACTAGGATTTATGTCAGAGAATGTTTTGCCTTGTGTTCTCTTCTAGTAGTCTTTTGGTGTCAAGTTCTCTATTTAAGTCATTAAGCCTTTTTGAGTTTGTGTCTGTTGTATGAGCGAGTGTTCCAACTTCATTGATATCTGTATGTCCAGCTTCCGCAATCCCACTTGCTGAAGGGACTGTCTTTTCTCTCTTGTATATTCTTGCCTCCTGTATTGAAGATTGACCATAGATGTGTGAGTTTATTTCTGGTATCTCTGTCCTTTCCCTTGGTCAGTCTATCTGCTTTTATGCAAGTTCCACGCTGTTTTGTTGCTGTAGCTTGGAAGTATTGTCTGAAGTCTAGGCAGCTTTGTTCTTTTTGCACAGGATTGGTTTGGTAATTCTGGGTTTTTACGTTTCCATGTACATCCTTGGATTATTCTAGTTCTGTGAAAATTGTCATGGATACTTTGATAGGGATGGCATGAAATCTGTAGTTTGATTTGGATGGTAAGACTCTTTCAGTTCAGTTCAGTTCAGTTGCTCAGTCGTGTCTGACTCTTCGCGACCCCATGAATCACAGCATGCCAGGCCTCCCTGTCCATCACCAACTCCTGGTTCACTCAAACTCACGTCCATCGAGTCAGTGATGCCATCCAGCCATCTCATCCTCTGTCGTCCCCTTTTACTCCTGCCCCCAATCCCTCCCAGCATCAGAGTCTTTTCCAATGAGCCAGCTCTTCACATGAGGTGGCCAGAGTACTGGAGTTTCCAAAGAACACTCAGGGCTGATCTCCTTTAGAATGGACTGGTTGGATCTCCTTGCAGTCCAAGGGACTCTCAAGAGTCTTCTCCAACACCACAGTTCAAAAGCATCAATTCTTCGGTGCTCAGCCTTCTTCACAGTCCAACTCTCACATCCATATATGACCACAGGAAAAACCATAGCCTTGACTAGACAAACCTTTGTTGGCAAAGTAATGTCTCTGCTTTTGAATATGCTGTCTAGGTTGGCCATAACTTTCCTTCCAAGGAGTAAGCGTCTTCTAATTTCATGGCTGCAGTCACCATCTGCAGTGATTTTGGAGCCCAGAAAAATAAAGTCTGACACTGTTTCCACTGTTTCCCCATCTATTTCCCATGAAGTGATGGGACCAGATGCAATGATCTTCGTTTTCTGAATGATGAGCTTTAAGCCAGCCTTTTCACTCTCCTCTTTCACTTTCATCTAGAGGCTTTTTACTTCCTCTTCACTTTCTGCCATAAGGTGGTGTCATCTGCATATCTGAGGTTATTGAGATTTCTCCCAGCAATCTTGATTCCAGCTTGTGCTTCCTCCAGCCCAGCGTTTCTCATGATGTACTCTGCATATAAGTTAAATAAGCAGGGTGACAGTATACAGCCTTGACGTACTCCTTTTCCTGTTTGGAACCAGTCTGTTGTTCCATGTCCAGTTCTAACTGTTGCTTCCTGACCTGCATATAGGTTTCTCAAGAGGCAGGTCAGGTGGTGTGGTGTTCCCATCTCTTTCAGAATTTTCCACAGTTTATTGTGATCCACAAAGACTCTTTAAATAATACTAATACTTCATTCCAAGAGCATAGGGTAGCTTTCCACTTCTTTGAATCATCTTCAGTTGCCTTTATCAGTGTATTATAGTTGTCAGCATATAAGTCTCTCACCTCCTTGGTCAGGTTTAGTTTTAGGTATTTTACTTTGTTTTTCAATGATTTTAAACAGGATTGTTTGTTTTCTTAGCTTTACTTTTCCATTCTGATATTCTGTTGTTAGTGTTAAGAAATGCAGTTGATCTCTGCACATCAATCTTGTATTCTGCTATCTTCCTGGACTTGTTTACCATAGCCTGTAGTTGACGTGTGGCATTTTTAGGATGTTATCTATATAGTATCACATTACCTGCATACCGTGACAGTTGTACCTCTTTGATTCCAATCTGGATGCCTTTCATTTCTGTTTCTTAGCTGACTGTTGTAGGTAGGACTTCCAGTCCCATGTTGAAGAGAAGGCATGCAAGCGGGCTCCCTTTTCTTCTAGATTTTAGTTGAAAGGCTATCAGCTTGTCATGGTTGAGTATTATGTTTACTGTGGGTTGGTCCTGCCTAACTATTATATTGAGATATGTTCCCTCCACAGCTGTTTTGGGAAGAATGTTTATGATGGATGGATGTTGAGCTGTATGAAATGCTTTTCCTGCATCTGTGGAGATGATGATAATGTGGTGCAGTCTTTTCCTTTGTTGATGTGCTGGCTCACATTGATTTATTTGTGTTATGTTGACCCATCCTTCTGAGCCTGAAATGAGTCCAACTTGAATGTGGTGTGTGATCTGTGTGTGTATGTGTGTGTGCTTAGTCACTCAGTTGTGTCCAACTCTCTGCAACCCCATGGACTGTAGCCTTCCAGGTTCCTCTGTCCCTGGGGATTCTCCAGGCAAGAATATTGGAGTGGGTTGTCATGCCCCCCTCCAGGGGATCTTCTCAACTCAGGGATCAAACCCAGGTCTCCTGCATTGCAGGTGAATTCTTTAGGGTCTGAGCTTTCAAAGAGTAGCATAGTTCCTTTTCTTCACATCCTCTCTAGCATTAATTATTTGTAGCCCTTTTGATGATGGCCATCTGAACAGTGTGAGTGACAACCCTTTGGAGTTCTGACTTGCACTTTAATAATTACGGATGTTGACTGTCTTTTCATGTGCCTTTCCCTAGGGGTAGTCTTCTTGGTGAAATATCCGAGATCTGCCCAGTTGTAAAACTGGGCTGTTTGTGGTTTTGGTATGGAGTTGTGTGAGCCGTTGGTGTATTTTGGAGATGAAGCCCTTGTCAGTCACTCTAGATGTTTGCTTCCAGTCTGCTGGTTGTGTTTTTATCTTGTTGATGGTTCCCACTGCTGTGTAAAATATGGCTTAAGTTTGATGAGGTCCTATTTGTTTAGTTTCACTTTTGTTTCAGTTGCCTTGGAAAAATGATGACAGAAAAACATTACTTCGGTTTATGTCAGAAAATATATTGTTCTTTTCAAGGAGCTTGTGGTGTATTGTGTTGTATTTAAGCCATTTTGAGTTTATATTTGAGTGTGGCGTGAGAGTCTCTCAGCTTAACTCATTGACATGTGGCTGTTCAGGTCTTCAAGTACCACTATTTGAAAGACTATCTTTTCTTTAATGTATGTTCCTACTTCCTGTCTCAAAGACTAATTGACTGTAGGTGTGTGGGTTTATTACTGGGCTCTCTGACCTGTGCTGGGAAGATTGAGGGCAGGAAGAGAAGGGAGTGACAGATGAGATGCTTGGATGCATCACTGACTCAATGGACATGAGTTTGAATAAACTCTGGGGAGATAGTGAAGGACAGGGAACCCTGGCATGCTGCAGTCCATGGGGTCACGAAGAGTCAGACACGACTTACCGCTGAACAGCAACAGCTGACCTGTGCCTTCGATCCGTGTGAATGTTTTGTGCTAGTTCCGTGAAGTTTTGATTGCTGCAATTTGGTAGTACTGTCTGAATTCTGGGCAGCTTTTTTCTTTTTGCACAGGATTGCTTTGGTTATTCTAGGTCTTTTAGAGTTCCGTATACATTTTAGGATTATTTAGTTTTGTGAAAAATACCTTGGTTAGTTTGATAGGTGTCACGTGAAATCTGCAGTTTGCCTTGAGTATTAGGGCCAATTAAAAGCCATAATTTTTTCTACTCCAAGAGCGTGGGATGAGTGTCCACTTCTTTGAGTCATCTTCAAATCTGCTTTTGAAGTTGCATTTATCAATGTTTTTAAGTTGTTGGCAAATTAGTCTCTCACCTCCTTGGTCATGTTTATTCATACGTATTTTGTTTTTTCAAACAGTTTTAAATGGGATTGTTTTGCTTACTTTCTTTATGAAATTTCATTGTTAGCATGAAGAAGTGGAAATGGTTTCCTTGTGTCAATGTTGTATCCTGTTGCTATGATGAATTTCCTTGTGTCAATGTTGTATCCTGTTGCTATGATGAATTTCCTTGTGTCAATGTTGTATCCTGTTGCTATGATGAATTTGTTCACCAGTGTTAGTACTTGATGTGTGGCGTCGTTAGGGTGTTGTCTCCATAGTACCACCACGTCACCTGAATACCATGAATGTCCTACCTCTTTCCTACCAATCTGGATACCTCTCATTATTGTTTCTTGTCTGATTGTTGTGGGTAGGACTTCCAGTTCCATGTTGAATAGAAGGGATGCGCTCCCGTTCTTCTTCCAGATTTTAGTTGGAAGGCTATCAGCTTGTCACCATTGAGTATTACGTTTGCTGTGGGTTGGTCCTGTGTAGCTTTTTTTATGTTGAGATATATACCCTCCATACCCACTTTAGGAAGAGTGTTTATGATGAATGGATGTTGAATTGTATGAAATGCTTTTCCTGGGTCTGTGGAGGTGATTATGTCATGGTTTCTGTCTTTTCGTTTGTTGATGTGCTAGATCACATTCATTAGTTTGCATTTGTTGAAGCATGCTTGTGAACCTGATGAATCCAACTTTTGCGTGCTCGGTCCCTTCAGTGGAGTCCTACTCTTTGTGACCCCATGAACTGTAGCCTGCCAGGCTCCTCTCTTCATGGGATTCTCTAGGCAAGAATACTGGAGTGGATTGCCATGCCTACCTCCGGGGGATCTTCCCAACTCAGGGATTGAACCCACATCTCTTATGTATCCTGAATTGGCAGGGGGGTTCTTTACTACTAGTGCCCCCTGCGAAGGGCATGGTGTGGTGTATGATTCCCACTTGTTTTTTTGATTGACGTATCACTGAGTTACAGTGTTGTGATAGTTCCTGGTGTATAGACAAGTGACTCAGTTATACATATATGTATATCTACTTTTGTCATATTGTTTATGGTTATAGTTCCTATAAGATGTTGAATATAGTCCCCTGTGGTATACAGAAGGACCTTGTTTCTATGCTTTATATATATTTTTTAAATGTTTGTTTGTTTAGCTGTGTCAGGCCTTAACTGAGGCCTGTGGGATCTTTTGTTGAGGCTTTCTCTAACTGTGGCCTGTGGACCCTAGACAGCGTGGGCTTAGTTGCCCTGCAGCATGTGGGCTGTTAGTTTCCCAACTGGAGATTGAACCCACGTTCCCCAGCACTGGAAGTCGGACTTCAACCACTGGACCTCCAGGTAAGTCCCCTCTGGTTTATGTATAGCAGTCTGAATCTGCTAATTCCAAACTCCCACTTTTCCCTCCCCTGTGCTTTCTCGGTGGTATCCATGAGTTTGTTTTCTATGTGTATGAGTCTGTTTCTGGTTTGCAAATAAGTTCATTGGTATCATAGTCCAGATTCCTCATTTAAGTGATACCATATTATTTGTCTTTCTCTGACTTCACTTCTTATGATCATCTCTTGGTCCCTCCGTGTTGCTGAAAATGCCATTATGTCATTCTTTTTTTGATGTCTGAGTAGTATTTCAGTATGTATTTATAGAGATGTCCATGTATCTGTATAGAGTGCATCTTGTTTATGCATCTGTTGATGGACATGTAGATGGCTTCCATGTTTTGGCTGTTGAAAGCAGTGCTGCTGTGACCACTGAGGTGCGTGTATTTTTGGAATTAGAGTTTTCTCCGAATATAAGCCCAGGAGTGTGACTGCTGCTTCTATGGTAGCTCTATTTTTAGTTTTTGAAGAATTTCCATACTTTTCTCCAGAATAGGAGGGCCAGTTTTCATGGCCACCAGAGGGTAGGGAGTTCTTTTTTCTCCACATCCTCTCCAGCATCTAAATATTTGTAGCTCTTTTGATGATGGCCTTCTGACCAGTATAAGGTGACAACTCATTTGAGTTTTGACTTGTGCTGGGCTTCCCCAGTGGCTCAGCAATAAAAAATCCACCTACAATGCAGGAGACTCAGATTCGCTCCCTGGGTTGGGAGATCCCTTGAAGGAGGAAATGGGAACCCACTTCAGTATTCTTACCTGAGTAATCCTGTAGACGAGGAGTCTGGAGGGCTATAGTCCAAAGGGTTGCAAAGAGCCATACACAACTGAGTGACTGAGCACCCTCTCTAATAATTAGGGATGTCAGCCATCTTTTCATGTGCTTATTGCTCACGGGTGTATCTTCTTTGGAGAACTGTCTTTTGAGGTCTTCTGCCCCATTTTACTTTTTTATTCAGTTATTCATCCATCCATTTATTTATTTATTTTTTTGGCTGCCTCACGTCTTCATTGCTGTGCATGGGTTTTCTCCAGTTGTGGCGAGGGGCCCCTCTGTTGCAGTGTCCAGGCTTCTCTTTCTAGTGGCTTCTCTTATCTCAGGGAACAGGATCTAGGTATGCAAGCTTCAGCTGTTGTGGCACACACCTCACACTGGTTAGAAGGCCGTCATCCATAGGGCTACAAATAATAAATATTGGGGAGGATATGGAGAAAAAGGAACCTCCCTCCCCTCGGTGGCTATGAAAACTGGCTCAGTATTTGCAGCGTGCAGCTCTGTAGAGCGTGAGTGGCCTGCAGTAATTGCAGTCACCAGCTCAGTTGCTTTGCAACATGCAGGGTCTTCCTGGACCAGGGCTCACACCTACGTTCCCTGCTTTGAAAGGCAGGTCCCCAACCACTGGACCACCAGGGAATTCCATGCCCAGTATTAAAGTTAGATTGTTTATGGTTTTGATACTGAACTTATGAACTGTTTTATATTTTGGAAATGAATCTGTAGCTGGTCACATCATTTGCAGATATTTTGTCCCAGTCGCTGGTTGTGTTTTGATGTTGTTTATGGTTCCCTTTGTGTAAAAAATGATAAGTTTGATGAGGACCTATGTGTTTAGTTTTGATTTTGTTTCTATTGCCTTGGAAGACTGACCTAAGAAAAACATAACTAGGATTTATGTCAGAGAATGTTTTGCCTGATGTTCTCTTCTAGAAGTCTTTTGGTGTTATGTTCTCTACATAAGTCATTACCCACTTTGAATTTATTTTTGTATGTGGTATGAGGGAGCGTTCTAACATCACTGATTGAAACGTGAATGTCCAGCTTCCCTAATACCACTTGGTGAAAGGACTCTCTCTCTTGCATGTATTCTTGCCTCCTGTGTTGAAGACTGAGTGTAAATGTGTGAGTTTACCTCTGGTGTCTCTGTCCGGTTGCTTTGGTCAGTCTATCTGTTTTTGTGCCAGTTCCATGCTGTTTTGGTTACTGTAGCTTGGCAGTATTGTCTAGAGTCTAGGCAGCTTTGTTGTTTTTGCACAGGATTGGTTTGCTAAATCTGGGTCTTTTATGGTTCCATGAACTTACTTGTATTATTCTAGTTCTGTGAAAAATGTCCTGGATACTTTGATAGGGATGGCATGAAATCTGGATTTTGCTTTTGGTAGTAGGGCATTTAAATAATCCTAATACTTCCATTCCAAGAGCACGGGGTAGCTGCCCACTTCTTTGAATCTTCAGTAACCTTCATCAGTGTATTATCATTGTCACAATATATCTCTCACCTCCTTTGTCAGGTTTAGTTTTACATGTTTTTTTATATGATTTTAAATAGGATAATTTGCTTTGCTTTACTTTCCCTTTCTGATTTCTGTTGTTTGTGTGAAGAAATGCAGCTGACTTCTATACATCAATCTTGTATTCCGCTATCTTGCTAAGTTTACCAGTGCTGTTAATTGTAGTTGATGTGTGGCATCTTTAGGATGTTGTCGCTACAGTATCATGTCACTTGCATACCATGACAGTCATATCTCTTTGCTTCCAACATGGATACCTTTCATTTCTGATTCTTGGCTGACTGTTGTGGGTAGGACATCCAGTCCCATGTTGAAGAGAAGGTGTGAAGTGGCTCCCTTTCTTCTTCTACATTTTAGCTGGAAGACTATCAGCTTGTTACGGTTGAGTATTATGTTTGCTGTGAGTTGGTCCCACGTAGCTCATATTATGTTGAGATAGGTTCCCTCCATACCCGCTTTGGGAAGAGTGTTTATGATGAATGGATGTTGAATCATATGAAGTGCTTTTCCTGTGTCTGTGGAGATTATCCTGTGGCTTTTGTCTTCTCCTTTGTTGATGTTCTGGGTCACGCTCATTAACTTGCATTTGTTGAAGCATCCTTGTGAACCTGAGATGAGTCCACCTTGACTATGGTGTATGAGTCCTCTTTTGTTGGTTTTGACTGAAGTACCATTAATTTACAGTGTCATGATAGTTTCTGGTGTATTAAGGGACTCAGTAAAATATATATGTATACCTTTTCTTTGTCATATTGCTTAGGATGATAATTTCTGTAAGACAGTGAGTGGAGTTCCCTGTGCTGTACAGGAGGTCCTTCTCTGTTCTATATATAAATGTTTATTTAGCTTTCAGGTCTTAGCTGCACCACGTGGGATCTTTTGTTGAGACTTTCCCTACTTGTGGCCTGTGAGTTCTAGAGCATGTGGGCTTAGTTGCCGTGCAGCATATAAGATGTTAGCTCCCCACCCAGGGATCAAACCCACTTCCCTTCATTGGAAGGTGGACTCCCTACCTCTGGACTTCTAGGGAAGCCCCCTCTGTTTTATGTATAGTAGTCTGAATCTGCTAATCCCTGATTCTCAATTGATCCCTCCCCTACCCTTTCCCCTGTGGTGCTCATGAGTTTTTTCCATGTGAGTCTGCTTCTGGTTTGCAAGTAAGTTCATTGGTATCATATTTCAGATCCCTCATATAAGTGATACCTACGATATCTGTCTTTTTCTCTGACTTCACTTCACATGATCATCTCTTGGACCCTCCACATTGCTGCAAATGCCATTATGTCATTCTTTTTTGATGCCTGAGTAGTATTTCAGTATGTGTATATAAGAGATCTGTATGTCTATATGGGGGCTTCCTCAGTGGCTCAGTGGTAAAGAATCTGCCTGAAATGCAGGAGACACAGGTTCGATCCCTGGTCAGGAAGATCCCCTGGAGGAGGGCACGGCAACCCAGTCCAGTATTCTTGCCTGGAGAATCCCATGGACAGAGAAGCCTGGCAGGCTTCAGTCCATAATTTGCAAAGAGTTGGACAGGACTAAAGCGACTGAGCATACATATATCTATATAGAGTACATCTTGTTTATGCATTCATCTGTTGATGGACATTTAAGTGGCTTTTGTCTTGGCTATTATAAGCATCACTACTGTGACTCTTGGGGTTCATGTATCTTTTGGAATTAAAGCGTTTTCTCTGTATATAAGCCTGTATGACTGCTCCTCACATGGTAGCTCTGTTTTCAGTGTTTGAAGGAACCTCTCTTCTCTTCTCATAACAGCTGCACCAGTTTTATGTGGCCACCAAAGGATAGGGTCATTCCTTTTTCTTTACATCCCCTCCTGCATTTATTATTTGTAGTCCTTTTGATAATGGCCTTCTGAGCAGCATGAGGTGACAACTCATTTGAGTTTTGACTTGAGCTTCTCTAATAATTAGGGATATTGTCCATCTTTTCATGTGCCTATTGCCCACAGGTATATCTTCTTGGGAGAATTGTCTGTTGAGGTCTTCTGCCCAACTTTATTTTATTTACTTGTTTATTTATTCATCCATCCACTCTTTCTTTTTCCTTTGGCTTTGCCAGTTCCTCATTGCTGTTACAGGCTCTCTCTAGTTGCAACGAGCAGGGGTGACTGACTCTCCATTGCATTGTCCAGGCTTCTCACTGTGGTGGTTTCTCTTGTGGAGTACAGGCTCTAGGCATTCGAGCTTCAGTTATTGCTGCATATGGGCTCAGTATTTGCAGTTCGTGGGGTCTAGAGACTCCCATTTGAATGCAGAGTTCCAAAGACTAGCAAGGAGAGGTAACAAAGCTTTCCTCAGTGATCAGTGCAAAGAAATACAGGAAAACAAGAGAATGGGAAAGATTATAGATCTCTTCAAGAAAATGAGAGATACCAAGGGAACATTTCATGCAAAGATGGGGACAATAAAGGACAGAAATGATATGGACCTAACAGAAGCAGAGATATTAAGAAAAGGTGGCAAGAATACACACAAGAATGATACAAAACAAGATCTTCATGGGCCAGATAATCATGATGGTGTGATCACTCACCTAGAGCCAGACATCCTGGAATGCCAAGTCAAGTGGGCCTTAGGAAGCATCACTATGAATAAAGCTAGTGGAGGCGATGGAATTCCAGTTGAGCTATTTCAAATACTAAAAGATGCTACTGTGAAAGTGTCAATATGCCAGCAAATTTGGAAAACTCAGCAGTGGCCACAGGACTGGAAAAGGTCAGTTTTCATTCCAATCCCTAAGAAAAGCATTATCAAAGAATGTTTAAACTACCACACAACTGCACTCATTTCACATGCTAGCAAGGTTATCCTCAAAGTCCTTCAAGCCAGGCTTCGACAGTGGGGGTTTCCCATGTGGCACCAGTGGTAAAGAACTCACCTGCCAGTGAGGGGACATAAGAGACCTGGGTTCAATCCCTGGGTTGGGAAGATCCTCTGGAGAAGGAAATGTCAACCCACTTCAGTATTCTTGCCTGGAGAATCCCATGGACAGAGATCTTGGTGGGCTATGGTTCACAGGGTTGCAAAGAGTTGGACATGACTGAAGTGACTTAGCACAGTAGAGGTTTCAACAAGTACATGAACTGAAAACTTCCAGATGTATAAGCTGGATTTAGAAAAGGCAGAGGAACCAGAAATCAAATTTCCAACATTCGATGGATCGTAGAAAAATCAAAGGAATTCCAAAAAAACATTTACTTCTGCTTCATTGACTACACTAAACTCTTTGACTGTGTGGATCACAACAAACTGTGGAAAATTCTTAAAGAGATGGGAATACGTGACCACCTTACCTGTTTCTTGAGAAACTTGTATACAGGTCAAGAAGCAACAGTTAGAACCAGAAAAGGGACAATGAATGGACTGGTTCCAAATTGGGAAAGGAGTACGTCAAGGCTGTATATTGTCACCCTCCTTATTTAACTTTACACAGAGTACATCATGCAATATGCCAGGCTGAATGGAGGTCAAGGTGGAATCAAGATTGCCAAGAGAAATATCAATTACCTCAGTTATGCAGATGACACCACTCTAATGGCAGAAAGTGAAGAGGAACTAAAAAGCCTCTTGATGAAAGTGAAAAGAGAGTGAAAAATCTGGCTTAAAACTCAACATTCAAAAAATGAAGATCATGGCATCTGGTCCCATCACTTCATGGCAAATAGATGGGGGGAAAAATGGAAACAGTGACAGACTTTATTTCTTGGGCTCCAAAATCACTGCAGATGGTGACTGCAGCCATGAAATTAAAAGACATTTGCCCCTTGGAAGAAAAGTTATGACAGACCTAGACAGCTTATTAAAAAGCAGAGACATCATGTTGCCAACAAAGGTCCATATAGTCAGAGCTATGGTTTTTCCTGTAGTCATGTATGGATGTGAGAGTTGTACCATAAACAAGACTGAGCACTGAAAAATTGATGGTTTTGTACTATGGTGCTGGAGAATACTCTTGAGAGTCCCTTGGACAGCAAGTAGATCAAGCCAGTCAATCCTAAGGGAAATCAACCCTGAATATTTACTGGAAGGACTGATGCTGAAGTGCCAATACTATGGCCACCAGATGTGAAAAGCTGACTCATTGGAAAGGACCCTGATTCTGGGAAAGAATGAGGGCAGGAGAAGGGAGCAACAGAGGATGAGATGGTTGGATGGCATCACTGACTCAATGGACATGAGTTTAAGCAAACCCCGGGAAATAGTGAAGGACAGGGAAGGCTGGTGTGCTGCAGTCCATGGGGTCACAAAGAGTCAGAACTGAGCGACTGAACAGCAACAATACCTGTTTTTTGTCATATTGTTTAAGATTATGGTTCCTATAAGACATTGAGTAGAGTCCCCTCTGCTATATGAATGAGAGGACTTTGTCTCTCTGTGTTACATATTTTTAAAAATATTTATTTATTTAGCTGGATTGCATGTTCATTGTGGCCCGCGGGATCTTTGTTGAAGCTTTCTCTAGTTGTGTGTGGGCTTTAGAGCACGTGGGTTGTTGCCCTGCAGCATGTGGGATGGTACTTCCTCAACCAGAGATTGAACCCACATCCCCTGCACTGGAAGGCTGACTCCCAACCACTGGACCCCCAGGGAAATCCCCTCTGTATTATGTAGAGTAGTCTGAATGTGCTTATTCCAAACTCCTAATTTATCCCTCTGCCACCTTCCAGCTGTGGTATTCATGAGTTTGGTTTCTATGTGTGTGAGTCTGTTTCTCATTCATTGGCATTATATTTCAGATTCCTCATATAAGTGATACCATGTATTTGTCTTTGACTTCCTTTAATCGTATCATCTCTCGGTCCCTCCATGCTGATACAAATGCCATATGTCATCCTTTTTTGATGGCTGAGTAGTAGTTCAGTATTTCTATGTAGAGAGATCCATATATCTGTATAGAGTACATCTTGTTTATGTATTCATTTGTTGATGGACATTTAGGTGGCTTCCATGTCTTGGCTATTGTAAAGAGTGCTGCTGTGACCCTTGGGGTGAATGTCTTCTAGAATTAGTTTTCTCCTGGGATAAGCCCGGGGGTGTGACTGCTGCTCTTATGGTAGCTCTATTTTTAGTTTTTTAAGGAACCTCCATACTGCTCTCGAGAGTGACTACACCAATATTCATGGCCACCAGAGAGCAGGGGTGTTCCTTTTTCTCCACATCCCCTCCCGCATTTATTACTGTAGCCCTTTTGATGATGGCTTTCTAAGCACTGTGATGTGACAACTCATTTGAATTTTGACTTGAACATTTCTAATAATTAAGGGTGTCTATTACCCACGGGTATATCTTCCTTGAGGACTGTCTGCTGAAGTTTTCTGCCCAACTTTATTTTATGTATGTATTTATTCACCCATTCATTGATTCAGTTTTAATGTGGCCACACCAGGCCTTCATTGCTCTGCATGGGCTTTCAGTAGCTGCAGTGAAGCGGGGCCACTCTTCACTGTGCTGTTGAGACCTCTCCTTGAAGTTGTTTCTCTTGTTGCAGGCTGTTTGCACAGGCTCTAGGTGTGCAAATTTCAGTTGTAGCAGCATACGGGCTCAGTATGTCCTGCACATTGGACTCTATAGAACATGTGCGGGCTGCAGTACTGTGCGCTGACTTAATTGCTCTGTGGCATGAGGATCTTCTTGGACAAGGGTCGAACCCGCGTCCACTGCATTGGAAGGCGAACTCCCACCACTGGACCACCAGGCAATTCCATGCCCAATTTTAAAGTTGGATTGTTTGTGCTTTTGATATTGAATTGTTTGAGCTGTTGTTATAGTCTGGAAATAAAGACCTTGTTGGTCGCCCTGTTTGTATATATATTTTTTCCCAGTCTGTAGGTTGTGTTTTGGTCTTGTTTAGTGCCCTATGCCATGTAAAAGATGGTAAGTTTGATGAGGTCCTCTTTGTTTAGTTTTGATTTTGTTTCAATTGTTTCTATTGACTTGGAAGACTGACATAAGAAAAACATCCTAGGATTTATGTCAGAGAATGTTTTGCCTAATACTCTCTTCTAGCAGTCTTTCGGTGTCATGCCTTGTATTTAAGTCATTAAGCAACCTTGAGCTTATTTTTGTGTGTTGTATGAATGAGTGTTCCAACATGTGGATGTCCAGCTTCCCCAATACCGCTTGCTGAAGGGACTGTCTTTTCTCTTTTGTATATTCTTGCCTCTGTGTTGAAGATTAATTGACCGTACATGTCTGAGTTTATCTCTGGTGTCTCTGTACTGTTCCCTTGATCCATACGGCTTTGTTCTTAGTGCCAGTTCCATGCTATTTTAACTTGGTTGTGTTGTTCGAAGTCTGTGCAGCTTTGTTCTATTTTGCACAGGATTGCTTTGGTAGTTCTGGGTCTTCTATGTTTCCACATATGTATTAGGATTCTTTGTTCTAGTTCTGTTGAAAAATGTCACGGATACTCTGATGGGGATGGCCTGAAATCTGTAGTTTGTTTTGGGTAGTAGAGCCCTTTAAATAACCCTGATACTTCATTCCAAGATCATGAACAGCGGTAGCTGTCCACTTCTTTGAGTCATCTTCATTTGCCTTTATCACTGTTTTATTGTTTTCTACCTGAAATTCTCTCACCTCCTTGGTCAGGTTTATTTTTATGCATATTTTTTGATATTATTTTAAATGGAATTTTGTGTTTGCTTTACTTTTTATATTGTTTACGTGAAGCAATGCAACAGATTTCTGTTGTCAGTCTTGTGTCCTGCTGCCTTGCTAAACTTGTGTATCAGTGCTAGGAGCTGATGTGTGGATCCCTAGGTATCCTATGCATAGTATCACGTCCTCTCCATACCATGAAAGTCATACATCTTTGCTTCCATCTGGAGACCTTTTATTTGTTTCTTGTCTGATTGTTTTTGGTAGGACTTCTAAGCCCATGTTGAATAGAAGGGATGTGAGTGGGCATCCTGACTTGTTTCAGATTTTAGTGGGAGCACTACCAGTTTGTCACCATTGAGAATTATGCTGGCTGTACGTTGGTTATAAGTGGCTGCTTATATTATGTTGAGATATGTTCCCTCCGTACCTGCCTTGGGCAGAGTTTTTACGGTGAATGTATGTTGGATTTTATTAAATGCTTTTCTGCATCAATGAAGTGATTTATGTGTTGGTTTTCTTCCTTTTCCGTCTTGGTGTTCTGGGTTGTTGATTTGTTGTTGTTCAGCCATCCTTAAAAGCCTGGGGTGAATCCAACTTTAACTTGGTATTTCATCTTTCTTATGTGTTGTTGCTTTCTTTTTGCTAATATTCTGTTGAGAATTATTCCACAGGGATATTTGCCTTTAATTTCTTTTTGCTAGTGTTTTTGTGTTTTTTATATTGGAGTAATTTTCCCTTCACCAAATGACTTCTCTGTGTTCATCCTCTTGAGTTTTTTAAGAGTTTCAGAAGGATCCATGTAAGTTCTTTGCATGTTTCTTGTAATTTCCCAGTCAAGCCATCTTAGATTGGTTTTTTGTTTGTGGTATATTTTCTAAAAATTATCATTTGTCTGTTCTTGTGATCGGTCTGTTTTCACTATGTATTTCTTTCTGATTGAATTATGGTGGAATGTTCTTTTCTACAAACTTCCTCATTCTTTCTAGGTAGTGCAGTTCTGGGGGATTTGGGATATGTGCAGTTCACAGGATTGTGGGGCTTTTTTAGTATTTTTCCAATATCAGTTGTTATATCTCCTTTCATATCTTAATTTTTTAATTTAGGTCTCCTATTTATTCTTTAGTGTCCTGCCCAGAGGTTTGTTGATTTTGTTTATTACTCTCTGAGAAAAACAGCTCTTGGTTGTTTTGAAATCTTTAATTGTTGTTTCATCTTGTTTTATTTTCTCTCTAATATTTATTGTTTCTTTCATTACCTTTACCTGTTTTTCTTCTAATTATCTTAGGTAGTAGGTTAGGTTGTTTATTTGAGATTTTTCTCATTTTTTAGGAAGACTTGTATTTATTTTATTTTAGGAAGACTTGTATTTTAGGAAAACTGTACTTCCCTCTTAGGACTGCTTTTGCATCATCCAGAGATTTGGCATGGTTGACTTTTTTTTTTTTGGCTCTGCCACATCTTCACTGCTGCATGGGCTTTTCTCTAGTTGCAGCGAGTGGGAAGAACTCTGCAAATGCAGTGCACATGCTTCTCACTGCAGTAGCTTCTCTTGTTGCAGAGCATAGACTTTAGGATGTGCAGGCTTCACCAGTTGCTGTGTGTGGGCTTCAGTTCAGTTCAGTCGCTCAGTCGTGTCCGACTCTGCACGACGCCATGAATTGCAGCAGGCCTCCCTGTCCATCACCAACTCCCAGAGTTCACTCAGACTCACGTCCATCGAGTCGGTGATGCCATCCAGCCATCTCATCCTCTGTCGTTCCCGTCTCCTCTTGCCCCCAATCCCTCCCAGCATCAGGGTCTTTTCCAGTGAGTCAACTCTTCACATGAGGTGGCCAAAGTATTGGAGTTTCAGCCTCAGCATCAGTCCTTCCAATGAACACCCAGGACTGGTCTCCTTTAGGATGGACTGGTTGGACCTCCTTGCAGTCCAAGGACTCTCAAGAGTCTTCTCCAACACCACAGTTGAAAAACATCAATTCTCACTGCTCAGCTTTCTTCACAGTTCAACTCTCACATCCATACATGACCACTGGAAAAACCATAGCCTTGATTAGACAGACCTTTGTTGGCAAAGTAATGTCTCTGCTTTTGAATATGCTGTCTAGGTTGGTCATAACTTTCCTTCCAAGGAGTAAGTGTCTTGGCTGCAATCACCATCCACAGTGATTTTGGAGCCCCAAAAAATAAAGTCTGACACTGTTTCCACTGTTTCCCCATCTATTTCCCATGAAGTGATGGGACCAGATGCCATGATCTTAGTTTTCTGAATGCTGAGCTTTAAGCCAACTTTTTCACTCTCATCTTTCACTTTCATCAAGAGGCTTTTTAGTTCCTCTTCACTTTCTGCCATAAGGGTGGTGTCATCTGCATATCTGAGGTTATTGATATTTCCCTCGGCAATCTTGATTCCAGCTTGTGCTTCTTCCAGCCCAGCGTTTCTCACGATGTACTCTGCATAGAAGTTAAATAAGCAGGGTGACAATATACAGCCTTTACATACTCCTTTTCCTGTTTGGAACCAGTCTGTTGTTCCATGTCCAGTTCTAACTGTTGCTTCCTGACCTGCATATAGGTTTCTCAAGAGGCAGGTCAGGTGGTGTGGTATTCCCATCTCTTTCAGAATTTTCCACAGTTTATTGTGATCCACACAGTCAAAGGCTTTGGCATAGTCAATCAAGCAGAAATAGATGTTTTTCTGGAACTCTCTTGCTTTTTCCATGATCCAGTGGATGTTGGCAATTTGATCTCTGGTTCCTCTGCCTTTTCTAAAACCAGCTTGAACATCTGGAAGTTCACGGTTCACATATTGCTGAAGCCTGGCTTGGAGAATTTTGAGCATTACTTTACTAGCGTGTGAGACGAGTGCAATTGTGCGGTAGTTTGAACATTTGGCATTGCCTTTCTTTGGGATTAGAATGAAAACTGACCTTTTCCAGTCCTGTGGCCACTGCTAAGTTTTCCAAATTTGCTGGCATATTGAGTGCAGCACTTTCACAGCATCCTCTTTCAGGATTTGAAATAGCTCAACTGGAATTCCATCACCTCCACTAGCTTTGTTCGTAGTGATGCTTTCTAAGGCCCACTTGACTTCACATTCCAGATGTCTGGCTCTAGGTCAGTGATCACACCATCGTGATTATCTTGGTCGTGACAATCTTTTTTGTACAGTTCTTCTGTGTATTCTTGCCACCTCTTCTTAATATTTTCTGCTTCTGTTAGGTCCATACCATTTCTGTCCTTTATTGAGCCCATCCTTGCATGAAATGTTCCCTTGGTATCTCTAATTTTCTTGAAGAGATCTCTAGTCTTTCCCATTCTGTTGTTTTCCTCTATTTCTTTGCACTGATTGCTGAGGAAGGCTTTCCTATCTCTCCTTGCTATTCTTTGGAACTCTGCATTCAAATGGGAATATCTTTCCTTTTCTCCTTGCTTTTCACTTCTCTTCTTTCCACAGCTATTTGTAAGGCCTCCCCAGACAGCCATTTTGCTTTTTTGCATTTCTTTTCCATGGGGATGGTCTTGATCTCTGTCTCCTCTACCATGTCACAAACCTCTATCCATAGTTCATCAGGCACTCTATCTATCAGATCTAGTCCCTTAAATCTATTTCTCACTTCCACTGTATAATCATAAGGGATTTGATTTAGGTCATACCTGAATGGTCTAGTGGTGTTCCCTACTTTCTTCAATTTCAGTCTGAATTTGGCAATAAGGAGCTCATGATCTGAGCCACAGTCAGCTCCCAGTCTTGTTTTTGCTGACTGTATAAAGCTTCTCCATCTTTGGCTGCAAAGAATATATCAATCTGATTTTGGTGTTGACTATCTGGTGATGTCCATGTGTAGAGTCTTCTCTTGTGTTGTTGGAAGAGGGTGTTTGCTATGACCAGTGCGTTTTCTTGACAAAACTCTATTATCCTTTGCCCTGCTTCATTCTGTACTCCAAGGCCAAATTTGCCTGTTACTCCAGGTGTTTCTTGACTTCCTACTTTTGCATTCCAGTCCCCTATAATGAAAAGGACATCTTTTTTGGGTGTTAGTTCTAAAAGATCTTGTAGGTCTTCATAGAACCATTCAACTTCAGCTTCTTCAGCATTATTGGTTGGGGCATAGGCTTGGATCATTGTGATATTGAATGGTTTGCCTTGGAAATGAACAGAGATCATTCTGTCATTTTTGAGATTGCATCCAAGTACTGCATTTCGGACTCTTTTGTTGACCACGATCGCTTCTCCATTTCTTCTAAGGGATTCCTGCCCACAGTAGTAGATATAATGGTCATCTGAGTTAAATTCACCCTTTTCAGACCATTTTAGTTTGCTGATTCCTAGAATGTCAACGTTCACTCTTGGCATCTCCTGTTTGACCATTTCCAATTTGCCCTGATTCATGGACCTAACATTCCAGGTTCCTATGCAATATTGCTCTTCACAGCATTGGACCTTGCTTCTGTCACCAGTCACATCCACAACTGGGTATTGTTTTTGCTTTGGTTCCATCCCTTTATTCTTTCTGGAATTATTTCTCCACTGATCTCCTGTAGCATGTTGGCCACCTAATGACCTGGGGAGTTCCCCTTTCAGTACCCTATCATTTTGCCTTTTCATACTGTTCATGGGGTTCTCAAGGCAAGAATACTGAAGTGGTTTGCCATTCCCTTCTCCAGTGGACCACATTCTGTCAGACCTCTCCACCATGACCCATCCGTCTTGGGTGGCCCCACACAGTATGGCTTAGTTTCATTGAGTTAGACAAGGCTGTGGTCCGTGTGATCAGATTGGCTAGTTTTCTGTGATTATGGTTTCATTGTGTCTGCCCTCTAATGCCCTCTCGCAACACCTACCGTCTTACTTGGGTTTCTCTTACCTTGGGCGTGGGCTTAGTAGTTGCCATTCCTGGGCTCTGGAGCACAGGCTCAATAGTTGTGGTGCACAGGATGAGTTGCTCTGCAGCCTGTGGGATCTTCCCAGCCGGAGATTAAACCTGTGTCTCCGGCATCCACAGGTGGATTCTTTACCACTGAGCCACCAGGGAAGCCCATGTTGATTTTTCTTTGTTGTCTGTCTCACAATTTTTAAAAATTTGCTCTTTGAGGTCATCATTCACCCATTGGTTTCTTAGCAGCATGTTGTATAGTCTCCATGTAAGCCTTTTTTCCTCCTCTGTGTCTCTGTAGTTGAGTTCTGGTTTCATGCCACTGTGGTCAGAAAATATTCTTCAAATAATTTCTATCCTTTTTAATTCATTGAGGCTTTTGTGATCTAAGAAGCCCCTATCTTAGACAATGCTCTATGTACAGTTGAATAGAGTATGTATTCAATTTTTTTCCATGTAATATCCTAAAAATATCAATTTAACTGTTCTATTGTGTCATTTATGATCTCTTTTGCCTTACTGATTTTTGGTGTAGAAGACTGTCCATTAATGTCAGTGGGGTGTACAAATCTCTTACTATTACTATATTCTTATCAGTTTCTCCCTTTATGTCTGTTAGTATTTGTTTTACGTAGTTAAGTCCTCTTATAATAGGTGCAATATGTTAATGAATATAGTATCCACTTCTTATATTGATCCCTTTATCATTATATTGTGTGATATAATGATATAATTATCATTATATTTCTTTACGGCCTTGGTTTTTAAGTCTGTGTTGTTTGATATGAGTGTTGATCCCCCCCCCCACCTTATTGTCATTTCCATTTGCAAGAAATATTGTTTTCCATCCCCTCAATTTCAGCCCATGTGTCCTTTGCTCTAGAGTGGGTCTAAGGTAGCCAGCATACTCTTGGCTCTTGTTTTATTATCCAGTCTGCCAGTCTCTGTCTTTTGATAACATTTTAGTCCACTGACATTTAAAGTAATTACTGAAAGACATCTTGTCATTTTAAACCTTATTTTCCCATTGATTTCTCATTTCTTCTTTGTTCCTTTTCTTAAAATTAATTTATCTATTTTTGCTTGTGTGGGTCTTTGTTGCTGCATGTGAGCTTTCTCTAGTTGCAGCAAGTGGGGGCTACTCTTCGTTGCGGTGCAGGGGCTTCACACTGTGCTGGCTTCTCTTGTTACAGAGCACAGGCTCTAGGCACATAGGCTTCAGTGGTTGTAGCATGTGGGCTCACTAATTGCAGCTTGCAGACTCTATAGAGCATGTGTTCAGTAGCTGAGGTTCCCAGGCTCTAGAGTGTGGGCTCGATAGTTGTGACACATGAGCTTCACGACCCAGATAATTACGATGGTGTGATCACTGACCTAGAGCCAGACATCCTGGAATGTGAAGTCAAGTGGGCCTTAGAAAGCATCACTAAGAACAAAGCTAGTGGAGGTGATGGAATTCCAGTTGAGCTATTCCAAATCCTGAAAGATGATGCTGTGAAAGTGCTACACTCAATATGCCAGCAAATTTGGAAAAGTCAGCAGTGGCCACAGGACTGGAAAAGGTCAGTTTTCATTCCAATCCCAAAGAAAGGCAATGCCAAAGAATGCTCAAACTACCGCACAGTTGCACTCATCTCACACGGTAGTAAAGTAATACTCAAAATTCTCCAAGCCAGGCTTCAGCAATACGTGAACCGTGAGCTTCCAGATGTTCAAGCTGGTTTTAGAAAAGGCAGAGGAACCAGAGATCAAATTGCCAACATCCACTGGATCATGGAAAAAGCAAGAGAGTTCCAGAAAAACATCTATTTCTGCTTGATTGACTATGCCAAAGCCTTTGACTGTGTGGATCACAATAAACTGTGGAAAATTCTGAAAGAGATGGGAATACCACACCACCTGACCTGCCTCTTGAGAAACCTATATGCAGGTCAGGAAGCAACAGTTAGAACTGGACATGGAACAACAGACTGGTTCCAAATAGAAAAAGGAGTACGTCAAGGCTGTATACTGTCACCCTGTTTGTTTAACTTCTATGCAGAGTACATCATGAGAAACGCTGGACTGGAAGAAACACAAGCTGGAATCAAGATTGCCAGGAAAAATATCAATAACCTCAGATATGCAGATGACACCACCCTTATGGCAGAAAGTGAAGAGAAATTAAAAAGCCTCTTGATGAAAGTGAAAGTGGAGAGTGAAAAAGTTGGCTTAAAGCTCAACATTCAGAAAACAAAGATCATAGCATCTGGTCCCATCACTTCATGGGAAATAGATGGGGAAACAGTGGAAACAGTGTCAGACTTTATTTTTCTGGGCTCCAAAATCACTGCAGATGGTGACTGCAGCCATGAAATTAGAAGACGCTTACTCCTTGGAAGGAAAGTTATGGCCAACCTAGACAGCATATTCAAAAGCAGAGACATTACTTTGCCAACAAAGGTTTGTCTAGTCAAGGCTATGGTTTTTCCTGTGGTCATGTATGGATGTGAGAGTTGGACTGTGAAGAAGGCTGAGCACCGAAGAATTGATGCTTTTGAACTGTGGTGTTGGAGAAGACTCTTGAGAGTCCCTTGGACTGCAAGGAGATCCAACCAGTCCATTCTAAAGGAGATCAGCCCTGGGATTTCTTTGGAAGGAATGATGCTGAAGCTGAAACTCCAGTACTTTGGCCACCTCATGCAAAGAGTTGACTCATTGGAAAAGACTCTGATGCTGGGAGGGATTGGGGGCAAGAGGAGAAGGGGACAACAGAGGATGAGGTGGCTGGATGGCATCACCGACTAGATGGATGTCTCAGTGAACTCCAGGAGTTGGTGATGAACAGGGAGGCCTGGCATGCTGCGACTCAGGGGGTCGCAAAGTGTTGGACACGACTGAGCGACTGATCTGATCTAATCTGATCTGAGCTTTAGTTGATCCCTGACCAGGGATCAAACCTGTTGTCCCTGCATTGGCAGATGGATTCTTATCTACTTACCACCAGGGAAGCCCCTTTTTTCTTGTAATTTGATGGTTCTTTTTTGTATTATGCTCTTGTTCTTGTGTGTGTGTGTGTGTGTGTGTGTGTGTGTGTGTGTACATATTCTGTGTTTTTGTTTGGTGGCTACCCTGTTTTTAAGTATGTTAACTATCATTATATCTACTTGCTTTTAACTGTTAGCCATACAGGCACAAGCCTTTTCTGAAAAATAAGCTACATTGTCTGTCTTCCTCCACATTTTAAGATTTTGATGTCCTCTTTTATCCTTTTCATGTTCATTGTAGTTACCATGACATACAGAAAAACTGTTTTGATTATTTTTTTAATTTCTGTACTGGTTTATTTAAGTGATTTACTTTCCAATTGTGTTTTCTCTTTCCTATAGATTCTACTTTAGTGAATATCTTTCAATAGTTCTTTTAGTGTAAGTTTTGGTTTTACTGTATTCTTTTATTATTCTTCTCTCAGACATTCTCTCTCCTTCCATTCTAAATGATAATCTTGCTGGTTAGAATATCCCAGGTTTCAGGTTTTTCCTGCCACTCGCCTCTGGTCTGCAGTGTTTCTGTTTTGAACTCAGCTGTAGCCTTATGGCGGATGCCTAGTAATTAACTCTCTTGCTGACTTTAGAATGGTCTCTTTAACTTTTGCCATTTAAATTACGTCTTAGTGTAGGTCTCTTCATCTTATTTTGGACCATCCGTTTCCTCTACCTGGATATCTGTTTCTTTAAGATTGGGAAGTTTTCAGCCAGAATTTCTTCAGATACATTTTTAAATTTCCCCTTTGCCTTTACCCTTCTACTGGGATTCCTATTGTGCATAGATTGACATGCTTTATGCTATCCCATAGGTCTCATATATTCTTTAAAAAATTTTTGTGGTTCTGATTGGGTGATTTGTATTATTCTACCTTCCAGATCACTTATTCATTCTTATGGATTATTTAGTTTGCTATTTGTTGCCTTTAGCTTGACTTTCATCTTGGAAAATGAGTTTTATAATTGGCTCCTCTTTATGGTTTCTAGGTCCTTTTACACTGATTTGTATTTTGATCAATAGCCTTTCTTAATTCCTTCAGGCTTTTTTATTACCTCCTTCTTGAACTCAGGGTCTAGTGGACCAGAGAGTTCTGTTTTATTGTTCTTTCAGGGGATTTTCCTGTTATTTTAACACATTATTGACCAGAGATGTATTAATGTCTTTTGGTGCCTGATCATTATCGACTGGAGATGTTTCAGTGTTCACTTACATAACACACACCTGGCCAAAGGTATTTGTTTCTGCAAAAATCCCCCAATCATTATTGGGAGCAGTTCCTCTGCTTTTTCATTTCCCTTAAATTTCTCCGACTCTGATTTGAGGTAGGTGGGAGTAGTGCAGATTCTCCAGAGTCAGTTATGGGCACTGTGGTCGTCACACACCTGGACCCGCCATAGGATGTGTGCAGGACAGAGTGTAGGTCGGTCACAGAAGCCCCACTATTAATGTGCACACCAAGGGAGAGGTGGGGTCCTGCCATAGCAGCCACATTCTGTAAAGTGCTTACAGTGGGCATGGCACACCTCTACGAGTGTGCAGGTGCTGGTGGGTTGCCCACATGCAGAGGCAGGGCTGAAATCTCAGCCTGGAGCTATTAATGCTGGACCCGCATTAACAATAGGAGCACTAGATACCTGCTCAGGGGTCCCACAGGCAGTGAGGTTACAAAGCCACCTGCAAGCAGCATAAATCTGCTTAAGTCACATAGCTGAGATTTCAGCCCTGCCTCCGCATGTGGGCAACCCACCAGCACCTGCACACTTGTAGAGGTGTGCCATGCCCACTGTTAGCACCTCACAGAAGGTGGCCAGGACCAAGTATGCTGGTCTCTCTCTCTCTTCTGCCTACTGCAAGCCAACTGCTGCACACTCCTCTGAGTTCTGAAGCTCCCTGTCCTGGCTCATCACCCAGCTGATGAAGGGGCTGCCCAGGGTGAGGGAACCTTTCCTCTTTCACAGCTCCCTCCAAAGGGTGAAGGTTCTATTAGGTAGTTAGAATAGGAAACAGGAGTCCAGAATGGCGGTGGCTAAAAGACAAGGGGAAAGCCTGTGAAAATAGGACAAAGGAAGGTCCGAGGACTGGAGTGAGGACCTCAGGTGGGACAAACAGCACTCCTGACTAGCCCAGTTTACACAGGGCAGGCCCGGGGGGTGGGGGGGGGGGAGGAAAAAAACATAAAAAGAGGAGCCAAAGGGCTGGGAGTCTCTCTCCCCTCATCTTTTGGCTCGGCATGCCCTCACGCCTCTAGGATGTATTTTATTTTCTAAATAAAACTGAGGGAGCTATAACAGTGTCCGAGAGCAGTGATGCACGAGGGCTTTAATGTCCGTCGCTTCAAATTGTTGTTGAGACAAGACAGAACCGAGGAGATTAAACTCTCCCGACAGTTCCATCCTGGTTCTTATTTTATTTCCTGTTTCATCCTACCCAGTTACATGGTGATCTTTCCTGCAACTTTGTTTGTATGAGATTTTCTACCAGCATTCAGTAGGTAATCTGTGAGAATTATGCCACATGTAGATGTATTTTTGATGTATTTATGGGAGGTGAGCTCCATACATATCATTCTATTTGCCATCTTGATCTTTCTGTTTGATGCCTATTTTTTATTGGAATATAATTTATTTATAATGTTGTGTTAGTTTCTGCTGTATAGCAAAGTGAATCAGCTATATGTATGCATGTAACTCCTCCCTCTTGAGCCTCTCTTCCACCTCCCCAACCCCATCTAACCCATCTGGGTCATCACAGAGCACCAAGCTGAACTCCCTGGCTAATACCGCAGGTTCCCACTCTCTGTTTTATACATCAGTTCAGTTCAGTTGCTCAGTGGTGTCCAACTCTTTGTGACCCCATGGACTCCACATGCCAGGTTTCCCTGTCCGTCACCAACTCCCGGAGCTTGCTCAAACTCATGTCCATCAAGTCGGTGATGCCATCCAACCATCTCATCCTCTGTTGTCCCCTTCTCCTCCTGCCTTCAATCTTTCCCACTATCAGGGTCTTTTCAAATGAGTCAGTTCTTCACATCAGGTGGCCAAAGTATTGGAGCTTCAGCATTAGTCCTTCCAATGTATATTCAGGACTGAGTTCCTTTAGGATTGACTGGTTTGATCGCCTTGCACTCCAAGGGACTCTCTCAAGAGTCTTCTCCAACACCACAGTTCAAGCATCAATTCTTCAGTGCTCAGCTTTCTTTATAGTCCAACTCTCACATCTATACACAACTACTGGAAAAACCATAGCTTTGACTAGACAGACCTTTGCCAGCAAAGTATTGTCTCTCTTTTTTTAATATGCTATGTAGATTTGTCATAACTTTCCTTCCAAGGAGCAAGTGTCTTTTAATTTCATGGCTGCAGTCACCATCTGCAGTGATTTTGGAGCCCAAGAAAATAGTCTGTCACTGTTTCTATTGTTTCCCCATCTGTCTGCCTTGAAGTAATGGGACCAGATGCCATGATCTTCGTTTTTTGAATGCTGAGTTTTAAGCCAGCTTTTTCATTCTCCTCTTTCACTTTCATCAAGAGGCTCTTTAGTTCTTCTTTGCTTTCTGCCATAAGGGTGATATCATCTGCATATCTGAGGTTACTGATATTTCTCCCAGCAATCTTGACTCCAGCTTGTGCTTCATCAGCCTGGCACTTCACATAATGTACACTGCATGTAAGTTTTATACATGGTAGTGTATTTATGTCAAACTTAGTCTCCCAATTCATCCCACCCTCTCCCTTTCCTCTCGTGTCTACACATCTTTTCTCTCCATCTGCATCTCTGTCCCTGCCCTGAAACTAGGTTCATCTGTACCATTTTTTTAGATTCCACATACATGCATTAATATATATTTGTTTTTCTCTGACTTTATTCTGTATGACAGACTCTAGGTCCATTCACATCTCTACAAATGATCCAATTTTTTTTTCCTTTTATGGCTGAATAATATTCCATTGTATATATGTACCATATCTTTTTTATCCATTCATGGATATTTAGGTTGCTTCCATGTCCTAGCTGTAGTAGGTAGTGATGCAGTGAACACTGGGGTTCAGTTCAGTTCAGTCGCTCAGTCGTGTCCGACTCTTTGCGACCCCATGAATCGCAGCACGCCAGGCCTCCCTGTCCATCCCCAACTCCCGGAGTTCACTCAGACTCATGTCCATTGAGTCAGTGATGGCATCTAGCCATCTTATCCTCTGTCGTCCCCTTCTCCTCCTGCCCCCAATCCCTCCCAGCAACAGAGGCTTTTCCAATGAGTCAACTCTTTGCATGAGGTGGCCAAAGTACTGGAGTTTCAGCTCTAGCATCATTCCTTCCAAAGAAATCCCAGGGCTGATCCCCCTTCAGAATGGACTGGTTGGATCTCCTTGCAGTCCAAGGGACTCTCAAGAGTCTTCTCCAACACCACAGTTCAAAGCATCAATTCTTCGGTGCTCAGATTTCTTCACAGTCCAACTCTCACATCCATACATGACCACTGGAAAAACCACAGCCTTGACTAGATGGACCTTTGTTGGCAAAGAACATTGGGGTACATGTGTCTTTTTACATTATGGTTTTCTCACGGTATATACCCTCTAATGGGATTGCTGGATCATACAGTACCTCTATTTTTAATTTTCTAAGGAACCTACATATTAATTCTCCATAGTGGCTGTATCAGTTTACATTCCCACCAACAGTGCAAGAGGGTTCCCTTTTCTCCACACCCTTACCAGCATTTACTCCTTGTGTATTTTTTTTTTTTTTTATCATGGCCATTCTGATTGCCATGATATGGTACCTCATTATAATTTTGATTTGTATTTCTCTTAATTAGTGATGTGTTGAGCATCTTTTCATGTGCCTCTTGGCCATCTGTATGTTTTCTTTGGAGAAATGTCTGTTTAGGTCTTTACCCATTTCTTTTAATTGGGTTGTTTTTCTGATACTGAGCTGCATGAGCTGTTTGTGTATTTTGGAGATTAATCCTTTACTGCTTCATTTGCAAATATGTTCTTCTGTTCTGAAGGCTGTCTTTTTGTCTTGCTGTGCAAAAACTTTGGAGTTTAATTAGGTCCCATTTGTTTTTGTTTTTCTTTACTCTTGGAGGTGGATCCAAAAAGGTGATTTATATCAGAGTATTTTTCCTGTATTTTCCTGTAAGAGCTTTATAGTGTCTGGTCTTACAGTTATGTCTTCAGTCCATTTTGAGTTTACTTTTGTGTATGGTGTTAGGTAGTGTTCTATTTTCATTGTTTTACATATAGCTGTCCAGTTTTCACAGTACCACTTATGGAAAAGATTGTCTTTTCTCTGTTGTATGTTCTTTGCTCCTTTGTCTTGGATTAGATGACCATGATGCATGGGTTTATCTGTCCTGTACCATTGATCTCTATTTCATATTGATCTGTATGGTATTTGTGCCAATACCATACTGTCTTGATTCCTGTAGCTTTGTAGTAGTCTGAAGTCAGGGAGCCTGATTCCTCCAGCTCTTTTTCTTTCTCAAGATACTTTGGCTATTTGGGATATTTTGTGTTTCCATACAAACTGTAAAATTTTTTGTTCCCATTCTGTGAAAAATGCTGTTGGTAATTTGATAGGGTTGTAGTGTATGTGTACACTGCTTTGGGTAGTATAGGCATTTTCACAATATTGTCTTCCCATCCAAGAACACGGTTGTATCTCTCCATCTGTTTGTGTCATCTTTCTTTCATCCGTTTTTTAGTTTTCTGAGCACAGGTTTTTTGCCTCCTTGGATAGGTTTATTCCTAGGTATTTCATTCTTTTTGTTGTGATGGCAGATGGGAGTGTTTCCATAATTTTTTTCTGATCTTGTTTGTTGTTAGTGTATAGGAATGCAGGAGATTTCAGTGCATTAATTTTGTATCCTGCAACTTTACCAAATTCATTGATGAGCTCTTGTAGTTTTCTGGTGGCATCTTTAGGATTTTGTATATAAATAGTATTATGTCATCTGCAAACAGTGACAGCTTTACTTCTTTTCCAACTTCTCTTTTTCCCCTGATTACCATGGCTAGGACTTCAAAAATTAGGTTGAATAATAGTGGTCACAGCGGACATCTTTGTCTTGTTCCTGACCTTAGAGGAAATGCTTTCAGTTTTTCACCATTGAGAATGATGTTTGCTGTGGGTGTGTCATATATGGCCTTTATTATATTGAGATAGGTTCTCTCTATGCCCTTTTCTGGAGTTTATTTTTTTTAATCATAAATGGGTATTGAATTTTGTCAAAAGCTTTTTTTGTATCTATTGAGGTGACTGTGTGGTTTTTACTCTTATATTTGTTAGTACAGTGTATCACATTGATTTTGTATATATTGAAGAATCCTTTCATCCCTGGGATAAATCCCACTTGATCATGGTGTATGATCATTTTAATGTATTGTTGGATTCTGTTTGCTACTATTTTGAGGAGTTTTGCATCTGTGTTCACCAGTGAAAATGGTCTGTAATTTTCTTTCTTGTGTGTGATACATTTGGTTTTGGTATCTGTGGTGGTGGCCTCATAGTGTGTTTGGGAGTGTTCCCCTCTCTGCAATTTTTTGGAAGAGTTTGAGGAGGATAGGTTTTACCACTTCTCTGAATGTTTGATAGAATTCGCCTGTGAAGCCATCTGTCTGGTCCTGGACTTTTGTTTGCTGGAAGATTTTTCAGCAGATTCAATTTCAATTGCTGCAGATTCAATTTCATTACTTGTGATTGGTTTCTTTATATTTTCTAATTCTTCCTGGTTGAGTCTTGGAAAGTTGTGCCTTTCCAAGAATTTGTCCATTTCTTCCAGGTTGTCCATTTTATTGTCATATAGTTGCTTACAGTAGTAGTCCCTTACGATCCTCTGTACTTCTGTGGTGTTGTAATTTATTTCTAATTTTACTGAGTCCTCTCCCTTTTTAATTTTTTAAAGAAAATTTTAACTGGATAAAAATTGCTTTACAATGTTGTATTGGTTTCTGCCGTACAACAGTGTGTTGCTGCTAAGCCGCCTTAGTTGTGTCCAACTCTGTGCGACCCCACAGACGGCAGCCCACCAGGCTCCCCTGTCCCTGGGATTCTCCAGGCAAGAACACTGGAGTGGGTTGCCATTTCCTTCTCCAATGCATGAAAGTGGTAAGTGAAAGTGAAGTCACTCAGTCGTGTCCGACTCTTCTCAACCCCATGGACTGTAGCCTACCAGGCTCCTCCGTCCATGGGATTTTCCAGGCATGAGTACCAGAGTGGGTTGCCATTTCCTGCTCCACAACAATGTGAGTCAGCCATAATATACACATATCCCCTTCCTCTTGAGCCTCTCTCCCCTCATCCCATCCATCTAGGTCATCACAGAGCACCAGGCTGAGCTGTGTTATATAGCAACTTCTCACCAGTTATCTGTTTTACACATGATAGTATATATATGTTGATGCTACTTTCTCAAATTCAGCCTACCCTCTTCTTCCCCACTGTGTCCACATGTCCATTTTCTTCATGTACATCTCCATTCCTTCCTGCAAACAGGTTCAACAAAACCATTTTTGTAGATTCCATATATGTGCATTAATATAAGACATTTTTCTCTTTCTTACTTCACTCTCTATAAACAGGATCTGGGTTCATCCACCTCAATAGAACTGACTCAAATCTGTTCTTTTTTGTGGCTAATATTCCATTGTATGTATGTACCACATCTTCCTTATCCATTCATCTGCAGATGGACGTCTACATTGCTTCCATGTCCTGGCTATTGTAAGTAGTGCTGCAGTGAACATTAGGGTGCATGTGTCTTAGAATTGTGGCTTTCTCAGGATATATGCCCAGCAGTGGAAGTGCTGGGTCATGTGGTAGATTTATTCCTAGTTAAGGAATCTCCATAATGGCTCTATCAGTTTCCATTCCCACCAACAATGTCAGAGGGTTCTCTTTTCTCCATGTCCTCTCCAGCAATTTATGGCTTGTAGATTTTTGGATGATGGCCATTCTGACTGGTGTGAGGTGATACCTCATTGTAGTTTTGATTTCTCTATTAAGTGATGTTGCGCAACTTTTCATGTGTTTATTTGCCATCCCTTTTTTCCTTGATTCTGGCTAAAGGTTTATCAATTTTGTTTACCTTCTCAAAGAACCAACTTTTAGTTTTACTGAGCTTTGCAACTGTTTCCTTTGTATCTACTTCATTTATTTCTGCTCTGATCTTTATGATTCCTTCTAACTCTGTTGTTGCAGTTGTCTGGTTGCTTTAGGTATAAGGTTAGATTGTTTGAGATTTTTCTTGTTTCTTGAGATGAGACTGAATTGTTATAAGCTTCCCTCTTAGAACTGCTTTTGCGGTGTCCCACAGGCTTTGGGTCATCATGTTTTCATTGTCACTTGTTTCTATTTTTTCTTTCCTCTTTCATTTGTTCAGTGACCTCTTGGTTATTCAGCAGAGTGCTCTATCAAACCAATGAAGTGCAGACAGTGGTCCTACATCCGCTTCACTTCTGACTTGAACTCTTCTAAACGTGCTTTTACCTGATGACTACGGATCAGAGCACGCGTCAGTAGTCATGGAGGTATGGTCTGTGTTATGTCACCTTCTTGTCTCTGCTTACTCTCATGCATCAAAGGCTGAAAAACACACCAGCCTGGAGGCACTACAGTTATATGAAGCACTTCTATGTGGTACAAAGACATAAACAACACTTTTTAGAAATAAATATGTTTATTCTAAAATTAATGCAAATAATTAAAATTATAGAAGAGGATGTTAAGGAGAGATTATGAAAAAAAAGCAAGCACAAGATAAAGTAAGGCTATTACAATAGACAACTCACAAGGCTCTCAAACAGCTGATTTTTTACAGGCTGTAGCTGGTGGCTACCGAGTCAGGCCTCTGTCATTACTTCTGTCACTACTGGATCTAGGTAAAAGCAGGTTGTTGCTAATAAGACCCAAAGAGAACGCAAAGGAGCTCACAGCTGTATGGAGCAGGCAGAAGCATCAAACCACCACCTCTTGGGTGTGCCATGCCTCCCTCTAATCATCCTGGGCCTTCTTTCTCTAGAGTTTACCCCTAGCAAGTAGATCCTCAAGGAACCAAGTCATTTGGCAGAAAACTATATAGCAAAGGTGGCATTCCTTGGCTTGATTCTGGCAAAGTACAAGTGGGCTGAGAGCCAGAATGCAAAGCTAGGGTACCCGATGGACAGAACTAATCTAAATAATCCTTGAGAAAGACTTCTCACTTCCTGTTCATAATGGAACAAGAGGCCCAGTGGTTACCTCTGCAGATATCTGAAGGGTTCTGTCAGCTCCCAAACCAAATGCAGGGTTTGAAGTCAGTGTCCTTTCATAAGATGGAACCACACTGCCCAGCTAGCTAGGGACCACCCAAGACAGTCCAGTCCATCATTAAGATGTGTGCAGATACGGATGATGACAACTGAAAACATAAGGCAGGACACTGGCTCTGAGGAACTCGAGATGTGAGTTCCCGACTTCCCTTTAAACAGGTGTGACCACCACTCCTGGTGGAGCTACCAAGGGTAGTGCTTGGAACTGAGCAGAGCTGCCACTCATCTATGGCTGTGACCTGGTTCTAGTATCAGTGGGCACACACAACCACCTCACCACAAAGGAGCACTTTCTCACCAGCAGCCAGGCCAGTTTGCAGCAACCACCACCCCAGCAGGTTATCTCCCCTGTATGCCTAAATAAACAAATGAATGCAGTGATCTGCCACAATGATTAAGATTTGGGACATTTTATTACTTAGTTGCTTCTTAAGAGATTATTGCTACAATTAGGAGGGGAGCCTTGAGATGGAAAGGGAGAGGTTAAAGACAGAAAAGATTTAAAAGAGGCAAGTACCATTTTCCAAGTATAAAACTGGTCATATTAAAAGTGACACGGCAGTATATTCATGCAACTACTTAAACTCTAACCCAGAAACAAGAGTACAGTTTTTGCAGAAGCCAATGAGACATCTGCAAGCAACATGATATCATGAAGACATTCCACCTACCTCTGCAGACTAGATGCTACTTACGCACACAGGTACATAAAAAACAGAAAGCCCACAAGTGTTAAGTCTAACACTCATGATCGTAAAGTGGTGACAGCAGGTCCCTTTGAAAACACCATAGCCCACAGAGGAAGGTCCTGGGGAGACACGGGAAGCAACAGGACACTCTGCAGGTATGTGCTTGTTCGTTTTTAGCAGCTGACAAACCACAGAGGTGCCTGCCTAGTGGTTCTGGGTCCCTGGAATTCCTCCAACACGATGAACGCACTGGAGATCCAGGGATGGTTCACACACAGTGCCCATCAGTTTATCAACCAGGGGGTGAATGTGACTCCCCTACCCAAAGGATCTCTGCTTCTAACACAAACATACCCACATTCCTGGAGCCCACAAGGACAGAATGAAACACAACACACCAGCCCTGCAATGATGCAGCCAGCCAGTCAGTTATTGTGGAGGAAGTACAGTGCTAAAGAACACTTAGATGAATGTGCCAGGGAGTCTGGGGGAAGTCCGGGCCAGCACTCCCAGTGAAGAAGGCTAGAGGACACCAGCCGGAGGCGGCTGGGTATTCAGGAGTCCCTGAGAAGGGTGGTGGAACAGAGGAAAGTGTCTCCTGACTTACCCTACCCAGGTAAAAACCTCAAAGACTGATCCAGTTCCCTCCGGGCCTGGGTCAGGAGTAGCCCATCACTGCTCACTGCTGAGAAAGAAGGCACATCGTGTGTTGGCATGCGGGTAGGACAGGGCCCTGTGCCGGGGGCAGAGGGCAGGAAGTGGGCGCAGGGTTGGGTCCTGTTCCTGCGCCACCCTGAGCAACTGGTCTTAACGAAGGAATCCCAGGCCCTAGGCCTCAAGTGACACTTGATGTCTTCCTATTCCAGAGTCTCTCTCATCCTAGCCAGGGCCGAGGAGCATCCAGTACCTGAGGCTTGACTGCCGTCGTACCTTTGGGAGTTGAATGAAGGGGGAAGAGGCAGAAAGAACACACTAACAGAGATTTTCCTTGCCTTGGGGGCTCTCTCACGCCCTCCCTGGGGAAGTCAAGGCAACTTGTGAAGGTGCTTTGAGCTGTTCCTTCAGGCAAACAAAAAACAAACGTGTATGACGGCTAGAGCAGCAGGGCAGGGAGGACTGCTGCTAACTCTGGGTGCTCGTCCTGCGCTGATACTCAGGGAAGTCTAGAAAAAGGCCTGGTTCCCGTCTTCAGGGGCCCAGCAGAGGGCTCAGGTGTGCTCCAAGAGGCAGCACCAGGGCCAGAAGGTCCTAGCTTCTCTGGAACCCACACCATTCTCATCCTAATCCATGCAAAGAGGAACAAACCACTGGGAATGGAAGGTGATGGCAACCAAGTACCACATGGGGACCGCAAGCACAGATGGGGAGCAGCAACCACTCCAGACCCTGCCTTGGTGGACTGAGCAGCTGTGCCTGACCCTGCTGGCCCCGCATAGCAGAATGATGGCTGGCCAACCTGTGTCCTTGAAAGCATAAGCTGTGAAAGAAGGGACTCTGAGAGAGAACACTAGGGCTGGGAAAGCCTCCTGCTTGAGCAGACCTCACCCCCACCTAGGGGAACACCAGATACAGAACAGAATTCCTGTCTGACTAGCCCAGCTGCCTGAGGTAACAAAGTGCACCTTTTCCTAGCGTAAACTGGAGCCCAGCTTCCCTAAGGAGTCAGGACAGGTCAGAGCTGCCACACCGTGATTAATGAAGTTGACAGCAAGAGAGGTTAGAGAGGGAAATGGTTAAAACAATTCCCAGGGGAACATTTAGAACAAGGACAAAATAATTACGTCATGGGATCCTTTGAGGTCTTCACATTAAAAACCACCAAAGGATGAGAATCCTGAGGATCAAGCTGTCTCGTGGTCTGCGTTGTGCTCTATGGAGCAAGACCAGATGTTGAAACCACGTGGCCTGTCCCACACCCCGAGAACCTTCTGAAGGCCAGATGGCCTTCGGGGTTACAGAGGGTCTCAGCTCAGCGGGGTTTCGGAGAGCCATTCATCTGGCTGCCCTGAGTTATAGTGTCTGTACTGAAAAGGCTGTCCAAGAAGACAGAGGACAACTCCGCCACCAGGTTCCTGTCGACGGTAGCCTGGGCCATGCCATAGATCGCACCCTGGAAATCCAGTCAAAGAATGTCATTAGTGATGAGGGGTTTGAAGGAAATAGAAAGCTGTGGTCATGCGCTCCTCCTCCCCCCATCTCCCCACTCCCATCCCAGGCGCAGTTCCACCAGAAAGATAGCTGGCATAAGATGTTTGTCATAGGCATTTGCCAGTCGCCCTTCTGCCTAAAGAACTAGCCTGTGGGATCTGGTGTAGAAAATTTCAGAGGAAACTGGCTTAGTGCCTTTCCTGTGTAAAGATTTTCTTTTTAAAGGAACACTACCACTGCCTGCCTTCATGTTAACACTATTATTATATCTATAGATACCTTATTTGAGACCAAAAATCCCTGGGAATGGGTAAGCAGAGACCATCAGTTCTGATTAATAAAGAAGTTTGTGGATAAGGGGCAGAGGCAGGAACAGACTGGAGGTCATCTGATTCTTTCAAACCCACCACCAACACCTAAGCTTCCATAGGAAAAAAAAAACCCCAAATGTCCCTACCATTCCTGTGGTCTTCGCTTTCGGATTCTTCATGATTTGAGTGACGGATTCCCGGATATCCTTAAGGAACTGTATGGCTACCCGCTTGCGGGTGTGTACCAATGTGATGCAGAAATGAAGGCTACGGAAGAAGAAAGACAAAGTGAGATGAATCTGGGACAAAGAGGGAAAAACATTTTGAAATCAAGGAGCTCCAAATGCAGGAATTTATTGGTTGCTTATTCATGTTATTATTCATGACAAGCATAGTCAAGTTGCTCCCAGTCCTAGGCATCAGGGCTCTCAAATACCCAGACTGTTGACTGTAGGCTGGCATGATGGCATCATGCCCTGAGCGTGATCAAGAACCACCATGGTAAGTCGAATACAGCTGGCTGTTCTGTGCCACCCCTCCCCTCAAACTGTCCACTGCTGTTCCTTCAACTATAGGACACTTTTATCTTAGGTGGTAAACCTCACAGTGATAGGGCCACATGGCTGGGGTCTTGAAGGACTTCAGGGCAAAGAAACTCTGACTCCCTTTGGAGGGAGACTGGGTACAAAAAGATTGTGAAGAGGAGAACAGGGAGTCCGGATGGGACTGGCAGTGGCACCAACACGTGAAAGAATCAGGGCTGCATGGAGGACACCTTAACCCCTACTCTTGGAGCGGAATGCATATTTACAGGCATCATAGAAGACTAGAAATGCATATGCAAGGTGACAGTATCAGGTCCAAATGATTTAGAGGCCCTCTGGAAGGTTCTAAGCTCACTATTCCTCTGATTACCTGAGTAAGAGAGAGAACAGAGCCCAGAGCAAGGGTGTGGGTAACAATCTCACTGTCTCAAGAGGCTGCCACCTCATTTGCCACAGTTTAAAGCTAACAGTCTTATTCTTGAAACTGAGTAACTCCTAACGGCAAGACAGACGATCTACAGATACTACAGCTGCCATGAAAGTGCTGCTAGCAGTCCCTCTCTATCCTTGAGGTCACCTTGCTGCCGAAGTTCTTCAGCAGCCATAGACCAAAGGAAGCGTCTTCAAGCTCACCTGGGTGGGAACTGCAACTGATTCAAGTTCCAGCCCTTGGCACTCATCAGGTTGAAAAGTCGGTAGATATCAAAATCACGAGAGCCCAGAGCGATGACTGACAACTGAGGATTCCCAAAGACAAAGATGCCTTTGATATTTTCTAGTCTTAAACAAAGGGAACAGAAAGGAAATTCAGTCACATTCTTCTGGCCATCATCTCATGTCACCCTTATAACAATCTAAGCTTTGGGGACTTGAGTTTCCTAATCAGGTGGCTAGACTGAGATCAGTAGTTCCTAAATATTACAAACACTTAAAGGCCCAAACCCCACTAGATCCAATACTTTTGGCTCCTAACCTGTCTGCCCAACTCCTAAACTATGTATCCCACCCCCCCACCCCAGGAGTATCTGAGGAATAAACAATGCACTTTTTTTTTAATCCTAGAAAAACGATCCCTCCATCTCTCCTTAAAAACTCATCCATGTAATCCCTGAAGCAGGAGATGGTACAGCAGTTCTCAGCAGATGGGTGTATCAGGACAATATACAGGCCTTGGTCAAACGAGCCAGGCCTAGTGGCCGCTTTCGTTCAACCTCGGTAACACACAGAACCAAGCAGGTAACACATGAAGAAGAGACATTAGACAAAGCATGCAGCATGGTTTTGCCTTAACAACCCAGATTTCAGCACCCCTTCCTCCCCTACCCCTTCCAATTCTTTTCTTCTTCTAGTGATTCCACAAGTGTGATTCTTAGACCTGCAGCATTGGTGTCTACTGGGCATTTTCAGAAATGCAAATCCTCACATTCCTGTTCCAGACCTACTGCGTCAGAATACTAGAAGTGGGGCCTGGTGATCTGCCTTTTAACAAGCCCTCCAGGTGATTAGGATTCAGCCTCAAGTTTGAAAACTACTGTCTTAACCATGAAGCACTTGGTAAGAGCTGCCAGTTAGTAACACATCTTTGGAGACAAGATGGCCTACAGATGAAGCCTGGCTGTGACCCCAAGTCACAACACAGCAAGAGAGCTTATTCTCCTCGGCCAGCACCACACTCCTAAGCTTCAGGGGCCTACAGGTGCTGGAGCTGTGGTGCTTGGCCTGGCAGATGCCTTGAGCCTATGTGCATACAATGCAAGAGACAAGGCAGAATGCCAGTCTTGCACACGTACTCTGACTTGAGGAAGCGAGTGGTTTTGATGATCTGTTTGGTAGCTTCAACGTAGCCGCTCTCACCGAAGTACATCAAAGAGGCCCAGCAGGCTGCACTAATGCCACCAGGCCGTGAGCCCGCAATGGTTGGGGAAGCGTAGATGCCGCCCTGCCAGTCTGTGGCAACGAAGAACTGATAGCGCCTGTACTTCTTGTCAGAGTACAAGACCACGGAAGAGCCCTTGGGGGCGTAGCCGTACTGCAGGGAGAAGCAGACAGGTGAGTGAGTGGTTCGAGTGCAGACCCACCCCAGGACTCCAGGCATTTCCCCTTCACCTGTCAGGGTCTCTTGACAGTTTCATTTCACATTAAGATTTCCAACTCAGAACTTACTAAAGAATAGAGGAAACCAAAGGGGTGGGGTTTAAAATTCTCTATTTTAGGACTGAGGAATCTGAGGCCTAGGAAAAACAATGTCTTATCTAGTTAATGGGTTTGCCTCCTCTCATCCAGCATGTAGTTTTCCTTATTTAAAACAGGACCTCAGGGAGGTATGTCAGGATTGAAACTTCCTGGAAGGTAAATTTCCACTGGAAGCCAGGAAAGCAAGGAATTCAGGTCACTTGGAGCAACTAAAATCATGGTTTGACTCACTTTCCATCTTTTTTGCTTAGTATACTTTCCTCTTCAGAATACCATGGTGCTCAAAATCTAGAAGCTACTTAATCCAGCTTTAAAATAAACTATGTACTTGACTAACGTGCCCTCCTAATTAAGTCTCACTGAAGCTAAGATGGAACTCATTTCACTCCCTGAGCCACACAACAGATGGTAAGAAAAAGGGCATGGGGCTATCTGATGTAGACTTTGCCTTCGGGGATAGCAGGCACGGACATTTCAAACTTCACAAGGCGAACATTCCTGAGCTCATAAGGGTTCATCCCTTTTCCCAGAAGCCTCTTCTGTTGATAAACTCCAGTCACTCAGGTGCAGGAGCCCCAGGAGCATGGGGGCTGAAACATTAACATACCTCCTCTTAGGAATTCTGGTATCAACCTCACCTCTTCCCCAACCCCAAAACTGTTAAGGGTCCAGGATCCTTTGTATAAGAGCCACCACACTAGTATGTCCTGGCTACATATAGTCACTGGATACAGAAATTCTCTTAGCCATATGACACAACGATAATAGGTTCCTTTCCACTACTGCTCATCACCTCCAGCTCTATATCCTGTCATATCACTTTACCTTGTGACAACCATCAGCTGCCCTGGCAAGAGCAAAGAGCCAGATCTAATTTTACACTTATGGGGGAAACTGAGGCTTTGACTGATTTCTTTTGTTGATAATAGTCAAAATAATCAACTGTCAACTTTGATTAGCATGTGGTCTCTCTCCTCACTCACCTTATGAGTATCAGCTGAAATGCTGGTCACGCCTTTCACCCGGAAATCAAACGGTTGCTCCAGCGGGTATCCCGCTTTCTCCATGAAGACAATGAGGAAGCCCCCCAGACAAGCGTCCACATGAAGAGGTATTTTGTATTTGACAGCCAGCTAGTTCCAAAGACCATAAAGAATATCAGTTATAGCCCTATAACAAAAGCTTTGCGAGACATGGATGGAAAGCTGGGATATAACCACAGAGCATTATGTACTATGTTTTAAAATCCTGGCTATTTTTGACATTCTTAATAAAGCTCATCTTTCAAGTATAGTTAGCCTTTAAAATAATTCACCTGAAATGTGATTTCTATTTTAAATATGCAGGGCCTCCAACTCACTGCAAAATCATACAAGAAATAAGCAGAACTGTGATTTAGGCTTAAAGGCGTGTGGTGTCCTGCTCTAGTAACTGCAGGGTGGGGAAGGAGGGAGGGGTGCTCTGGGGTAGCACAGTGGGTGAAGACCACCCTCTGGTAGGCATGCCCCTAAATGCAGATTATTTCCTGATCTGAATCATAATGTCAGTACTACTGCAGAATGTACAGTTTAAATGTGTGTTATCCCTCCCCCACAGCCCAAGCTTGTCACCTTCAGAGGCTTCCAGAAAGCTGTGCAGCTTACCTCAGGGTAGATGACCGGTATTCACCACCACTGGGCTACAATCTAAACTCAGAATCACTTTCTTCTTTCCTATAAGGCACCATTAGACTCTACTCTAAAATCTCTATCTGCCTGCCTAGTAGTCCTTTCTCCCACATACCTTGGCCACTTCAGGGATAGGGTCTATCACACCATGAGGGAACTGTGGGGCAGAACAGACGAGCATGGCCGTATTCCTAGAGATGGCTCTGCGCATTGCCTGAGGGGATAAAGTTGAAAAGAAAATGAGAAGTCACATCACAGTTACTCTGCTCTCATGCTGCCAAGAGCAGCCTAGGCTACCAACCTAAAGGTTCAGCTCCACCAGCACACCCCCTTCAACTCTCCAGCCCAGAGGAGAACCACTGCCCCACCATGGTGGCCAAATACAAACACCTGGGGAAAACAGTCTGCGAGCATAATATGAAACAGCAAAATCACTGTGATGGTAAAGAAGAATAGTGGGCTAAGAGGCAAGAGAGCCAAACATGAGTCCTGGCCCCACGTTTGCAGTGAAAGCTTGAGGAAACTACTTAACTTCAGTCAAGTATGTTTCCTCATCTATGAGATGCAATAACACTAACTGCTTCTATGCTCTCCCCAGGTTATCATGAGGCTCAAATGCAGCTCTGAAACTAGAAAGTTCCTCTACATAAATGCAAGGCACAAAAATAATTACTAAAGGCTTATTATTCTGGCTTAAAAAAGAAAGCCTACCATTTGAGACCATGTAGAATAACTTGGAGGTCACAATGCTAAGTTAAATAAATGAAGTGAAGTCCCTCAGTCATGTCCAACTCTTTGCAACCCCGTGGACTGTAGCCTACCAGGCTTCTCCGTCCATGGGATTTTCCAGGCAAGAATACTGGAGTGGGTTGCCATTTCCTTCTCCACGGGATCTTGCCGACCCAGAGACTGCACGGAGATCTCCCACATTGCAGGCAGACGCTATACCCTCTGAGCCACCAGGGAAGCCCTAAGTTAAATAAGCCAGACATAAAAGGACAAATACTGCATGATTTCAATTATATGGGGAACTGAAAACAGTCAAACTGTTTTCAAAGAACAGAATGGTGCTTGCTAGGAGCTGGAGAATGAGGGAAATGGGGAGATGTTGGTCAAGGGGTGCCAAGTTCCAGTTATTAAGATGAGTAAGTTCTGGAGATCTAATGTAGAGTCATGTGACTACACGAACAACGCTGCACTGTATACCTGAAATCTGCTTAGAGATCTAGAGGGTAGTTTTAAGTATGCTTACCGTGAAAAAAGAAAAAACTACGTGAGGTGATGGAGATGTTAAGTAGCTTAACTGTGATGGTTATTTCACAATGTATCCACATAGCAAAACACCAAATTGCATACCTTAAATATACACAATTTTTTTTGTCAATTAATGCCTCAATTAAGGTGCGGGGATAATGCTAGTGGTAATAAATTGGACTGCTGCCAAGTCGCTTCAGTCGTGTCCAACTCTGTGCGACCCCATGGACTGCAGCCCACCAGGCTTCTCCGTCCATGGGATTCTCCAGGCAAGAACACTGGAGTGGGTTGCCATTTCCTTCTCCAATGCATGAAAGTGGGAAGTGAAAGTGAAGTCACTCAGTCGTGTCTGACTCTTAGCGACCCCATGGACTGCAGCCCACCAGGCTCCTCCATCCATGGGATTTTCTGGGCAACAGTACTGGAGTGGGGTGCCATTGCCTTCTCCCATAAATTGGACAGTTTACTTCTAAAAAATACTTACCATTATAAGGGCAATGGGACTAATTCAGGCCAACTGAAAACAACAATGAGTGTCTTGGGGCAAGTTAGTCCAGGCTCATTTTACAAAGAGAAGAGAAAGTGATGGTGCTGAAGCAAAACTCAGGTCTTTAAGGTACCAAGTTAGTCTCAGCTTCCTATTAAGAGTTCACGTACATATGAAAGGACTGATGCTGCAATGACTCACCACTGCCAGTGGCAGACTCTGCAAGTCCTAATGCTATAATCAAAGGCACTTTGAGCCTATCCATGTGTGACCCTGAAACAAGCTAGTAGTGATCAGGTGCACTTCCTGCTTCTCCCAGCCCCAGACAACAGCCCTTCAAAGGAACTCACCCGAACATCCACCTCCATCATTTTGTTCAGGGGAACCCGTATAATCTTCATCCCAAAGTAACTGGCGGCTTTATCAAATGCAGCGTGGGCACTCTGGGGGGCTATGCTAAAGGAAAACAGTGAAATTCAATCAAACCAGGTTCAAGAGATACCATGGCTAGCAGCTAATGGCAATCACCAGGAATAAACTTCTGGTTATTTTTCCTCAAATTTTTTAAAGTGTTTATGTTGTTTTACTTTTTGTTTTAAACACAAACAAAAAGAGGTCAAATGATTTTCTAGAGAAACCTCCCTGCTATTTAGGAAATCACTTTGGTAGCAGGAAGAAATTGGAAGTAATGCCACAGGGAGGAATCCCAAGCTTAAATCAGGGCAGACAGGTAAAAGGGGACAGAGAATTTGGATCAGATCAATGTGAGGGTGTGCTTTCTGGTGGTTGTCTATCCAAAGAAGGGCACCCCAATGAGGAGCAAGCTCAGGCAGAAAACATAAGACTGCTTGGCGGGGACGTTAAAGCAGCAGTCAAGCATCACATCGATGGTCTTCTCATCTCTGGAAGACCACGATCCTGTGAAAAACTAAAATTTCCGTTTGTCCTACACAGTTGGGAACACATTCAGATGGTATTGAAAAAGGAAACCAAGTCATTTGCTTTCAGACTTCCCTCAATTACTCCACTCTTAAAATTAATCTGTTCCCTTTGAAGGAAAAAAATTGCCATCACTGACTAAGTACCAAGTACTGAAGATGTATGTGTGAAGAAAGATGGTAGCCTGACTTCCTCTCTCATGCTTGGCGTGAATTATAGCATGAGATCACTGCAACAAAACCCGCAGTCACTGACACTTGTGGGAAACCGTTAACCCAAAAGCTGTGGTATGCGCTACTGTACAAGGGAGGGGACCAAGAGAAAAAATCAAAGCAACCAAATAAAATTATGGTCATCTCTGGATTTTTAGAATTTTCCTTCCCAGAACACAGCTGGCAGGCTGAAATTTTCTTAGGGAGCACCCTGAAGCAGTCTTAAGTAATTTTTATTGAACTACGATGTTAGAGAATTTTCCTTAGGTTCCAGATAAACTTACAGTAAGTATCACAGAACTCAAAGATATAGTCCTAACTGTTACTTTTAGAAAAAGAATCTTGTTCTTGCAGTATATACCATGTATAAGTTTTGGGGTGGGGGTAGGAAAGGGAGTATGAACTAGCAGATGCACTCAGGATTTTGCCGAATGTGAAAGGCAATGGTCATGGGCACAGGATAGGACAGAAGAGGACTGGAATTGCCAGAAGAAGCGGAAAATAGATGGTCAGGCTGTTTCACACAGAGAAACCTAAATGGGGGGAAAAGTCAGCTACACAAAACACAAAATATTAGGGGGGCAAAAGTTCCAAAAAGCAAAACCTGAATTTGCTGCACACCAGCAACTGTTTACATAGCATTTACATGTTAAGTATTGTAAGTAATCCAGAGATAGAGATGATTTAAGACTACAGGGAGGATGTGTGAAGATCATGTGCGAATACTACACCACTTTACATAAGGGGCCTGAGCATGGAGGATTTGGTATCCACTGTGGTCCTGAAACCAATGCTCCATGGATACTAAGGAACAACTGTACCTACATTTCTGGAGTTTTGATCCCATTCTCGAAGGCTAATTCCCGATAAGCTTTGCAGGCCATCAAAATACTTTCTGTCCCCCCAGAGGTCACCTGTAATAAAAAAGAGAGTTGGGGTAGCTATCAGCATGCACTTTCTGCCTTGATCTTGAGGGTTTCTGACACAGAGACGGATAAGCTCTGGGATGCACACTTTAGAGCACATGCTGCTGTCTTTCAGAAGGAAAATTTGACTTTATTGGCTAAGCCCAATCTTGGCTCAGGAGAAGAATAAAACTACTGAATGATCAGAAGCTCCACACTGTATGTGTGAACAAATAAATGCGTATCTGCCCAGACCACCCGTGCACAATACACCTACATTTCTGTTGTTCATCCAATTGCAGACAGGACAGGGCATATTATCCCCTTCCAGAAGCATCAGGGTTACTGACTGATTTAAATTTTTAATGCCCACTAAAGAATGTGAAACTGGGAAGTTATAGCTCTAGTCAACTATGTGATACATTAGAAGACCAAGAAGAGACACTCAGACATTCCAGAGTAAACTTGTGATTTTGACAAGTTTTAAAGACAGAAAAGCAAGGAGCCTCTGCTTAGAAGTTTATTAACTTACTTATCTGAAATCAAAACAAAAATCTTAATGTTTTTAAAGAAAAATGTCTTCCTGAAGCTAGGCCTACCTAGCCCCTCTGACACAGGCAAATTTTACCTGAGTTGATACAAAAATACTCGAGGTCATTTCCTTCATCCTGTTTGCCTCACTGGACTACAACCTCATGAAGGTGGCGACCAGTCTGTTCATGACAATATTCCTGATACCCAGCTAGTAAAGCTGACACCCATCAGACCATCAGTTAACATTTCCTAATGCCTGATTTGACTCTCAGTAAACCACAACCAACACAGGTACGTCATACCCATCTGGCTATCCTTTGGTAGCTTCTAAGAATGAAATCATTTCAAAACACACACAACACACAAAAGAGCCATAGCACTGAGCTAGGTGAATATTTCCTTAGATTTGTCATCTCCAAAGATTCATACAATCTTAGAAAACTTTTCCATTTTATAGGTAAGAAAACTGAGCCCTGAGAGACTGATTCACCCAAAGTCATCCATCTTTTGATAAAAAGTAAACCTTTCTATATTTTTGTATTTAGTGTAACCTGATGAGATGAAATGAGAGCAGATGATGGCTGAAATTTCCTAAAGTAATATCCACATATAAGACAAAAATACCATAGGCTACAAAATCCAAGCGGTCAGGAGTTACGTGGCAGATTAAAAAGTCAGTCATTTTGTAACTGAGGAAGCCGTCAGGAAACACATGACCGCCATCCACAGGCAGGCGCTGACGGGCGCAGGACCCTTGCTTGAAGGCTCCCGCATTTCTGCTTGCAGCTGAGGTCAGTGCTGCAGATCGCAGTGTGTCCTGGGGTCCAGCATAAAACCTCAAACCACCACACGAGGAACCAAGACAGCTGTGAAGGAAGTCAGGAAAGCACCAAGTTCTCAGTGCACTGTTCTCTCACTAAGGTTCAGCAATGACCTAAGCAGAAATATTTCCAAATCCCTAGTCACTCACTTTACACGTCCTATTTTCAGTCCAGTAACAAATCTAATCAGTATCATTATCTGTTAGGCAAACAATGGTGTACTTTGGACTGTAAAAGCAGGAACACCTAAATTCTGCTTCTGATTTTAATTTCTGACCCCAAATTCTGTGTTCAAATTTTGCTATTTCCTCTATCCCCTGTCCCCTGTCCCACCCCTCCAAAATGGAAATCTAATTCTCAAGTAAGAAGACAGAAGCCTCAGTAACTACTTGACACATTAGTCAACGTCTTTCAACACTTTCAAAAACTCTCACCCTGTATATGCTATGTCAGAAAACAAGAGTAGAACAGGACCTACTGGGAAATTTTTCTTCTAGATACTCTTTGGACCTGATGGCATTTGTACAAACCAAGACTTTACTGTAGCAACCAAATTTCTTTCAGTATATAAAGTCACCTCTCACTCATTCTAACTGAGGCAAATGAAGCTACAAAAAGGAAAGACAGTGTCAGGTGAAGAATACAGAATGAGAAGAGCTTAAGACCTTAGTTAGGAACAGGCTCCAGACTGCCCAGGCAGTTGGCTTTCTCTTCTGTTTCCTGCCTCTGAACTTTCCTCACCAAAAGGAGATCATCCAGAGAGAGACAGAGACAGACACGCAGAAAGGCAGAGACTTAGGAGAGAACCAGAGAAACTCACATAATCCCAGAGGTAATTAGTTCTCTTATAAAAGTCTAAGTATCTGAACAGGCTGGGGATCTGAGATTCTATCTGTCCTTCTGACCCCTGACACAGCCCTAGAAAAAGGTCCTAATTGGAGAGGCACGGTTTAATTGTAGCAATGCAAGAAAACAAGAGTTGGACTTTGGTATTAAGATGGAAGACTGAAACTACTTCACAATTTTCTCTCCCTTGGTACATGAAAGAATGAAGGAAAAAAGTAGTAAAACCCTGCAATAACAACAACCAAACACGGAGATAATCTAACACAATAAACTTCAAATACTGGTGATGAGAAAACAAGCTTCTGAATCATGGCAAAGAGTCAAACACAGTTCCTAATCCCTCCTCCAAGATATGGAAATTGTCCAGATAAAACAGCAAAATGCTGAGATTTGTCATTAATATTCCCCAAGTCTTCAGAGAAGCAAGTGGAGGGGGTTTCCTTATTGTCAGATGAGTGGGTAAGAGAGATGGCGGCTAAGGAGAAACAAGCCGCCCAGGGAGAGGGAACACCAGGGCTTGCTCTTTAAAGTGAAGACTCCAGGGATATAGGATGAGCTAAAGAAATAATCAAAGCCCAAAGAGTATTATTCTCTTCCAGTTAGGCAGAGTGAACTCTGGTAGGTGACTTTGAATGAAATCGCAGAAGAGGCCGAGATATTCTAACATAGGTAGAACAAAGCTTTACCCAAGCCTTCCCTCTCAGACAAGACCAGACCTGCCATGCATCAGAACAAACAGAATGTCTAGAGACAGTCACCGAAACACAAGCCAAGATGAAAGAAGATGACATGGTAACTATGCAAACACATAAAAAGAAAAGAAGGTAGCCTGCAAAATAAAGGCCAACTCAGAAGGTAACAACCTAAGGAACAGAAGGAAATTCCTCCTGTTTCTCACTGTAGGACAATATAATAAGAACAGGAATTCAAGAAAACAAGAGCTCAAAGAGTGGACACTGAAATAACAGAATGAGGCTGCAGGCCTAAAAAAACACAAAGTATCAAAAAGCATGACTGCAGAATTACTACATACATTAGGAACAGCAAGGAACATATTAAACACTGCTGAGAAGCCAAGAGCCACTATACTGAGGACAGGAAAGGTTTGAGGTCAATTTAGTGAATCCAGAGAAGGCAGAGACTGAAAACTCAGTGCTCTGGAGAACTGTGTCCATGTGCTAGTCATACATAGCCAAAAAGCACTGAGAGGAAGGCTGGGCACAGGTGGAAATCTGTGAGATCATATTCTCTTAGAACTCTGAGTATCCTAGGAAAACCATGGTGAAGAGAGAATTTGGGGGAAAGAGGCTTTCAAGTATACAAAGGTCTCCCATGTAGAAAAAAATAATCATGGAACTTCTGTGTCCAGCAATATACATTATACATCTTGGGCCACCCTCCTATATGAAACAGCTAAAAGAGCCTGCTAAAACATTAACAAGTATTTTTACATCCATCCATGACTGAGCTAACATAAAGGAACACACTGAATCAAGAATTATATGATCAAGAATCATATAAGCTAAGTGTCAAAGCTGGTTTTAACTCAGAAGGTTACTGCCAACTCCTAGATCAGACTTCAAACTTTCACTTTGACAAATAAACAGGAAACAAGCTTGGGGCCTGTTCAAGGTGAGGCATCTAAGAGGGCATGGCTGAAAACACTGACTTCACCCACACTCTTGGCAGTGAGAGAAATAAACCCTGCTGGTACAGAAGAGGACAGCAAGAAAAATTGCTATTACCCAGATACTCAGGGCAACGAAAAATAAGGATCTCCCAAGAATGTACGCTGAAACTGCTTTTATTTGAGTGTGTGATCTGAGTTCAGACTACTTCCACAGAACAAAACTATGGGCTGGAAACCGGACTTACGCTGGCTCCGATGTGGCAGTACTTCCCAGCCATTCCCCAGTAACTGGCAGAAGTAAATACAAATCTCTGAAAGAACTTAACTTCAACCATCAAAGTTAAGTTTCCAGGAAAATCCTAACTCATAGGAAAAAAAAAAAAAATCAAAGAGATAAGGATACAAGGCAACATAAGTAAAACCAGAACAGAAACAAAACAAAACAAGTAAGGCTCATGGAATTATCAGACATAGAATATAAAATAATTATGTGCTATATATTTAAATAAACAAAACATATGCCAAGGAAAGGGACTACAAAGAACCAAATTAAAAAAAAAAAAAAAAAACAACAACCCAGAATTCTCAAGAGTGAAAAACACAGTAAATGAAATTAGAAACCCAATGGAAGAACTAACGAGTAGAATACACACAGTAAAAGAGGGAATTAGTAACACACCTGCGTGTATCACCCAGCTCCAACGTTTCTTAACTCACAGCCCATCTTTCTTCTACCAGCAACTGCCCCAGCCATTGCTGCTATCGAAAATATCAGTTGTTCTAATAGTTACACCTTTACAAGCTATCTATTTTGGGGGACTGCTTTTAAATATGAACTAGAGGTATGTTAGCCTTTCTCACTCTTTCTTTCATATCTCTTAACTTTCTATTTGTCTCTCTGGGTTTTATTCTGGTTAAATTGTCTTTGTTCCATAAATTTTACTCTTAGGAACCATGAAAATATTTTACATGGTTATAAATGAACTAGGGCTGGTTTTGGATCTGAAGCAGGAAATGTAGAAGATATTTTCACCAAATAAAAATCTTTTGTCCAAAAAAAGGGGGGAGGGGTGCGGAGAAAGGAAGCTTTCAAAAACTACTTTGAGTCATGCAAAAAGACACAGGAGTCAAAATCAAGAAGCTCTCACTGGCAAAACTGGAGTAATCTGAGCATCAATCTGAGTGACAGCTATGGCAGATTGAAGCATACACAGTCTCCTGCAATTTATCAACCCCACCACTGACAGATATTTGAATTATTTCCAGTATTTAACTATCATGAACAATGTTGCTATGAATATAACATCTATCCTGATATATACATGTACTAGCTTTCCTAGAATATATCCCAAGAAGTGGAATTTTAGGGTCATAAAATATGGATATTTTCCACTTTACTAGATAAACTGCAAATTGGTTTTGTGGTTGTTTAACCTGTACTCTCTTAAAAGTTCATAAAGAGTCTAATGGCACAGAATACCCAGGTACTGTAAGAATACTGGCATCTGTGTTACCCATTCATCTAAATGCCATAAGGGAACCCACTTATGAGTCAGTTTTTAACAGTTTTAGAATTTTTTTTTTTTTAAATGAGTGTCTGGAATACCAGATTGATTTTTCATGGTGCCAACTGAAAAGTAAAACCCAATGCTGCTTACTGGGGGAGAAAAAAGTAACTATAAAATGTTCTTGTCTTGGGACGGGCCCTTCAATAATTTAATTTGCAGACTTTATGATGATTAGAGAAGTATGACAGGATCAGCACCTAGAGGTTACCATTATAGTACCCTGGGTTAACTCTATCATGCATAAGCTGAAATTTAGTTTTTTCTAGAGAAGGCAATACCAGTCTGTAGTAACAAATCTCAATAGAAGTTCATCAATCACAGTTTAGGAAAACTAACAAACATCTACTAGAAAGAACAGTTGAGAGAAGGAATCCTCATGTGTATCTTTAAATACAATGACTCTTTCTTTAATCCTAAACCAACTAAGATTTGATTTATGGCAAAACAATATCCAGCTCAAGCAAAACAAGTATATCAAAAAAAGGTGAGATGCTTTGACAAAATTATACAGCAAGGAGATCCAACCAATCAATCTTAAAGGAAATCAACCCTGAATATTCACTGGAAGGACTGATGCTGAAGCTCCAATACTTTGGCCACCTGATGCAAAGAGCTGACTCATTGGAAAAGACCCTGATGCTGGGAAAAATTGAGGGCAAGAGGAGAAAGGGACAATAGGGGATGAGATGGTTGGATGGCATCACCGACTCAACGGACATGAGTTTGAGCAAGCTCTGGGAGTTGGTGAAGGACAGGGAAGCCTGGCGTGCTGCAGTCCATGGGGTCACAAAGAGTCAGACACGACTGAGCGTCTGAACAACAACAAAGTGGTTAGATACGTGGGTGAAAGAAAGAAAGGGAGGGAGAGAAAAAGAGAAGAGACAGGAGAACTATCCTGACAATATAAGTTTAAAGATTTTCAAAATAAAAGACTGAAGAGAAAAAAAATCTAGACGATATTTACTAAAATGCTGATAAGACACTAATTACAAAATTGCAAGTAATCTTTAAAAATTTCTGTTCAACTGGATCTTCCAGCAATAATCATGTATTACTTGTGTAATAATGTTTTTAATAACCTTCTACTTTATGCTAAAAAAAACACAAGTCATATTATAGAATGTCATTTGCGTATACTTACACATCCACAGGAATCTGGTCCCCCATTGAATAGGGAACAAGCCATCCTCACAATCTCTGCCTCTATCTTCCGGAGTCCGGGGAAGATATCTGGATGCAGTGGATTACTCCATGCGAAATCTCCATAAGCCTACGGAGAAACGCAAGCACATGTGGAGACTCTTATGTCATACAGGAGAAAGAATCAGGCAAACCACGTTAGATACAACAGGAACTGGGAAAACGGTAGGATACGTCCTCTGGTCTAAAGAAGATCGAAGTGTTGTAGTGGGGGAGACAGGCATAAAAATTATAGGAAGTATAAATGTGGTTAAAAGCACTGACTAAAATACCCAACAGACCGAGTTTGAAATCTTAGCTTTATCTGTCACTTCTAGCTGTGTAATCTTAGGTAAATAACCTCACTGAGGCTGTTTCCCCATATGTTAAAGAGGATAATCCCAGTACACAGCTGATGGAGTTCTAGCCGTAAGTAAGATAAGACACACGTGAAGCAAACACACGCGAAGCACTTAGTAGAATGTGTGGCACAACTATTTTCGGTGTGATAGCAGATCTGTGTATGTACATGAAGGTAAGGGGCCTCAAAGAGGGAGTAGCGAACATTCTGAGTGGTCTGGTGGTGTCTGTTGAGTGGAACCTTGAGCCGTGAATAGGAATTCATCATTAAGAACAGGTAGCAAGAACGAGGGAAAGGAAAACAACAAAGGAGCAAGGTACTCAGTAAACAGAAAAGGCAGGGGTTAGTGTTCATGTGGGAAAATCTGGTTCACGAAGGGACTGGCATTTTTGGTTGCATAAGCAGCTTAGGATTTGTCCTGTAGACAATGGGACTCACTGAAAGATTGTTAAGCACAGAAGTAAGGTCAGGGTATTATGTCAAAATACAGCTGAGCAAAACATGTAGTGTGTAGTAAGCTGTGCACAGTTTCATAGTTCTAATAATCAAACACAAAGACCTTAGAAAGCAACAGTCCAATGCCAATTTTGTATGACAAAGTGAGATTTAAAAAATAAATCTGATTAGAAATGGAAGAAGCTAAAGCAATTCTAAAGTCAACCAAAAAATATGAGAATTATATGAATTATAACTGAGACCACTGCTCATTCTCAGATTCTGTGATTTGAGACTCAGGAAATCATGACCAAGTTTCCATCCCTTATCTCTTCTGATCCAACAAAATATACCTTATCATTAATAATCGCAAATGATGGACTACCTTCCCTAGCAATCTGCTTTCTACACAAGGTGTCTATTAAGCCTGGAGACATAAATAACATCTTACTTTTTTACAGACTGAAAATGTCTTGGACAATGTTATGCATTTTTGTCTGTTGGGTAAGAGACACTGAACCTCTTTAGTTTTAACAACACACTTTCCTTAAGTATTTTTTTTTTTTTAATTACAAGAATAAAGAGAAAAAGATGTGACCATCTAAACCAGCAGAGCCGCACACTCCTTTCAAGGACTGGGCACTTGCTCACCTTCACGAGGAGGTCGGTGAGCTCCTTCTCCCCACTATACACTGCTCCGGAGGCTTTCCCCTCTTGCCACAGGACATCTGCAGAGAAAGGGCAGACCACTGGGTCAGTAAGCAGGAGCCTCTGGGGAGACAGATTCTAAAGAAGAAACAGGGAGAAACTCCTCTGCGTACAAGAGTTGGAGCAGAACCTCCAAGGCGTCCTTACATTAAATCAAGAAAAAGAGCTTCAGTAAAGAGTGTCACAGCAAAATAAAGATGAAAGGCCAACCACTACCATCAACAACAGTGTGAAAAAGGCAGCAACAGCACCCAGGTGCAATAGAGCGTCCGCCAGTGACGTCGTCATCCCCAGCTGGCCTCTAACAGCAGAACCACTTCTTCTATCTACACTCGTTTTCAGTTCTCTGTATGGCTCCACTTGACCTTTTTCTGCAGTGGCTTCCACCTTCTCTCCCTTTCTAGCCAGTCAAAGGAAGTGTGGAAACTGCTATGGGCACAGTTAGCAGAAAGAGTAAGGCAAAGTGCAAAATTTCAGCACAGTATCACCAGAGCTGGAGTCAGGGAACTGAATCTCTGACTGGACAAACCATGGTGAGATGTGAGCCATCAGCATCGTCCTCAGACAAGCCTGGAAACCCATACAGAGTTAGCCACCTGCTTCCAGCAACATGTGCCGCAGCACTCAGCGTCAGCAGCACAGCCAACACCAGGAGAAGGACCAGAGGAAAGGTTCCTGACCGGGATGTGAGGTCCGACCTTCCACTTTTCTCTGAGGTGCTCCCCCAGAGACACTCCACAATACCAACAAAGGCGTTCACGTGGGGGTCTCGGGTCCTTTAAGACAACATGCCTGTGCCCTACTGAAAGTGAGTAGTGAGAATTATAGAAGCACTCAAACTGAAAACTGCTGCCATGGTTCTGACAAAGCCAAGGTCTGCAGCTCCAGTGAGAGCAGAGACTGAGCAGTGACTATCCAGACAAACCCTCGTTCTCACGTGACCAGCAGCTCTGGCTTGTGGTCAAGCTGACTTTGTCCTCAGAGGGACTGGGTAGTGACAGGCACGTCTTCAGACCAGAGGTCACCTGCATTTCAAAAGTAGGGTGTGTGCTTTCATTTCCTGTTCTTTTACTGGAGCTGCAGAGTAATGGCAATGGACAGCAACTTAGAAATGGAAGGGAGGGAGACAGGAGGCAGCCAACCCAGCACTCATAATTGTAGACATCTTTAATCTACAGGTCTCAGAATGCTAATCCCTGTTTTATATCCTGTATAATTCCTGGACTGTATCTAGTTTTGTATCATCTGATCAAAAATATCATCAAAAATTCAACACATGTCAATTAGAACTTTTAAAATACAATATGGTACCCTGTATCCTAGAACAGGAGAAAGGACATTATAGAAACCCTGGTGAAACAGGAATTGAATCTGTGGCTTAGGTAACAGCACTGTACCAATGTTAATTTTTTTTTTAGTTTTGACAAATGTACCAAGCTTATTTTAGATGTTAACATCAGGAGAAGCTGAGTGAGAGGTTTGTGGGAAATCTCTGTATTAGCTTTGCAGACTTTCTATAAATCTAAAATTATGCCAAATGAAAATGCCTATGTTTAATTTATTTGTAATATAATCCTAAGTTTGTAACAAACATGTTTGCATTAATAATAGTTAACATTTATCGAAATTTATTGAGTACCTATTATAAGCCAGGTATTACATGCTTATATGTATGATTGCATGTAATCTCTACAATTATCCTTTCAGATAAGTACTACAATTACTATCCTCATTGTAGAGAGACAGATACAGAGGCATGGAGAAGTGAAGTAACTCACCTGAGGCCATCTTGTTAAGTGGCCAAACCAGATGTGAGTCAAGCCTGAGTCCATGGGCTGTACTCTTAACACTAGGCTGCTAAGTGCATTTATCCTTCCTACATGCATACATGTACATGTGTGGGCTTATTACACAAAACACCATTAACATTTTGAGAGAGAGAGAGAGAGAGAGAGAGATATATCATCTGTGTTTGTCTTTTGAGGATGAAATTATACTGACTTCTTATTTCTTCTGTGCCTCTATACAGATTCCATAATTTCTAAAATGAATCTCTATTTCAGTCTTATCACATATTTTGTCTTTCCAAAAAACAAATCTATTTTATTCAGGCTTAGAAAAGAAAATGGAACCAAGTTCCATCTTCTCTGAGATCTGCTTGCTTTATAGGTGAAGAATGAATCTAAATACAATTTTTAAAAGATGAAATTCAGCCTTTGAGACAGGAGGTGGGCCCTCCTGAGCACAGAAGCACCAGGGATGAACTCTACTTAACCTCTATAAACATCCAATGATGAGTGAGTGACCAGCCACAGTAAGGAAGTAGGGAGCATGCATCTGCTGAGAAGCGTACCCTTAGAGCTGTATTCTTTGAGCTTCTCTAGAACTGCAGCCGGGCTCAGACCTTGAGAGGGCAGGGCTTTCACGTAATCTTGGTCCACTTTCAGGAATGACATGTTCTTGCTAATATCTTCCTTGGTCTTGTTCAACTTATCTTGGATCTCCAAAGGTAAGGAAGATAAAGTTAACAAGGAGACAGGAGAATACAGTACTGAAAGTGAAGAATCAGTTACATCACCAACCAACCACTTGATGCTGGGCACTGCACAAGTGCTCAAGAACAAGGACGGTACTTTTTCTTAAAGAGGTACGTTGACATTTTGACCCCTTCATTGTTATCTCACCTGGGCAACAGTCTCTTAAAGTCTGAAAAATCAACTTTCTCTCTAAAGGTCAAAGGTAACCTCGGTTCCCCACCCTACCCCGTCCCTTTCCTTTGTCACGTTGCTATCACCAATGCTTTGCTTGGTTTGCTATTTGCTGAAGTCAGCACTTCTCTGTGGGCAAGAGTCAGACCTTGTTCGTGCCTTGACAGCAGCTACAATATGTGCACCGAAGAAACCAAGGAAGAACCATGAACAGTAGCCAGAGAGCAGGCCAAGCAGCAGTAAAACAGATTCCGATACTCGAGCAAGTGATGGGCTCCTTCACCAGGCACGCCCAGAACCACCAGAAACTGGAGGCCTGACAAGAATCCCCACACAGAAGAGTAAGACAGACGTGCCGGGAAGAGCCAGGGAGGCTGCCACCTGTCTCCTCAGGTTGGCAGCTCGCACTGCCCCACTCTCCAGTGCCAGGAGAGTGGTCCTTCTGCCACATAATTTATCAACTATGGTTATTTCGTTTCCATCCTCATCAGACATGTTCTTTCATTCCTTCACTTGGTAAACATTTGTTGAACTACACAGCAGTGATATACAGTGAACAAAACAAACTCAGGCAGTACACAGCTTAGGTGGGGCAGGGCTAAGTCCTGTCCTGAAGCTTATCTGTAAGCATCACAGTCAGAAAATCAAGGTAATGAAGAGTGCTAGGGTAAGAGGGGAGGGGAGGAACAGAGCAGATAGGAAGAATACAGCAGAGGCTGTCAGTGGTAATGAGAGACTCTTGGTTTGCAGATTTAGGGAAGAGTGGCTACACATATTACGACTTGTGTGTGTTACAGTGACATGGTTTCAGCCCTATGTCTGCTAAAGTTTGATGTCTCATCCCAAGCATTTAGGTTGTCTCATCTCTAGCAGTGGATGATTAGAATCCAAGACGGTCTTAGATGTGGCCCTCAATAAAACCACAGGGAAAGCCCCTCCTTTAGAACATGTCTGTAACAGTCTATCAGGCAGGCACTGGCAGGAAGACCAGGGCACACTCCTGGACAATGCCAGAGCAGCATGTGATGGACATGAAGATATTTTTTAGATTTAAATAAAGAACTGTGCTGCATAAATGTAACCAGAACTATGAAAGCTGGGCTTCCATACACAGATGATGCTACTGTAATAAAACAGACAAAAATGACCATGAGAGGCGTATGAGAAAGCACAGCAAGCACTTCCTCAAATCACCTCATCAATTCTTGCCTCAGAAGCTCCACTGCATTTTAATTTCTTCACAGCATTTATCTTAAAGGGAAATTCGTATGTATTTGCTTCCTTATTCATTTTCTGTCTTTCCTTAGTACTGAAATGTAGATTCCATGTGGGAAGGGCATGGCCTCCCAAGTGGTCCTACACTATGTCCCCAGCACCCAGAATGGTACCTACACTGAGCAGATGCTCAATGAATGAGGAGGGACACACACACTCGCTCAAAACAAGTAACTTTTGTCTCTGCACCTCAAAATCTGCATCTGAAAGTTGAAAGGTGATTATACATTTTCTAAGTACCTTCCAATGCTGTTGTATTTACTGAGTAACACAATTAAATAGTATCTTCCAATGCTGTTATCATATAAATTTAATGGGTTCTGAAACCCCAGCATTCATTTGTATCAAAATTAGAAATGGAAGGAGCAAAGTGTAAGGAATAAGGGCAGGGGAAAAATACAGGAAATGATAAGGGGAAACACTCTTCTCCCTTGTAATCAGCCTGTCCTCTGTATCCTTCTTCTCCCCTGCTCTTTGTTCTCTAAGGACTATAGCAGATTGATTTTAGGGCTTAATATGATTAAGGGTCAAATAAAAGCCCTCATTTCTCTCCTTCTCCAGCCGTTATTACTTCCACTTCCCCACAGGAAATGAACCTAAAAATACAAAGTTCTGGGAGAGTTCACACAGTGGTCTGAATGAACATCAGTCAAAGGCTGGAAGTAACTGCCGTCTTTTCTGATTTGGCCAGGAAAGGGGGAAAGGAACTGAAAGCCAAAAAAGAAAGAAAGCTTGCAGGAAAGCTGAGGGGGAAGGTGGGAGGCAGGGGAGATGAAGCCATCGAGGGTCGTGTGCCTTCGTTAGAGCTCGCAGAGGGGCCTGCCCTGTTTGTCTTCATCTATGATAAAGAACCCGTGGGAAGGCAGAGGCGACTGTCTCATCCTGAGCATGGGTGAGGTCAGAGAGGAGCCAGTGAAGGGAATAGACTAGACTACAGATATGAACAAAGAGCAAGAGAACAGCTCTGCTCTCTAAATTTCTGAACCTGGGATCAGCAAACTACAGGCCTAATCAAACTACAGGCCGAGTGTGGACTGTGGCTATGAAGAGATTCTTGCTGCAACACAGGCCCACTCCTCCACGCATTGTTCTACTGCTGCTTTCCCTCCACAGGGACAGAGCTGAAAAGCTGACAGATGTGGCGTGGCCTGCCACGCCTAAAACGCTTCATATCCAGCCTGTTACAGAGAAAGCCTGCCAACCCTGAACCATGTAAGCACTCAATCCCTGCTAAGTATCTAAATTCAGCTCAGCCAAATATTGCTCCGCTTCCCTCGTAGCTTAGTTGGTAAAGAATATGCCTGCAATGCAAGAGACCAGGGATGGATTCCTGGGTCGGGAAGATCCCCTGGAGAAGGAACTGGCAACCCACTCCGGCATTCTTGCCTAGAGAATCCCCATGGACAGAGGAGCCTGGCAGGCTACAGTCCATGGGGTCGCAAAAGCTGGACACGACTCAGCGCCTAAACCACCACCACCAAATATTGTTCCAAAGCTTCCTGTCACTTCTGTCAGGTTGTCTAATTTCAAATTTTTCCTGAACAGACATCTCCTTTCTCCTCTGGTCAAATATGGTGGAGAAAGAGTGTCGTCACGCTTCTCACTTGCGGCACTTCTGGCGTTGTGAGTCTGATGGGTCTCCGCTGCGTGGCCTGCCCTGCGCACTGGAGGATGTTTAGCAGCATCCCTCGCCCCCGTCTGCTCAATGCCCAGAGCACCCACATCCTCTTCTGATATCCAAAAATGTCTCCAGATGTGGTCAAATGTTTCTTGGAGATGGGGGACAAAACGCACCCAATTCCCCTTGAACTCCTAGTTTTAGTAAATAGAAAGAGGTGTGATGATCATGGGGGAGGGAAGCAGTAGGGAAAAGTGAAATGACTGTGCTTACCTGACGACCAATGATAGGCATCTTCCGGATAAGCTTAAAACATCTCTTCTTAAACCTTGACCATAAACCTAAAACAAACAAATGGTTCTATTGAAATTCCCATGGATTATGACCTGATAGTCATAATGTATGAACTATTGAATATTCAGCATGTCCTCTGTAATCACACTTGCCTTCAGATTACAAAGGTAAGTTTCTTAAAACAAAAAAACTTTTAATTTTTGAACAAGTAATATAACATGGTTCAAAAAAATACACACACTCTCATCTATCCCCCAGACCTTCATCCTACCCCCAGGTTAGTATGACTACTACTAGTTTCTAGATACCCTTCCAGAGTTTCTGTATGCATATACAAGCAAGAGTGAAGACTTGTTCTTGTCTTGTCTCTTTTACACAAAGGGTAGCATATTCCAGCGCTGCACGAGACCTGTTCTACTCAGCAGCAGTCTTTTAAAGACCAGTGCTCCCTAATGCAATCTTACAACTGTAGAGTATTCCATTAGATGGACGTACCTTAGTTTATTTAACCTGCCCTTTCCTGATGGAAACTTAGGTTGTTTCTGATGTCTGCTGTTACAAACCACGCTGAAATGGCTTAGCCTTGTAACACATGCTGTACTGCATGAGAGCATATCTGCAGGATAAGTTCCCAGAAACACAACTGCTGGGCCAAGCATACCGCAGAGTTCCTTACTTTCCCAAGTTGCCAGGCACCCAACACTTCTCTCCCCTGCCTCAAAATAAATGACCAACCCATGCATCTTCTCAGAATCTGTGCTCTAGTCTCTCATTCAACACATATCCCAACATTTTCTGGACCTAGAAAGGCTTTCAGATATCATGGATACCAATCAGACTTCATTCTGTTGGGCATAGGACAAATCTGAAATCCTGATCCTGTAAATTACAATTATTATAAATACATGGCATCTAAACACACAGTCATGCCTTTTAATGAATTCACGTTCAGTGTATCTCAACTGACTCCAACAGCAAGATTTTGAGGCTGGCATAGAAGGCACTGCCTACTGTCCAAGGGCAGCTGAGGATCAAAGCATTAATAACTTGCTCAAGGCCGAGGATCATATCAGTGATGGGGCAAGGATTTAAATGAAGTCTCTGTGTTTCTAGTCCTAGACTCCTAGGACTCTATACTGCTTCACATGCACAACAGAATTTTCAGTTATCTCAAATGAGTTTCAAAGGAATCTAGACCTATGCTTTCTGCAAGGATACAAGGCATGAACTGAATGAACTGTGCTGCTTTCCTAGGAGATCTGGGCATTCCAATTTCCTTGCCCAAAAGTAGCTTTCAACAACCAAAGAAGGTGTCTGCACCACCTACGGGTATTTATTAAATGATGCTATGCATCTTTACTACCAGTGTTTGCCTAGGGTGCATCCCTAAGTGCCTAGCACTGAGGTTGACACTCTATAAATGTCTGGGTCAAAAGCAGGTATCTAAGACACAGGCTGACTAAGACAAAGGGCTGAAACCAGTTACTTTTTGCTTAAATTTTAGAGTATTTCGTTTCAGTCCTGAAATCTTAACGGTACACAGAATATTGTATTCTCTTCTCATTTACAGCATTTCTACATTATTAAAAATTCTTCCAAAGTGTATTTTTAAATGTCACCACAACAATCCATCAAACGAGCAGCATTTAGTGTTAGATGGTTCAGCTGCTTGTTGTTTGATTATTTCTAACAGTGTTAAAGCTGTAAAGATTCAGAACTACCCCCTATTTTAATGGATGAAGCAATTAATTAATGAGGTAGAAAGAAGTCTAAAAATCAGCAAGCTGAATCAGGTGTCTGAAAGTACATTCATGTGACTGGGAGGAGGAGAACACATAATTTTGTGAAATCTGTGAGATAACATGGTACAGAGTAAAAAGAACAGAATACAGATCAGACACAGAGAAATTAAGAATGAAAAGACCATGTGGTCAAGACCTAAAAAGAGTATCTCCAAAGTAAAAGCCAAGAATTGGGAGAGTGGGACTAACAGAAGGTACACCACTGTGCACAGAATAGGTAACTAGTGAGACCGACTGTGCAGCTCAGGGAGCTCCAGCACAGTGCTCTGTGTGACCCAAATGGAGAGGAAATCAGACAGACATGCATACGGACAGCTGATTCACTCTGCTGCACAGCAGCAAGTAACACAACAGTGCAAAGCAACTACACTGCAATAAGAGTTAATTCTTTAGAACAGTAAAAACCCCCAGAGGTCCAGAAAGAAAAGTAGCGAGCATGTTTTAAGGTAATAAAATAGGAAATGCCAGTGTAAGAACAACGCTTGGCTCCTTTCACACCAGTGATGCCACTCAAGCCTCACAACAGCACTCTCTGACTGGGTAAAGCAGTATGAGTATGCCCATTTCACTGCGAGGAAACAGGCTAACAGGCTTAAGGGCACTGCCCAAGGCAAGCCATGGCTTGCCAAGGTTTCATGGCTTGCCATGAAACCTCCTCCAACCACAGAACTCTGATGTCTATTGATAAACTACAGACAATCCCACAGGTAAAACCAACATCAATGAGGAAGGATGTGAGCTGATAACCACAGAGAAGTAAAAAGGAGATCACGCCTTAGAAGACTGCCAACCCTGCCCTACCCTCCTGCCGCGTCTAGTTCTTATCTACCTGTGTCCATGCTGTGTTCCACAATTACCCTCTCTCCCTCAGAAGGGTACCCAGAATTTGAAGATCAGCAAAATTTATCACTAGTCAGACTTTAGACTCCTCTAGGGCAATACACCAAAAGGAACTTGATGCTCACTAATACACAGAACACTTCTACGTGAGCAAGGTGCTAAAAAAATTAGCAATTCTATCAAAATTTCCTGATCTCTGGAGGGAAGACATTTCTATTCGTGTCTAAAGTTCAAGTTGGAAGTTATAAAATAAAAAGTGTGTTGTGTATTCAAGCAATATGAAATTGCCAATATTCAGCCATTTTCAACCTACAAAATTAATTTTGTATAATTCAGATACAGAAAGAGATGGGTGCATGCATGATCAGTTGCTCAGTCATGTCCAACTATTTGCAACCCCATGGACTGTAGCCTGCAGGCTTTTCTGTCTGTGGAATTTTCTAGGCAAGAATACTGGAGTAGGTTGCCATTTCCTACTCCAGAAGATCTTCCCAACCCAGGGATGGAACCTGCATCTCCTGTGTCTTCTGTATTGGCAAGCAGATTCTTTACCACTGAGCCACCTGGGAAGCCATAGACAGACATACAGATACATAAACAGTGGCTATCTCTAGGTAACAAGATTTCAATTTTATTCTTATGGTATATCATATTGCCTGATTTTATACAATGAAAATGTACTGCTTTTATAGTTAGAAAAAATGTTACTAAAAACCATGCAATGGCTTGGAGTTCACGAAGATTTAGATGGCACACACCATTAACACACTGCTAGTATTAGTTTTCTCATGGCGTGCTCAGAGCTGGCACATTCGTTTCTGAACACTAAAGGCAGGTAGGTAAGTACCAGGACCTCAGAGCTGCTACTATGGGTTAAACAAACTGGACACGGGCACTGTGGGCTGCACAATGGAAAATACAAGTAAATACCTAAAGCTAATACCCAGCATATTGAAGAAATATAAACCTCAAGGTCTCTGACCTTGACTCCGGTCTGACCAAGGTCTCTGACCTTGACTCCGGTCTGACCAAGGTCTCTGACCAAGACCAAGTAAATAGATAGTTTCTCTAACAGGAAGACATGCTTATGATAGTGAGTAAGTAAATCTGTAGTTCAGATTTACAAATGCACCACTTTAAAAGGAAAAGCACACAGAACGGTGAATGCCAGGAGCTGAGGAGAGAAAGTAGTGGAAGTTCAAGTTTCAAGGGCACAGAGCCTAAAATTATGAGAAAGGTGGTGGTGATGGCTCCCTAACAATGTAAGTGTTCTTAATGTCACAACTTTCCACTTAAAAATGGGTAAAATGATACATTTTATGTTCTATATATTTCATCACAATAAAAAAAGCAAGAACTGCTACTCCTTAGAACCCTCTGGAATCAGACAGAATGGTGGGCGGCACTGAATCAAATGCTTCCCAGGAAAGGAATAAGCCTGAGCAGAAGGACAAGGGTTGCGTCTGTTTCCAAACCATGGAGCAGATGAAGCACAAGGGTTAGTCTGTCTAATCCGTCATGAATTTATGAGAAAGTCTTGCAAGCACTAGGAGCAGAGACTGAGGACATTTCACCTCTACTTTAATTAAGTGCAATGCTAACTCTGCTATAACTTGGCAGTGTGGCACAGTGTTACCGGATGGCTGGCTAGTCATCATGGTAAAGGGATAAAACAGAATCTGGCCTCTAAGCTGACTTTCCTAGGGGAAGAAGAAAAAAAGCAGAAAAAAATATCAGTTGAAGAGCCTCTTCAAATAGATGTTATCAGGGAAGCAAACAGTTAATGGAAATTTTAAACAGATGGGAAATGATAAGGAAGTCTCATCAATGTTTCTAACTCAGATACCCTACTGTGGGTGAGGAAGGGGTGCAGGGGCGAGTACAGAACACCCATCACCTCTCCTACTGCTGACTTACCCAACCCAGCCCACAGGGGAAGAATTCATAAGGAGCTAACACACAACCAGGTGGTAGGGGGTGGGGTGGGGGTGCAGGGAACATGAGCAGGGTCTTAGGAAGATGAAGATGGACAAACTGATCACTACAAACTTCTCAGTTTCCACACTCCCTGAGGAGTGGCCTTCTCTTCCCATCAGTCTGGCTGCCGGAGTCCCTGCACAGGAAGCTCAAAGGGTACTGTCTCCTGACAGCAGAGGTTCAATTCCAAGAGGACAGGGACCCTGTATTACTTGTACTGTAGAGATAGCTCTCGGAGAAGGCAATGGCACCCCACTCCAGTACTCTTGCCTGGAAAATCCCATGGATGGAGGAGCCTGGTAGGCTGCAGTCCATGGAGTCGCTAGAGTCAGACACGACTGAGCGACTTCCCTTTCACTTTTCACTTTCATGCATTGGAGAAGGAAATGGCAACCCACGCCAGTGTTCTTGCCTGGAGAATCCCAGGGACGGGGGAGCCTGGTGGGCTGTCGCCTATGGGCTCACACAGAGTCGGACACGACTGAAGTGACTTAGCAGCAGCAGAGGTATCTCTAGAGCATGGCAGTGCCTGACACACAGCAGACATTCCCATGGTCGCTGCATGGGTGCTGTTCTAATTTCACATAATCTTTATTGAAAAAAAAGCCTACAATGAAAGCAATAAATCCATGCTTGGAGAACTCTGGGTGACACAATTATGTTCTAGGCAAGAAAGTAAAAGTGAAGAGGGTTTGAGCCACACTCTGGATCCTTATGATGACTAATGTCTCAGGGGTTTTAATGTAAATTGCAAATCCAGAAAAATCAACATGAACAGTTACAGTCACACAAGAGTCCTATTAAAACGTTACCAGTCAGAAGGCAATGCCCTTTCTATCTAAATAGATTTAAAAAATCAGAACCAAACCAACCAGGCAACAGGTTAGCCCAATCCATTAGCCCCGAGTTCCAAAGCTGGTGTTCACTCCACTGTACCTTTACAGAGGGGGGCAGTATACTTACTCTCTGGCTGGAAGACAAACTCATACACCCAGACTATCAGCAGAGTCCACACGACACTCCACACAATCAGCTGCCAGGGCTCGTACTTGGTACAGTGCCCATTCACGTAGTTCTTGGCCTTTGTGGAATATACTTCCAAAATCTCAAAGTAGGGCTCAAAGGCCTTCTAGAAATACAAAAGAAAAAAAATATTACTTTCAGAGAGAGAAAGGAAGTCTGTTCTTAGTTTGTTTTTCAACCTTATGTTTTCAAGGGCAAGGCTATTCATGATGTGGCCCTACCCCAGCAGTAATCTTATCATCCTCTAAAGTCCGCAAAGCTTCTGCTCCAGGAACTGCAGCGGACACTGCCCCTTAACAGACACGTGGACTTTGACAAAGTTTTTGATCCTCTGTCTGTAAAATAAAAGGTTAAGCTGGGTCATCATTTCAGTCTAAAACTTCTAGAAGACTGCAGGATTTACTGTCCTACTGTCTTCTTTGTTGGCTGCACTGGGTCGCTGCAGGGGCACAGGCTTTCTCCAGTTGTGGCACGTGGTCTTAATTGCCCCACGGCACGTGGTATCTTAGTTCCCTGACCAGGGATCAAACCCATATTCCCTGCATAGGAAGTGGATTCTTAACCACTGGACCACCAGGGAAGTACCTATCCCATTATCTTAACTCAAACTAATCCTCTCAATATGTCTTTCTCTTCTTCTCTTCTTTATTTGAATCTTTCCCATTCTTTAACCCAAAAGGCAAACAGACAATTCACTGGAAAAATCCCCAATGCTGGGAAAGATTGAGGGCAGAAGAAGAGGACATCAGAGGATGAGATGGCCGGATGGCATCACCAATGAACATGAACCTGGGCAAACTCCAGGAGATGGTGAAGGACAGGAAGGCCTGACATGCTGCAGTCCATGGGGTTGCAAGGAGTCAGACACGACTGGGCAACTGAGCAACAACAACACAACCCAAAAGGCAGGAGACTGTTTCTGTAAAAGGCCACAGGCTAAATATTTTAGGTACTACAGGCCAAACAGTCTGTGTCACAACTACTCAGCTCTGCGGCCACAGCAAACGCAGCCACAAAACAGAGGGTGAAGACTTGAAGGGAGCCGTGTTCCAACAAAATTTAATTCCAGATGCTAAAACTTGAATTTCATGTAATTTCACAATCACAAAATACTTTTTTTATAAAAACAGTTGCAAAATTAAAGTATCATTCTTAGCTCACAGGCTATACAAAAACAGGCAGCAGGCAAGGTTTGGCCCATAGGCCATAGTCCACCCATCTCTGCTCTAAGGCCCCATTTGACAAAAACTCTTAAGGCAAGGAACTGTATCTTATGGCATGAATCATTCACAACAGCTAGCACTAGCAAGAAAAACAAAAAACCCTCTCCTCTGAAAAGTCACCAGAATACCCAACTCATGAGAGTAAATTCACTCGTGCCTCAACACAGAGCTTATGACAATGTGCCGTGCAGTCGACTCATGATCTTCATCTCCCTGCACGGTTGGGGACCTGAAGACTGACCAGATCCCAGCCATATTCACAAGCCCCCCGAGTGCCCCAGACAAAATAAGTTCATCTTTAGTTTGCCATTCATTCCCTTCCTCAACATTTATGAAGCTTCTCCAGTGTTTAAGACATTAAGCTGGGGGAACATCAAGGTCAACAGTGCAGGTTCTTGCCCTTACTGAGCTTAGAATCTAATGAGAGAGGCCCATACATACACACGCAGACACACATGGGCACACGCATAAATAAATGAGTAATCAGAACTATTCAGGATAAACACTATAAAAAGGATGCTAAGAGAGAGATCACTAAGGAAGCCCTACCTCTCTCTACCTGTGGGAAGATGGGGAAGACAAGACAAGAGGATAAAATCTATAGAATGACCAAATAAAAGTCTCTAGGCAGAAAAAACAAATACTCATACCCAGAAGAGAGAATAATAGCGGCAAGTGCATCAGGGAGCCTGGGAATGGCAAAAAGCCCTGTGCAGTAAGAGCACACACAAGATGAGGGCAGAGACTGGACTCTGTCTTCTCCAGAATTCATCCTCAGCACCCAGCATGGCGCCTGGCAGACAGGCTGTACCGAACAAAGGCTGGGACAGTGGCTGACAGAGACCAGGTAAATGAGGGAACACATCAAGTTACAAGCGAACTGAGGCTAGGAAGAGAACACTAGGTCCAGATTTAAAATGATCTTTTAAAAAAAAAAAAAAAGCACAGATTGGAAGCATAAATTGACAGGTACTTTTGTAAGTGATTTGTCAGTATCTATTAACATTTTACGGAGAATGCAATGGCAACCCACTCCAGTACTCTTGCCTGGAAAATCCCATGGGAGGAGCCTGATAGGCAACAGTCCATGGGGTCGCTTAGAGTCGGACACGACTGAGCAGCTTCACTTTCACTTTTCACTTTCATGCATTGGAGAAGGAAATGGCAACCCACTCCAGTGTTCTTGCCTGGAGAATCCCAGGGACGGGGGATCCTGGTGGGCTGCCATCCTTGGGGTTGCACAGAGTCGGACACGACTGAAGTGACTTAGCAGCAGCAGCAGCATTAACATTTTAAATGTACATTCATTTTGACTCAGTAATTCCAATTTTTGGTATCTACCTGTTTGTATCTATGTGCATATTCAAGGACATACACTTTGTGACAGCAAAAGAAAAAAAATATAAACAAACATAAACATCTACTGATAGAGAAACAGTTAAATAAACTATAACATATACATTTTATATACCCATACTTAGCAGCATTAAAAAGACAGATTTAAATCAGCCACAATGAAAATTTTCCAGAACACGGTGTAGAGTTTAAGAAAAAAGCAAACTGAAGAACAATTAAAAACAAAACAAAATGCACGGGTTATTAATCAAGAGAGCAATTTTTTTCTAAGATAACTTCATGGGAAAGGAATAGAAACAGGACAGAGATTATAGAGACAAAAAATTTTAGTTAAGAGGATTGTTGAAATAGTCCAAAACAGAAATAAACTGGGTTTGACAAGAGCTATATATCAGGGCCAAAAAACAGCACAATTTGAAAAACAATTTTAGAAGTAGAACAAACAGGGTTTAGTAACTTATCAGACATAGGAAGTATGGAGTGGGACGCATACAGATAATTCCAGATTCTCAAATTCTCGTTTGAGAGACTGGGTAAGCAGTGACAGCATTAACTGCGGTAGACAAGAAGAGGGGAGGGAGGGAACTGAAGAAGGTGGAGGAGATTGTGAAAAAAAGACCATGCTGCTGCTTTTCATTCCTGCTGGCAATCTACATGCCATGTTCTAGCAGTAGCATGAAAGCTGAGGAGGAGGATGGATGGCTCAACTAATGTTTGCTGAAAACATTTGTGCCCTTACCAATTAGGCTGTGGCATACAGTAATTAGCACTGGGCAAGTCCTGGGTCCCCAGAGGGCTATCCATAGAAACACAGCTTATTTGCAACCCCCTGCCCACAGTTCTTGGTGGCCATTCCCTAGAGCCCACTGTTGCTATCAACAATCAATGCTGCACAGCAGGGGCAGTGCTGGCTGAGACCTGAGAAAGAGCAGAGGAGTCTACCATCATCGAAGGTATGTCATAATTTCAATTATTACAGAGCATCTTCTAGTGTTAAAGCTGTGATAAAACCAAATGGTTAAAAGTGTGCATGAACAGGACGATGGGAGAACCATCATTCCAGCTTTGCAGATCAGTTTTCCCTCTGGTGATTCTAATTCCTAGTTCACCCATAAAATAAGAGGTTACCAATGTCAGAAGATAACTGGATGTTATCATAGCACTGACTGAACAAAAAAAGTAACATACTAGTATTAAGCAAAGGGCAAAGGACCAGCAAATGCTGACTATTAATAATTCCATCATTAAAAGCCTATTAAAATACAAAGGCATTCCTTGCTAACGTTTACAAAATTATATTCAGCAGAAGTATACTTTCTTTGTAATTGCTCTGAGAAGATAATGGGAATCCGTGAATTTGAAGTCTTTGACTACATCTCCTTAAGCACAAAGAAACACTTTTTAAGGAGATGTATTTCTATATTCTCTTATTCCAATGACAGAATGCTACTGTACTTGGACGGGTCCTAGCAAGTTTTCTGAATAGGTAACTAGTTGGTCACAGAAATTACACGTCCTGGCCTCACTCCAGGGTCCTTTTAGGTCACCACAAACAGCCTAGGCTCAGTCCTCAAGGAAGGAGCACCTCACAACACTGGCGGCTCTAGGCGTGACAGGGCTGTGGGGTAATGTTTGCTTTCTCCCTGGATAGCAAACGGGAGGCCGCAATTCCTCGGGGCCTTGCAAACACCACCAACCCTAGGCTGGATTCTGAGGCAATAAGCCAGCCCTGGGGAAGCATGCAATCTAAATGCTGAAGAGAGCTTTAGAGACCAAACCCACGTTTTCATTTTATAGAGGCCCTGATGTGGAACGGGGTGCCTAAGCTCATCCGGATGGGCTTGCGTTAAAGCAGAGACTAGGAACCCAAGCCTCCCGACAGTACCCAGTACTCTTTCCAGCCCTCATTCTCAGTGGCACAGGCAGAGGAGTACTAAACACATTACAATCCAGCGCCATTCCCAGAATTTTCTTTCTATACTGTATGCTCTGGGTAGAATATACCTTGGATATATGGTAACACACAACTACAGAGGCTTCTATTTATTCCAACTTAATCTCTACACTGTGTCTCTGGAAATAGAAGAGCTACGGTCATCTATGAAGGCCACTAGCTTATTGTACAACTCCAGGCAAATTACTTCACCTGTCTGTGCCTCTATTTCTGTATCTAGAAGGGACACAGAATATTCACTAAATAGTGTCTGTGTGTATGTGTCTGTGGGGTGGGTGTGGGTGTGATCTATTAAGCAAGGATCTTCTTGGTATTGGTGAAACTTGCACCAAAAAAGCATTCTCTTCTTCATACTTTGTTAGAAAACTGAAAATGTACTCTTGTAGAGGAAAAAAACAAAACACTCTGCCCAATGAATGTATATAAAATAGTAAAGAATACCATAAATCTTTTAAAAGTATAATATTAAAGGAAAAAAGATCAACTTTAGTGTGAAGATTCAAACATTAAGCACTTTAAGAAGCTATCAAATAATGATAAAAGTAACCAGACTTCCTCTTTCTCTTTATCCCATTTCCAATCTAAAGGTTTATTCAATAATCCTAAGCATTATTAAACAAAAGGCAACTGCTGGAGTGTCTGGGAGCTTGGTAGCATTCTAATACTGAGCTTTTTCACCCCCCGTGTCATTTCAAGGGTGCAAGACACTTTCGTGACCATGACAATAGCAGTCTGCAAAGCTAGTAAATTTAGGGCCTGTTGCTTTTTAGACTGAGTTTCAAACTTTCCCAATGCAGTTCCACAGAAATGTATTTTACAACACAAACTCGCATATATAGCAACAGAAGATATAAAAACAAAACAAAAATTTCCAAAATACTTTATACTTTATTACTAGTGACAGACTTACATTTCTTTTCTATTTCTTCCTTCTTTTTAAAGGTTTGGCCCACTGATTGATTCTACATCCCTCTAAATGGATCATGACCTTCAGGTTTAAAACCAGTGTCTTAGAGTGATTTCCCTCCTGGCTTCCTTAAATTCAGAACGTGATTGTGTAACAGCACAGGAATTAACACGAAGGTTCCACTCAACACAATCTCAGTGCTTTTTATACTTAGGGTTTATTTTCTTAACATTTTCACGAGGCCAGGACTATGATGTGACAGAGTCCATCTCAGTCCAGGAAACTCAGAATTCTTGCATCACAAATTACTTTCCTATCAGCACGGACCTACAGATCTCCCCAATGATATTAACCATTTTCAGTCCCTGAATCCTTTCAAGAGAACATGACTCTGTAAGCAAACTTTGCATAATGGCACCGTCCACATCTTCTTTCCCCCTCTCCCCTCCAAAAAACTTCTTTGAGAAACAGTACTGCACCTAATCAACTTCCTAATTATGCAGTGATATTTTTTCCCCATTAAATTTCTTAATTAACAACTTACACCAGAAGAAGCATTCTAAAAATTACTATCACTCAAAGAAGGTATTTCCAGACCCACAAGGGATGATGCTTCTTTCCTTAATAATAACCATCCTTTCCATTACAGGGAAAGGATGGTTATTATTACTTCTAACCAGTAGAAGGCACCAAAATCACCCAAGGAGCTTTTCTCAGAACAATCCACCCTGCAGGACTGTACGGACAGAGTGGAGCCCAGAAATACATATTTTGGAAAATGTCCCCCAGTGACAGTGACATCCTCACTTGGTTAGGAACCCTTTCTCTACACCATAACATGGCCCCTTCTCTCCTCATCCCCTACTTTGATAAAAGAAATACTCCGCAATTGAGTTAATATATTACTGTGCTTAGTCGCTCAGTTGTGTCCGACTCTTGGCAACCCCATGGACTGTAGCCCAAAATCCTCTAGTAAAAGCGCACAACTCAACACTAAACAGTCTTTCCACAAGAGCCCGAAGTCAGAGCTTTAAAGCAGGAATGGGCTGTTGAGGAAAAGAAAAACCTGTTTTACCCAGTCCACCCACTGTCTTAATGTCTTAAAAGCAAATCATACTCTAATGACTGAGACTGCAATAAGGGCGTGAAATTAAAATAGAGAAGAAAGCCAAAGAGTTAAGAGCTTATTCTTACTTTACTTCTACTCTAAAAATAGGAGGAAAAAAATTAACTGAATCTGATTCTCCTTCAGATTACATTCTGCAAAACTTCAAAGTATAAAGTAAACAGGTAAGAAAACACTATTGTCTTTAGAGCCTCAAAAGGCATTAAAGTTTATCAGCAAAAATAGATCACAAGCCCAAAGGGAAAACTCCCTTGAGTCATTAAAGAAATTGAGCAATAAACCAAACAGCTATTCCAACCAACCAAGGGTAACTGTGTGATACAGAAACGTTTGAAGGGAATGAGTCATCATTTCTTAGGAGGTAAAAAGCAAACCATATACTTCCCCCAAAATTCCGCTATGTAAGTCAAACGATCCAGTATCTGAGAAGTTCGTCTCAAAACGCTTAACTGTCCACACTTTCCCTTCCAGTCAGGCCTCAACAGTCAGATATACATTCTCAGTACTAGTTCACAGGCCTGACAAGACTGACTGCTCTACACTTAACACTAGATTATTTGGGCAAAGCACCTCAACCATCACTGGAACACAATCTTGGCCTCTGAGAGGAGACAGCCATGCAATGTAACACAGTTGTTAAGAGTGCATTCACAGAAAATTCAAGTTCCTAAAAGCTGGCAGCCCCAAAGACTACCAAATGGTCATTGAAAACTTTTTATTAATTTAGGTCAGGAGCAGGCATCCAGTGAAAACAGATGCTGATTCTGTCAACTGTTAACTCTGAGCACCGCTCTTCTAAAATACATCAAAAAAGACATTATGGGGAGCTTCAACCTAGCAGAGAATACTGAAATACACAAAACTAAGTTCAACAAGCAAAAGGTACAGACTGAGGGATACACTGCATGCTCAGTCCCTCAGTCGTGTCCAACTCTTTTCAATCTCACGGACTGTAGTCCTTCACTCTCCTCTGTCCATGGGATTTTCCAGGCAAGAACACTGGAGCAGGTTGCCATTTCCTTCTCCAGAGGATCTTCCTGACCCAGGGATCGAATTGGCATCTCCCATGTCTTTTGTATTGGCAAGCAGATTCTTTACCACTGAGCCACCAGCGTTTTCTTGGTAAATATGACCTCAGGCTGAGGGAAGTAGGGCAGATGTCGAGGGAAAGCACTCCACAAATTTGAGCACATAATCTTGCCAAATCTGCAATGAACTCCCAGAGTCTCTGACAGTCAGTAGCTAAATGACTTACTCTGCACATGTACACAAAGTTACCTGTCAAAGTGCAAAAGAAGCTCATCATCCTCTTAAGACCAGAAAGGACCCCTCGGATAATAAGCAAGGTCTAGTAGGAACAGGAGAAGGGGACGACAGAGGATGAGATGGCTGGATGGCATCACCGACTCAATGGACATGGGTTTTGGTGGACTCCGGGAGTTGGTGATGGACAGGGAGGCCTGGTGTGCTGCGGTTTATGGGGTCGCAAAGAGTCGGACACGACTGAGTGACTGAACTGAACTGAGTGGGAATAATCCCACATTCTTCACACAAAAAGGAGAATTCTTGACTTCCCTGAGCAGCTGGGGAAGAAGTCAGTCATCTAGGTTTCTCCCTTCCCGTACTTCTTTTACTAATAGGATTATCTACCTACCTTTGTCAAGAGTTAAGACAGCTATACTTTCCAAATTATAACTAGTTACAGAAATCCCCTCCCTTCAATAACAGTCACGCAGCTATTAGAGATGAGAAATACTGAACACATGCCCAAAAGTGTGACCTAAGTAAACCGCAAGCGCTAGTTCTCTGGAACTTTCTAACAAGTAACACTGTTCAAAAAAATTACTAGAGATTTATCCCTGGGTCTCTGACTGATCCTCAACTGATACAAACACTTTTAGAATGTCTGCTTTCAAAATCTAGTCATGAAGGAGCTACTTTTTAAAACTGAAGACTTTAAATTTAAAATGAATACTTGGAAGACTTTCAGACTTTTTGGATAATCTGTTCAAAGTGTAGGAGAAAATGTGTGCTTCCAATGAAAAAGTATATACTGTCAAGGACACCCTCTGAATTATTGGGTTCTGATTATATGTAAGTTGTTTTACAGGTTTGGGCTTTGCAGGTGGCTCACTGGTAAAGAGACACAGGTTTGATCCCTGGGTCGGGAAGATCCCTTGGAGGAGGGCATGGCAACCCACTCCAGTATCCTTGCCTGGAGAATCCCAAGGACAGAGGAGCCTGGTGGGCTACAGTCCATACAGTTACAAAGAGTCAGACGTGTACAAGCTGTAGATAAGATAGTAATGCAGACTCCTCTATATCTGCATATATACATGACCAGCAAAGGTTCAATGACCTCCCTTCTCCACTATGGAAGAAACTGTTTTGACTCTATTTGCATATTCATTTTAATACTCCTGAACTACAAATGTATTGGTTCGCTGGACTTCTCTTTTGAACACTGTAAGCAGGATAAAAGTGTGTATTCATTTCATACCTGTATGAGTGTCGCAACTTTACCTTCTGGGGGAAATTATCTTTTAACAAAAGCTAAATGTTCTCAGTCTCCTATGCTCCCCCATCAAAAATGCTTAGGAATATAAAATCTCACAAATAATTACAAAGGATTCAGGGCATCCTAAAGGCCAATCCCTGGGGTCATATTCCTCAGGTTAATAACTCCTCTAATAACGACAAACTATCCTATTGTATAAAGCAAACCCAAGATGCCTATGTTTCCTACAGGTGAGAACAAAATAGAAACACTGAATATATCCATTACTTAAAATTCTTCAGGAAAAGCCTCACACCTATAAATAAAAAGGAATGACATTCTGATCCAAGCTACAACATGGATGAATCTTGAAAACATCATGCTAAGTGAAAAAAGCCAATTATAAAACACCACATAGTATATAATTCTATTTATAAGAAACATTCTGAACAAGAAAATTTATCAACAAAAAGTAGTCTGGTATTTGTTCAAAACTAGGAGACTAGGCGGAAGTTACTACTAAAGAGTAAGGGGTTTCTTTTGAAAATGTTCGAAAATTGTGGTGATGGTTTCACAAACTCTGTGAATACACTAAAAACCACTGGATTGTATACTTTAAAAGAAAAAAAAAACATTATGACTCAGCAATTCCATTTACGTTCACCAAATGTTCTCTCAGCTAAGACCAACCACCTAAATTGTTTGTATTCACAGACTTAAAAAAAAAAGTCTTTCTGAAAAAAAGTTTCCATATGACCAAAGATAGCAGAAGCTTTGCAATTCCAAAAACAGAGATTAAAGCTTTGGGCTCCAAATGAAAGGATCCGTTAAGTGTCTAAAAACAATGAAGAAATCTGTAGAGTAATTATGTATAAACTAGACAAAAAGGGTCACTACTGTTTAAAGGTATCATTTTGAGAGTTCATAAACAGAAATACTAACTGCTAAAATGATGAAACTTTAAAAACATCTTTTGTGTTTTTTTATGAACACATACTCCAGCCACTATCCAGGATATCTGAAAAGGACACCCACCTTTGAGTACTGTCCTGAACTTAAACCTCATCACGACTCCTGTGGACTCTGAGAGTTGTGTTAATAGTGTTTCATAGGCCACTGTTGTATCCTAGAAAGTCTGGATAGTGTTCAAAGGCTTCTACTCTAATTTTAGCTCTAACTTAGAAGCTGTGTGACTTTTGGTAGTTACTGAACCTCTATGCAACTGGATTTTCCTCATCTGCAAAAACAGATGCCATTGTTATAATTCAACAAAAAAATTCACAAGAAAAATAATAATTCAAGGGTTGCTGTGAATCTTAAATGCTGTAAGGTAATGAGCAAACAGCTTCAGATAATACACACTTAACTAAGTATCTGATGAGTGAATTCTCTGGTGATAAACATTTTCCTTTCCTTTTCATAAGCAGCAGGGAAAAGTGACCTTTGCAAGGTTCCAAGCAAAGCCATAGAGGCAGAGCTTTAAGAGGCTTTACATAGTTTGATTCCCATGCCTATGCTGTATTTTCTTACAGATGATGTTAAATGCAGGTAAATAGTAAGCTGCTCCTTGGTTTTGTAAGACAGATGTTAAGTCATCTTATTGCCTTCATCAATTGAATTCAATCAGAAGGTTGCCAAGTGTCCCCTTTGATTCCAAGAAAACCAGATTAAACCAGTTACCTATTAATAATTATGTGTGCAGATCATAAACCTGATTTCAGTCCTCCAGATAGACTGCTGTTGACTGCTGCAGTCATGATTTGTGGGACAACGTCTGAAACCTTATCAAAAAAAAAGGGCTGGGTAATGTAATCCTTGGCTTTCTTTCATCGTGGCTGTGATACAACTCAACCATGAACAGGGCCACAGAGGCATTCTCATATTTGTCCTCAATTCCGTCCCATTAAAATTTGAAACAAATATCGATTTGCCTCAGCTTTCTCAAAGACTCAGCACCATTAAGACGAGAACTTAAGATAGGATCAATGCATTCCTTTTTAGACTCATCAGCCAAAATGCAATTCAAAGGACTGAATTCAAATGCCTCTCGGTAAAAGTCTCCAAAGAGACAGGTCTTCTCACTACCGAGCATGAAGTATAAATATTCCACAACTCCTACTTAGGTTTCAAAGAGTTCCAAAGGACTGTGATTTCAGCCTTGGAATTAACTGCTACAAATGGTGTTTTACAAATCTAAACTTTTAATATTCAAAAAAGACCAAGTTTGCTTGTTTTTCCCATCAAATGTTTATTAATATTTATAGACTAGATAAGACTGCAGAGAAAAGAAAGGGTGTAATCACATTTTCAAAGTACCTGCATAACTTCAGGAAAGTTCTCAAAGCTCTCTCCACTGTCTAGTATGCAGGTAACAAAAAGTGAAGACTTTTTGCCCAAAGCTAAATCCAATAGTTACATATTAAGAAAACATAGGAGTAGCAACTGGTACCACCACTTTAGAAACCTGTTTGGCAGTATACCTCATGACCCAACAACTGTATTTATGGTTACTAAAGGATACATTCAAAAATGCTGCAATGTCACTGATAACAGCCAAAAAATGGAGACATAAATGTTCGTCAATTATAGGATGAATAAATTATAGTATTTCATACACTGTAAAACTGAACAGCAATAATTTTTAAAAATCTTCCTACATAGGACCATGGATGAAATTCACAGATACAATCAACATTGGAGGGAAAAAGACATTCATGAAAGATAATGTATGTTTCCATTTACACAAAGTTGAAAAATCTTCAAAACCACTTATCGTGAGAAGAGTGACCACCTTTGGCAGGCATCAAGTGGGAGGGAAACAAGGAGCTTGCTGGGAGGCTGGACACTCCTCACATCTTGATCTGGGCAGTGAGGACATGTATCCATATGCCCATAAAATTAAGACTGGAGCCCTTTACTGTATACAAGTTGTACCTCTCAAAAAGAAAACTCTATTGCCTTTTTAAGTGCTTTGTTCACTTCATAGGATAACAGGACACATAAATAACTGTGCCAGGAGAACAGACTTGGTGGAGTGCTCTGAAGTTTCTGCCTCTACAAGGTAAGTCATTCATTCACCAAAAATTTATAGTTTGCCTACTTCGTAACAAAAAGCTCATGTAGCTATGTTATATTAAGTCAAAAAGCATTGTTAGATAAAAATCGTAGCTTACTAGGTAAGATGTAACAATTTTAAATCTATATGTACCTAGTAAGAAAACATCAAATTATGTACAACAAAATCTAACAGAACTACAAGAGGAAACAGATAAATAACAAGGTATAAGATTCAAAGAGGTATCCACAAAACAGGAAATCCAAATAGTCAATAAACATTTAAAGGACACAACATCATTAGTAATCAGGGAAATGCGCAAGGAAAGCAATGCGCAAGGAAAGCAATTAGATTTCAACCCTACTGGACTGGTAAATAAATTTAAAACTTTTAAATATCAAGTTTGTCAAGCTCTGTAGAAACAAGAACTTGCATATAATGTTGCTAGGAGTTATAAACTGTATCAACCTCTTTGGAAAAGTTTGGCATTATCTAGGGAAGTTAAGGCTATATACTCTAGAATCCACCAATTCCACTACTAGGAATAAATCCCAGAAAAACTCTTTTAACACTTGTGATCATCTGTCAGATACAAGAATGTGTGTAACAGTAATTTTCAAAAAGGAAATTCCAAATATCTATCTTCAGTGGTATGGCAAATAAATTGTGATAATCATGCACTGATTTATGCCATAATGAAATGCTATACAACAATGAAAACGAATGAACTAAACTATGAACTACATGCAACAACATGGATGAATCTCACAAGTACTAATATAGGAAAACCATCAAAAACACATATAAATTGTTCAATGCAATCCCTTATCAAATTATCAGTGGTATTTTTCACAGAACTAGAACAAAAAAATTTTAGCTTGTGTGGAAACATAAAAGACCCCCAACAGCCAAAACATTCTTGAGAAAGAAGAACTGGGAGAATCACACTCCCTGACTTCAGACTATACTACAAAGCCACAGTAATCAAAACAGTACGGTGCTGGCACAAAGAGAGAAATATAGATCAATGGAACACAATAAAAAGCCCAGAGATAAACCCACACACTTATGGCCAATTAATCTACGACAAAGGAGACAAGAATACACAAGGAAGAAAAGACAGTCTCTTCAATAAGTGGTGGTGGGAAAACAGGACAGCAACATGTAAAAGAATGAAATTAGAAAACTCCCTAACACCATACATGAAAATAAACACTAAATGGATTAAAAACCTAAATGTAAGACCAGATACTATAAAACTCTTAGAGGAAAACATAGGCAGAACACTTTTTGACATAAATTGCAGCATTATTTTTCTGGACCTGTCCCCTAGATAAACAGATAGAAAAACAAACAAATGGGACCTAATTAAACTTAAAAGCTTTTGCACAGCAAAAGAAACCATAAAACAAAAAGATAACCTATGGACTGGAAGAAAATATTTGTAAATGACGCTACTCAATGAGGGATTAGTTTCCAAAATACACAAACAGCTCATGCAGCTTAAATATAAAAAAAAACCAAACCACTCAATCAAAAAATGGGCAGAAGATCTAAATAGACATTTTTCCAAAAAACACATATATAAGAATGTTCGTAACAGTAATCTTCAAAAAAGTCCCAGATTGGAAACAGTCCAAATATCTATCTTCAGTGGTATGATAAATAAACTGTGGTAATCATATATTGATTATGCTATAATGAAATACTATACAACAATAAAAATGAATCAACCATAAACAGATGGCCAACAGGCACACAAAAAGATGTTCAATATGTCTAATTATTAGAAAAACGCAAATCAAAATTACAATGAGGTATATAACAGTCAGAATGGTTAACATTAAAAAGTCTACAAATAATAAATGCTGGAGAGAGCGTAGAGAAAAGGGAACCCTCGTACACTGTTGGTGGGAATGTAAATTGGTGCATCCACTATGGAGAATACTAGGGAGGTGTCTTAGAAAACTAAAAATATAGTTATGTGATCCTGCAATCACACTCCTGGACATATATCTGGAGAAAATTCTAATTCAAAAAGATACATTCACCTCCGTGTTCATCACAGCGCTATTTACAACAGCCAAAGCATGGAAGCAACCTAAACATCCACGAACAGATGACTAAAGAAAACGTGGTGCATACGCATAATGGAACACTGCTCAGCCGTAAGAAAGAACGCAGCACTACCAGGGGCAGCACCATGGAGGGGCCTAGAGATCTCTGTATCAAATGAAGTAAGGCCAAGACAAATACCGTACAATATCACTTATAAGTGGAGTCTAAAAAATGATTCAAATGAGCTTATCTACAGGACAGAAATAAGACGCACAGACATAGAAAACAAACTAATGGGTACCAAAGGGGATAGTGGGGACAGGAAGGATAAATGAGAAGTTTGGGATTAACATATACACACTACTGTATATAAATAAACAACCAAGACCTACTGTGTAGCACAAGGAAATATATTCAGTATCTTGTAATAGCCGATAATTGACAAGAATCTGAAATATAAATGGATATGCATATCTCTCTCTATATATGCTGCTGCTGCTAAGTCGCTTCAGTCGTGCCTGACTGTGCGACCCCATAGATGGCAGCCCACCAGGCTCCCCCGTCCCTGGGATTCTCCAGGCAAGAACGCTGGAGTGGGTTGCCATTTCCTTCTCCAATCTCTCTCTATATAAAAATGTATATATATGTAACTGAATCACTTTGCTGTACACCAGAAACAAACACAACACTGTACATTAACTAAACTTCCATTTTTTTAATGGTTAAAAAAATACATATAAATCCATTTGTAGCAAGTTGAAAAATAAAACTAAAATTAGGGATGCACAAATAGGTGGTAACACAATTTTTTTTCTTAAACAGCAAGGGAATAACTATTGTGCAAAATCAGGATAGTAGAGTAGCATCCCTAGAGGAAAGGGAAGGAGATGTTACCAGGGTGGGGAACATGGGGTTGGGGGTAGATATTCTATTTCCTAACCCAGGTGGTAGATACATGATTGTTTCCTTTATTACTATTCTTTAAAATGAGGATAAATGCTTTATTGGGGCTTCCCTGATGGCTCAGACGGTAAAGAATCTGCCTGCAATGCAGGAGGATCCAGGTTTGATTCCTAGATCAGGAAGATTCCCCTGGAGGTAGAGATGGCAACCCACACCAGTGTTCTTGCCAGGAGAATCCCATGGAAAGAGGAGCCTAGAGAGCCACAGTCCACGGGGTCACAAAGAGTCGAACACGACTGAGTGACTAATACTTTCACATGCTTTATACAGGTTTGCTTGTATAATAAATTAAGAATGCAGGCAAGCTCTTCTCCTTCCCCTTCCTCTTCCTGCCAAATGAAACGCAACCCTGACAGCTCAAGCTCCAAGCAGCTGTCTGACCACGAAGGGATGCACTCTGAGCAGTGGAACTTCCTCCAAGAATTAGGAATGATGGTTATCAGTCATCAACTGTCTACTCTGGATTTCTCTTACTTTAGAAAAATTTACTTCTATCTTAAAAATCTCTGATACTTTAGATTTTTCTCTTATATTCAGCCAAACCTAATCCTGATACATTCTGTGATTTGGACAAATAAAAAGCTTTCTAACAATTAAAGCTGTCCGACAATGGAAAGGACTTCCCAAGAAGGTCTTCTGCACCCACTCCTGGCCAGGCATCCTAGGAGGGCTTCCCACACAGCAAGGTAAGTGGCAGTGAAGGACTTCTAAAGGCCCTCTGGCAATTAAGATTCTAAGGCTACTATGGAAACAAACTAGCTCTGAAGTTGTGGCAACTATGCTTCTGAATCTATGCTTCTGTTATAAATGAGAACATTTCTTTTGTATAATGTTCCCTGACCTGCGTTCTTCAAGACTCTGCTCAAACACTGTCTTCTCACCATATCTTTCAAAACTAACCTGAGGGTTTCCCTGGCGGCTCAGTGATAAAGAATCCACTTGCCAATGCAGGAGACACGGGTTTGATCCCAGATCTGGGAGGACCCCACATGCCAAGAGCAACTAAGCCTGCACACCACATGCCCTAGAGTCCCTGTTCCATGACAAGAGAAGCCACTGCAATGAGAAGCTCGAGCATCACAACCAGAGAGTTAGCCCCTGGTTGCCGCATCTAGAGCAACGAAGACCCCGCACAGCCAAAAATAAATTAAGGGAAAAAAACCCCAAACTAACTTGACCTTGATTTCAGCATACTGGGTATCCTGATCCTCTACCCAACCTTCCCCAACTCCATTACGTGCCTCATGGGGCTGTCCTCTCAATTCAATCACCCAGGTCCCCATGTCCTCTGGCTACCAGTTGGGTTTGACAATGAAAACCTCCAGCAGAACATCTGAGGTGTTTATTTCCCTGGATCCCCTCCTGCTAGGCCACTGTTTGGAAGTGGCTCCATTCCCACAGCTTACCCTCTCTTTCAAGTCCCTCTCTTGCCCTTTCAGGCCTAAGAGAGCTAATCGCTCTTAACACCAACCCTGCTGGTGTTCCCTAACTCTGGGCACTCAAACTGTTGGAGTGCGCCAGGAGATAACTGACAGACCCAACAAATTATTTTCAGCCTGCACTGTTCCATCTTCCCCGGTGAATGGCTCCTTTCTCTCCCCTTACCCCTTAACATGGCTTTTCTCTCAGTAATTGCATTCTGTGTGTTTCCACATGTGGACCAATTCACTGCAGATCAGTTCCCTATGGAAAAGTCTCAATACCAAGCTGATTCCCATTTCTGCCACCAATGTGAACAAACTGCATGTAATACTGGATTGTGCAAAACCTAATTAGGAAGGTATCTGTTACTAAAAATTCCTTACACAGAGACTGCAGAGTCAAGCCAAAGACTAGGATTTGGGGATTATCTATTTATAACTTCCCTTTCCTTCACACCAAAAACTGGAGAAATTATTATACTTGTTAATATATTTTGCTTTATTTACAGAATTAGAACAACGTCAAAACCAGTGCTCATCCTACAACGGCCACTCAAACTGTCAACAAAATTTCAAATGTCCTGCCTGTCCTCCCTCTCTTCTAGACAAGCCTACAAATAAGACATCAGATTCAAATAACAGAAATGAGCTTTTAGTCCATCTTTCAGTTTATTGCTTAACTCCATTAGAGAGTCATTAAGAAAGCATCCCTGAAAAGGAGGCAAGGGTCAAAGATAAAGCTCTAAGATCTGGAAAGATTTGATTTTTGAACCTGAAAAACAAAACTGAGACAGGTTTACTGCTTCCAAATCAAGAAAACTGTGCTGCAGAAATGTAGTAAAAGACAGCATTTCTTAGGAATTTTACCATGCTTCAAAAAATTATGCTTTCCAATGTATATTCCAAAGTAGTAGAGCTTGATCCACAGGCAAAATAACCCAACTATCACTGTGCTTATGCTCACTCACCTTAGTCGTGTCCGACTCTTTGCAACCCTATGGACTGTAGCCCTCCAGGCCCCTCTGCCCATGGGATTCTCTAGGCAAGAATACTGAACAGGTTGCCATTTCCTACTCCAGGACATATTCCTGACCCAAGGATCAAACCTGCAACTCCTGCATTGCAGGTGGATTCTTAACCACTGAGCCACCAGGGAAGCCCTTAAAAATGTCTCTGCTGCTGCTGCTGCTGCGTCACTTCAGTCCTGTCCGACTCTGTGCGACCCCATAGACAGCAGCCCACCAGGCTCCCCCGTCCTTGGGATTCTCCAGGCAAGAACACTGGAGTGGGTTGCCATTTCCTTCTCCAATGCATGAAGGTGAAAAGTGAAAGTGAAGTCACTCAGTCATGTCCGACTCTCAGCAACCCCATGCACCGCAGCCCACCAGGCTCCTCCGTCCATGGGACTCTCCAGGCAAGAGTACTGGAGTGGGGCGCCATTGCCTTCTCCGAAAAAAAATGTCTCTAGACATTGCCAAATGTCCTGGGGCTGTGGCAGGGAGGGGAGCAAAAATTGCTCCTGGTTGAGAACCTCAACCCTAGATAAACAACTATCACTCAAACCCCACCCAGCGCTACCACAGTCCATACAGTAACACTGCACCCTCCCTTTAGACAAGTCTAAAACCTAGACTTAGCGTTACAAAGTATCTTTTCCTTAAAATCTAGGAGTATTTTGCAACTCTCAAAGTGATCTAGCCCCTGAGCACTAGGAAGGAGGAGAATATGGATAAAAAGAATGGTTGCTAAAGTGGAGAAAGATTGCTAAAAGATTTCCAGACTTGAATTCCCTCTGAAAGCATTGCAATTCTCAGATGAATGAATCCACTCACTCATTTTATTCTCTCTGAGACATAAGTGGAAAGTATTACAGTCCATGGCATAAATGAGCAAATGGAAAAAAGGCAGGCATACCACCTTAATCAAATGTGGACAAAATCAAGGGCAGGAAAGCACTGAGGGCTGACAGCCCAGGAGTCCTCCTTGGGAACCCTAGGCTTGTTACACATGGACTCCAGTTCACCTTCGAGTTTTTCTGCCCTCCACACAGTGGTATTCAACCCTATCAGACCCAATGCCCTTTTCTATAACTAATACTTCATAATGCCCTTCATTATGAAATGAAATTCAAAGAATATAACATTAAACCTATAGACGTAACTTTTAAAAATTTCAATATAATGCCCCAACTGCAACGGAAGAGAAAACAAACATGAAGATCTGTATAATAAAACATGTATGTTCAGACAAGACTAGATCAGAAGCCAAAAGCACCCTCCCCCACTCTTCCAAAGTGCCCCCTTGGAGGGCAGAACTATTTCACTCCTGCTCCACACAAACCTGCTCTCAACAGCCACAAAGTTCAGTAACTTCTTTACCTTTCGTGAAGACAACTTAGAGGTGGCTTCACAAAGTAGACAAGAAAGAGGGTTTTAAAGACAGACTAACTGTGGTTAAAATAAAGCTCCACCACCTCATTGCTATGATATGCTAAGTCTGGTTTTTCATCTATAAAAAAAGAATGCCAGCATATTTTTCAAGGAATTTTAGGAAAATTAAATGAGTATGTAGAGTATCTATTTCTGCACCTAATGCATAATATGTGCTTAATAAATGTTAGCTATCAGACTTACATTATTACTCCTGAATCCATCTCTTATTGTATCTTAGCTAATGCCTATCTGATTCCCCAAGGAGAAAAGATGGATGACTTGATATTCATTTAGCAGAGATACTCTAAAAAGGATGCATGTACAATAAAAGTAAGAAATTGCATCATATAACTTGCAAGATTGTTTCTAATTCTGTAATTCTACCATATGCTGCCCTATGCTGAGGTTATCTTCTATTAACTAGAGTCCCTTCTTTCCAGTTAGAGGGCCAAGAACATGTGTAATGCATCACACGATACAAAGCAAGTACAGAGAAACACTCTTGAACTCAAATCTTGACCAAATGTTTATAGCATCCTCATTAAAAACCCAGCCCTGGTCACTGGTTCTTTACCATTTAGCACAGTACAGTCAAAGAAAGAAGGACAATTTTTCCCTCAAGGGCACCTCAAGCAACATGTACAGTGTCTTCAGAGAGGGATGATTCTCACAGGCCAGCTGTTATTTATATGATTTAATTCTTTACACCAATGAGCAAAGCAACACCCATAAAGAGCTAGATTTTCAAATAAGGAAGTGAAAAGCAGTAGCGATAGCTAGAGAAATACTTCAAAACAAAACTGATTCCAAAGTTAATATTGTAAATGAAAGCACTCACTGCTCAGACTACTAAAGGGAGCCCACAGGCCCAGGAAGTAATACACACATCTCTGGGTATGGAGTTATATCTTACTAACATATAGGAATTTAATTTACATATACATACTGATTTATAAAAGAGAAAGAAATTGCCAATTATTGCAGATCATTCTGCAAGCTGCTAATAGTGGCTATTTCTGAATAGCAGAATTATTGGGGGCTGCTTCCTTTTATTAATAGCTTCCAATTCTTCTAACATAACTGCTCTTGTAATAAGAATTTAATATTACAGAACACAATTTATTATCTACTGCTGCTGCTGCTAAGTCGCTTCAGTCGTGTCTGACTCTGTGCAACCCCATAGACGGCAGCCCACCAGGCTCCTCTGTCACTGGGATTCTCCAGGCAAGAATACTGGAGTGGGTTGCCATTTCCTTCTCCATATTATCTACTGACAATGTATGAAATTTGAGGCAAAAAAAAAAATACTAATTTAGGTGAACCCTTCATCTGAATCTTGGATAAATCAAGTACCTGTCTATGTCTCCAAACTCATCCTTGCTCCCCACCGCAAACCAGAACTAGTCACAACTTGGTTGATCTCTCAACTTCTCCTGCAGACCTTAGAGATTTTGACACTACAGGACATCAGCCGTGGATATTAAAAAAAAAAAAAAAAAAAAACTCACTACTAGTTTTTGCCAACTTCCCAGTGACAGCTATCAACTCTCTGGGATAGTGACATCGAGAGAAGGAAAGGAAATGTTTTCAAATCAATGTCTCTTTGTACAAAGAGACATCAGATTCAAAGACGTAACTTATTAAAAACTAAACACATTGCTATTTGAAAATCATGGGTTCCTCACAATTCTCTCACTAAGACCCTTTATGAAAAAAATAAAAATCAATAAAGAACTTCTATGGAACCTACAAATGTCGCAAGAATAAAACGTCATTTTGTTAAACGCTCATTTGGCAATTCTATTTTCCCTGCTCACTGGAAAAAAAAAAAAAAAAAAACAACAGCACAGAAAGATCTCAAGAGAAGAGGGGAAAAAAAAAGCCTCTACCAAAACAGGCCAACTCCTCACCACAACAGAAGAAAGTAAATTCAAACTAGCTCAACTCAGCAATTAGCAACTTATTATATACAGAGCACCATGACAGGTGTTTATCACCTCTAAACAAATAAGACAAGATATCTGCCTTCCAGGGAATAACTCTAGTCTGGGAAACTAACACTTATAAACTAATATATGGCAGATCCAGACAAAATTTCATTGACGTTTTAAAACGGTTCTGGTAGTATACGAAAGGAGAGAAAATCAACTGCAGGAATTTTGCAAAAATTCTTCATAATCATTAAATAAATATATATATTCATACACTTATTTCAGTCACTACCCATCTAATCATTAAATCCAAAATAAAAGGAGGCAGAAACTCTCAGCTATCAAAGGCAAGCATCAGAGATGAAATCTACACACTCATTCTTTGGACTAAAAATAAAACATACTGGACAAGTGCCTTACAACAAGAAAGATACTTGGAAAAGGACTCACCAACGACATTAGGTCTGCACTGAGCATTTTCCTCTCCCAGACGTCCTTTCAGTGTCTCCCCTCTGCAAAAGGGAACCAGGTTTGTTTACTTCTAACGCTACAAACTGTCCCGTTGGCCCGCCTATATTCGCCAGAGCTGTACAGAAATGGTTCTGTTCCCTCCTTGGAGAGCTCAGCTTTCACTCTTCGCTTTCACACTAAAGCCCAGCACCCCGACCCAGCGAATTAAGAATCCTGCTGGCACTCTGCTTCCCTCCCACCGCTGACCAAACGCCACCAGAGCCATACCCCCTACAAAAGCAATTCCCTTCCAGGTAGATACTAGGGAAACGCCCAGCCGGCAGCCGACCGAGGCCTCGAGGCCCGGAGCCCCGCCCACTTCAAACTAACCCGGCGGACCAGCGGCCGCTCCAGGCAGCCCAGCCCCAGGGTCCAGCCTCCACTGGCAGCTCTTCAGAAACAAGCTGGCCTCGTTCTAGACTTCATCCCTCCCTCCACACAACCCTTTCCTCGCCGGGGAAGGATCGGCAAACCTGCCCACCGCGAGATCACTCCTACCGCGCCCGCGAGTGGAGTTTCATATCCCGCTCCGTCTCGGCCCTGGCGCGAACCTGGCATTCAACTCAAGACCTCGGGTGGCCTGCGCCCCTACCCTCAGCCCGAACCCGAGCCCGCCCCGAGGTGCTGGCCCCTCGGTCCGGCCCGGCCCTTCCAGCAGTCCTCACCCTCTCCGCATCAGGACCCCCCGCCGTCCCGACACTCCTCCTCCGCCCCGGCCAGGACCCGCCTCCCATTCAGTCCCGACTCTCCAAACTCAAACCAAAGCCCTCCTCCCCAGCGCGGACCCGTCTTCTTCTTCAGGGTCTGCGGCGGCCCAGTAAACCTTCTCAGCCGGGAGCCAGCTCCCGCGCTCCTTCCCTCCCAACACTCTGTAGCCAGCCTTGCCTCTCTTCACAGCGAAACCGAGTCACCGGCTGCCGCCGAGATTAAAGATCCGGCCGCCGGCGGCCCCGCCCCTCCCCGCCCCGCCCGGAAATGGCCCTCACGTTGCCCCCCGCCCCGTTCCTCAGCTCTGGCGTGCGCGGCCCCGCCGCCGATCACGCGCACGCGGGGACTCGGGCGCCGGGCCCGCGTCCCCTCCAAGCCCCAGGGGGCGCGCGCGCCTCCTACTGGCCTGGCGGGGGCGGCACCAAAGCCCTCCTGGGAAGGTGGAACCAGCCCTCCCCATAAGGTCCCCAGGTTCGTCAGTCTCCTTTTTAAAACCAACTTACTGGTAACTTTTGGTGACTTGAAGCCCCTGAGAGAGTCAGCCTGCAGAGCACTGTACAAACTGATCCAGAACGTCGATTCAAGATGTGTCTCTAGAGAGGCTTCTGGGATTTCAGTGAGTGACTCAGAGATATGCTCCTTGTCTCTTTCCTAAGACTTCTATTGAGGTCAACGATGCGTGAAGAAAAGCGACAGGAAAAGGCTCCCTTATTGGAAATGTCATCCCCATCCTTCCCTCTGCCCACAAAAAGGGAGAACAGGGACTGTAAGTGCAAAAATTCTACCAGTACTACTTTATTTTCATGAGCAATGTTGGTGAAAGTACTCACCGAGATAGCCGAGGTCACCCGTCATTTCTAAAAGCACTAACTCTGAAGTCAGTTTCATGACTTGTCTGTGTTGTCACGACACTAATTCGGCAGAAGCAGAAGACAGGGTAGTCACTTGTAACTGATCAGTGATCTGCATACAGTATTTTTTCAACAAATTATTTAAATGACACTTACCTGGAATCTTGACATCTTAATAAAAAATGACACTTAAGGAGGATACCGAATTCCATCCTCTTGCAAAATGCTGGCATCACTACTGTCATTTCCCTCATCTAGTGTTTTTAGGATGGAATTCCTTGTTATCACGCCTGCCCTTCTCTGCACAGCCCCTTTTGCACTTCCCAGTTTCCCCGCTAGAATGGTCAAAATTCTGAAAGAGTCAAATAAGTTCTCTCTGGGCTTCCCCGGCTTCACCTCCACCCATCAGAAGTCCCGGACACCTCTGCTTCTCAGAGCTCTTGAATCAGACACTAATAATGCCATACCCTTAGCCCTTTAACTGCTGTTCCCCAGTAGACATTCACTCTCTACTGTGTTGAAGGGTCAGAAAATGTTCTGGGACTTCCTGCCAATGCCTATTCATCAAGAGTAATTTGGGGGACTGGTGGTCCAGTGGCTGGGAATCCACCTGCCTATACAAGGGATATGGGTTCAGTCCCTGGTCCCGGGAGACCTCACATGGCATGGAGCAACTAAGCCTACACACCAGAACTACTGAGGCCCACGCACACCTAGAGCTCGTGTCCCACCACAAGAGACGCCATCGCGATGAGAAGCCTGTGCACAGCAACTGGAGAGTAGACTCTGCTTGCCACAACTAGAGAAAGCCGTGCGACAATGAAGACCCAGAGCAGCCAAAAATAAACAAATAAAATACCTTTAAAAACAGAGTAACTTTAGGGCTTCCCTGATAGCTCAGTTGGTAAAGTATGTGCCTGCAATGCAGGAGACCCTAGTTCGATTCCTGGGTCAGGAAGATCTCCTGGAGAAGGGATGAGCTACCCACTCCAGTATTCTTGGGCTTCCCTGGTGGCTCAGCTAGTAAAGAATCTGCCTGCAATGCGGGAGACCTGAGTTCAATCCCTGGGTTGGGAAGATCCCCTGGAGAAGGGAAAGGATACCCACTCCAGTATTCTGGCCTGGAGAATTAAGTTATGACCAACCTAGACAGCATATTAAAAAGCAGAGACATTACTTTGTCAGCAAAGGTCCATCTAGTCAAGGCTATGGTTTTACCAGTAGTCATGTATGGATGTGAGAGTTGGACTATAAAGAAAGCTGAGCGCAGAAGAATTGATGCTTTTGAACTGTGGTGTTGGAGAAGACTCTTGAGAGTCTCTTGGACTGCAAGGAGATCCAACCAGTCCATCCTAAAGGAGATCAGTCCTAGGTGTTCATTGGAAGGACTGATGTTGAAGCAGAAACTCCAATACTTTGGCCACCTGATGTGAAGAGCTGACTTATTTGAGAAGACCCTGATGCTGGGAAATATTGACGACAGGGGGAGAAGGGGACGACAGAGGATGAGATGGTTGGATGGCATCACCGACTCAATGGACATGGGTTTGGGTAGACTCCAGCAGTTGGTGATGGACAGGGAGGCCTGGCGTACTGCAGTTCATGGGGTCGCAAAGAGTCAGACATGACTGAGCAACTAAACTGAACTGAACTGATACAGTCCATGGGGTCACAAAGAGTCGGACACGACTGAGCAACTTTCATTTTAACTTTGGGGATTCCAGGTTATGTCTTCCCTAGCCCTCAGCCCCCACCTTTCTGCTTTATTTCTTCTTCAGATCCTAGGATCTGCTTTCCCTAGCCTGCTTCTTAGCTGTCACCTCTCATCCTTTAATCTAGAATGTCTGTGCCAGCTGACTGATGAGCAAGGTCCATGTCTGATTCCTCCCTACACCAGTGTGGTACAGCTTCACTGGTCACACGCACAGCAGGCAGCCTGTTCGTTCTTCCCAAGTGAATCAGTTCAACTATATTGTCTAGTCTTTATTGTTATGGACTAAAAGATCTCCCCCGAAATTCATATGTTAACCTCTAATGGCAGGGCCTCTGGGAAACAGCTTTAGGTGAGGTAGTGAGGATGGAGCCCCAAAATAGGATTCAAGTCTTTACAAGAAGACAACAACAAGACCAGACAGAGCACACACCCCCTGTCCGTCTCCCTTTCTCTCTCTCCCTATCTCTCTGCACAAAGTAGTCATGCAAGCACACGGTGAAATGGTAGGCATTTGCAAGCCAGGAAGAGGATCTTGCCAAAAACTGAATTTGCCTGCCCCTTGACCTTGGACTTCCCAGCCTGTAAAACTGTGATAAATCAATGTCTCTTGTTTAAGTCGTTCAGTCTGTGGTACTCTGCTATAGCAGCCTAAGCTGACTGAGATAGAACTGTACTAGGCACCTTTACATCCAAAGCTCTATGTATGTCCTAACGTGCCCAGACAAGCCGACGCTCATCTCTCAAGGATGTATATAAATAAGGACATGCGTGTGTGCTTAGCTGCTTCGGTTGTATCAGACTCTTTTCAACCCTATGGACTGTAGCCTGCCAGGTTTTTCTGTCCATGGAATTCTCCAGGCAAGAATACTAGAGTCAGTTGCCATGCCCTCCTCCAGGAGATCGTCCAGACCCAGGGATCAAACCCGTGTCTACTGTATCTCCTGCACTGCAGGCAGATTCTTTACCCACTGAGCCACCTGGGAAGCCTATAAACAAGGACACTAAAGCCCAAAGAAGGTAAGTGATCATCCCAAAGACACACAGGAGAATGGAGTAGAGTTCAGATGGGAAGGAAAGACTTCAGATTTTGTAGGAAGGACCTAAAAAATGTTAATGAATTTGAATCAAAGAATGTGAGAGCTAGAGGGGCCTTCAACTATTTGCAGTTCAACCCCATAATACATGCATGAAGAAACCAAGGCCAAGAAAGGACTATGCCTCCTGGCAGAGCCCAGGGGCCCTGTTGTGGGGGACAGACAGGGGGTGAGGTTTCAGGTCCCACTGCTCCTGTTTCCCACACTCCCTCTGATGCAGCATATCATCAGGGATTACAAGAGAAGTATCAAATAGAAAATGACCAGAGATAAAAGATGTGTAAGAATTAAGAAAGAAAACTTCAGCCTTTACAGGAGAATCACAATGAACCAAAGCAGAACAACGTCCCCACTGACTATCAGATTCACATGTCCTAGCTATATTGGTGGGCCCTGGGGAGAAAGGAAGAGAGCAGAGAGCAAAGGGGACATAAATAAAGGAGAGAATTACAGTTCAGAGAGAGGAAGGATTTGCAAAAGTAAGAGTGATGGTTAAGGAAGGGACCACATGCCCTCTCCTCCCTCCCCCACCGCCTAGACACTCCCATGCTAGAGACTTCAGAAGTTCTACAAATAAGGGGCTCATCTGGCTGGTGGAGGGGCAGAGGTGGGGTGCTGGGGCTCCCATACTGGCAATGAGGTCTCCCAGCGAACAGCCCTGGCATCCCAAGGGAGCTGATTAGAAATGCAGGTTCCTGGAACCCAGCTCCAGACCTACCAAATTGCAATCTACATTTTATCAAGATCCCCAGACATAATATGCACAGTAAAACTTGAGAAGCACTTCCCTCAACACCTTGCTTGCAGAGAAAGCTTGGTGTTTTTCAGTTAAGATTGTGCATTTGTTTGGGATGGTTTAAATACTCATCTCACATGCTAGTAAAGTAATGCTCAAAATTCTCCAAGCCAGGCTTCAGCAATACGTGAACTGTGAACTTCCTGATGTTCAAGCTGGTTTTAGAAAAGGCAGAGGAACCAGAGATCAAATTGCCAACATCTGCTGGCTCATGGAAAAAGCAAGAGAATTCCAGAAAAACATCCATTGCTGCTTTATTGACTATGCCAAAGCCTTTGACTGTGTGGATCACAATAAACTGTGGAAAATTCTGAAAGAGATGGGAATACCAGACCACCTGACCTGCCTCTTGAGAAATCTGTGTGCAGGTCAGGAAGCAACAGTTAGAACTGGACATGGAACAACAGACTGGTTCCAAATAGGAAAAGGAGTACGTCAAGGCTGTATATTGTCACCCTGCTTATTTAACTTATATGCAGAGTACATCCTGAGAAACGCTGGACTGGAAGAAACACAAGCTGGAATCAAGATTGCTGGGAGAAATATCAATAACCTCAGATAGGCAGATGACACCACCCTTATGGCAGAAAGTGAAGAGGAACTAAAAAGCCTTTTGATGAAAGTGAAAGAGGAGAGTGAAAAAGTTGGCTTAAAGCTCAACATTCAGAAAATTAAGATCATGGCATCCGGTCCCATCACGTCTTGGAAAATAGATGGGGAAACAGTGGAAACAGTGTCAGACTTTATTTTGGGGGGCTCCAAAATCACTGCCAATGGTGACTGCAGCCATGAAATTAAGAGACGCTTACTCCTTGGAAAGAAAGTTATGAACAACCTAGATAGCATATTCAAAAGCAGAGACATTACTTTGCCAACAAAGGTTCGTCTAGTCAAGGCTATGGTTTTTCCTGTGGTCATGTATGGATGTGAGAGTTGGACTGTGAAGAAAGCTGGGCGCCAAAGAATTTGGGTGCCGAAGAATTGATGGTTTTGAACTGTGGTGTTGGAGAAGACTCTTGAGATTCCCCTGGACTGCAAGGAGATCCAGCCAGTCCATTCTGAAGGAGATCAGCCCTGGGATTTCTTTGGAAGGAATGATGCTAGAGCTGAAACTCCAGTACTTTGGCCACCTCATGCAAAGAGTTGACTCATTGGAAAAGACTGATGCTGGGAGGGATTGGGGGCAAGAGGAGAAGGGGACGACAGAGGATGAGATGGCTGGATGGCATCACTGACTCGATGGACATGAGTCTGAGGAACTCCGGGAGTTGGTGATGGACAGGGAGGCCTGGCGTGCTGTGATTCATGGGGTCACAAAGAGTCGGACATGACTGAACAACTGAACTGAACTGAACTGAAGGAGACTGATCAAAAAAAAAAAAAAAAAAAAAGGATGGGGGTAAAGAGGAGAACTAATGCTCCCCAAGTTGGCCTTTGGTGCCATTGTGGAGCTTTTCAGGATAACAGAAGACTGGGAGGGATTAGAAAGGCCAGGAGTGGTAGGGGGAGAGGGAGGGGGAAGGGGGAGAGGCTGGGTGGCTGGGGGTGGGGGGCAATCAGGGAGGGACTGAAATAACTGCTGATGACAGAGGGCTGGGGATGGCAGGGAGGAGAGTGTGGAGGAAGATGGTCTGGGATTTCCACCACCCCACGTGGATTCTTTTAAAATAATTCATACCAGCAAATCTGTTTCTGCTTAAAATGGCAGCTGGCCATGGCCAAGTTGGTGACACCCCTCCCTTCGCATATGAGCACACACGCTCCACTCTGAAAAGCAGGAACACGCTATCATGCCTCCACTCCTGTCCCTGACACCCCTCCCCCAGCCCCAGCCATCCCAACCGGGGACTTTCTGTGGGAGCTCTGGTTAGGACAGAACTGCCTGCAAATCTCAAGGAGGTTGCAGCTTCTGAACTCTTGGGAAGGAACAGCCCACAGGAAAGCCTCCCACCGCAGGACATCCGCTCATGGAGTCTAAAACGCCCTGCCCAAGGAGGGGCTGTAGACCACTCAATGGCATCAGGCTGTGAAACAACCGTGACCGGACCTGCCACTGGGAAAAAGGGTGCTGAGAGCCAACCCGACATGGGAGCACCTGGGCAGGAAGAATGTGTCCAGAGGTTGCCAAATGGGATGAAGACTAAGGAGCAGTGGATCACTAAGCTACATGTCCCAGGCGCCAATTCAGCCAAAAGTCAGAGTGGCCAAGTCTGATCTTGAGAGACAAGCGATTTCCCAAGAAAGCCCACCTTTCCTGAGGAAGCCCCCTGTTGCTATCCAGGCTGCACAATCACTCCTAGCAAAGCATCAAAACCAGAGAGCGACTGCTTATCAAAAACCAAATAAATACCAACTTCCTTGGGCAAAAGGAAACCACCTGGGCCTGCAATGACGGAACAGCTTTGAAGGCAGGCTAGCCTCTACCCAGAGATCACTGTGTGGCCTCAGGAAAGTGGGTTTAACTGAGCCTGGGCTTCCTCAGTTGAAAAACAAAGGTTGATAGCATCTATCCTGGGACTGTGGTGGCAGGTGGATATGTGTACCCAGTGTAGGGCCAAACCCACAGAAGGCATTCAAGAGCTATTAGTCTAACCTCCCCCACATGCATGATAGAGTTCAGATAACCTGCAAGTCTGGGCTCTGGCACTGGCTAAACCAAACCTTGCCCTCTCACCTCATTGCTCTTGGTCTGGCTCGGTCCCCATCAGGACCTGATCCTGACAGTTGATTAGTCTTTCCAACCACTGTGCCACTTGCCCCATTAAGTGCACCCTAGACCATTTGCCTAGGCCTTTTCCAGGCTTTCCCAAGAGCTACAGTATTCCTGCGGGTTTTGTTGTCTGTTGTCTCTAAATCAGTAAGTCCCAAACCAACAAGCCCCAACACCCTATTTATGGGGGTTAAAAAATATATGTCATATACAGGGATGTGTACCCACCTATATAGCAATATAGTGTCCTAACTTTAAAAGTGAAAGACATCATTTAAAAAATTGTCCTTGAAGTTAGCAGATGCGTGAACTTACAATGAATAAGTACTGATTGAAGAGAAGGCGATATTTAATTGAATATTGTTGTCACTTTTTCCTTTACATTTGCTGTTTTGAAATAAGGGCTAAATGAGGTTCTTTATATTAGCACATACAGCTTTTGAGAACAGGAAAGCTACAAATGCAGGACAGAGGTCTTGTCTTTGGGACTCTATTACCCTGTGAACAGCAATGCCATGGGTGATGTGATTTTCCAAAATGACAGATTAAAAGTTGATAAAGTTCCAAGCAAAATGAAGGATAACCTACATGCAACATTCCACATGGTAGATGTGTACCAGGAAGAGTGTATAATAAAACCATGTTTTTAAAGAAATCCACTTTGTTTTTTTGTATGAAAGTGAAATTGAGCTCTTGGTTCATGTGACTGTGAACCACAGCTTTTCCCCTATATGCTTGTTCTGGCTGTGTGTTATGTTAAAAAAACAAAATGTGTAGGGGTCAGGACACCTCTTCGTTGTGAGGGGCTACCTTTGCAATGTCCACATTTCAAGACACCTAACATTCATCACCGTCACCGAATGCCAGAGAAACTGCCCCAATCATTGTGACAACCAGAAATTTTTAAAATTTTGGGATGCCTTCTAGGGAGCCAAATTGTCCCACTGAGGACTGATGACAGGAATGAATGCTAAGACAAGCCTCATCTTCATATCTACAGCTGAATGTCTGTCAAGTTAAAGGGACTCAAGGATCATCCAGTCCAATCTTGCCATCTAGCATTACACATCAGAACCGCCAAGGAACTTTTCCGAATCCCTATGTTAGGACTTCCCTATATTCCCTGGTGAATGAGGGATAGGGTCCAAATATCTGTATTTTGAACACCCTTCCCTGGTGGCTCAGTAGATAAAGAATCTACCTCCAATGCAGGAGACTTGGGTATGATCCCTGGGTCAGGAAGACCCCCTGGAGAAGGAAAAGGCAACACACTCCAGTATTCTTGCCTGGAAAATCCTGTGGGCAAAGGAGCCTGGTGGGCTACAGTCCATGGGGTTGCGAGAGTCAGACACAATTTAGCAACTAAACCAGCACCAGATAAAAGTTGCTAGATTCTATTCATTCTCATCAGTGTCTACACCTTGGTCCCATAGCTAGTGGAAACCGAACCTAGAATTCCTGACCTTCCAGCTCCAGGAGCCCACGCCCACAAAATGTAATGAAACTTACATGTTCTCATGATGCCTTTGAGACTCACACACAGTGTGGCTTTGGATGCACCGTTTACCCTCTCTGGGTCTCAATGTCCTGACCTCAAATTTGTATAGATAGGGGACACTGCTCTCCAACTCTGTCAGTCTAGAATTCTCTCTGCCCAACTTGGGTTACACTTTCCAGATGCCACTCCACCTCTCTGTGCTCCAGTTCCCAGGAGGGACCCTTGATTACATAGTTATTTGGAGGCAGAGGGTATCTGCCCTGGTCCTGTGCTGCGGATGCATGGTGTGGCCTGGATGCAGCAACCCTCCCCCTCTCCTCCCTCTCAGTATTGACACAGATGGGATATGATGAAGAGTAATGCAAGTCCTGTGCAAACACAGGACTAGGTGGGTAATTAGTGACCCATGGTTACTCCTTGCCTGGCCCTGTAGAACCGGTTTCCAGGGCTGACTCACTCAGAGGAGCCGGCTTGGGACAGCTGGGCAATACCTGCATCCAGGGCTCAGGGTCTTACAAGGTCAAAGAAATTTCCCCATGTTGCTATTAGTTTGCTTGTTTTTAAACTAAGGGCAGTTGTTCTCCATGTTCTGTGCCTGGGGGAATGGACGCAGGCAGAGGGATCAAGGATAGCATGAGCTACGAAGGCAGAATGAGCAGGAGTTAACCAGGCAGAGTGATGCAAGAAGAGTGTTCTGGCTGAGGGAACTGTGCGTTCCAAGGCCCAGTGGCCAGTGTAGGAGGGCCAGCGAGTGTGGCCAGAGTAAGGGGGAGGGGAGGGAGAGGCTGTACAGGTCAGTAGGGGCAGATGTGTAGGGCAGGGGTACAAATACACATGCCTTCAGGGTCCCAAGCATGTAAATGGGAGAGTGACTACTTTGGGGAGCAGACCTCAGGCTCATTCATTCATCCATTCAACTATTTAAATGTTATGTTGCAATATCCCGAGTCGGGGATGAATCACTGAACAAAACAAAGATCTGTGCCAACATGCAGCTTGCATTCTTGTGGAAGGAGACAAAGAGAATAACTGACTCTATGGCGAGTTAGAAGGTGCCAAGGGCTATGGAAAAAAGAAGTAAAGCCAAGTATGGGAAACAGAAAGTGTAGGGGATGAGCAGGTGGTCATGGATGCCGCCGTTTTAAGTAGAATATGAGGTGAATGCAACTTGCGAAGACTCTTTTGCCTTAGTTAGGAATAGAAAACAGCAAGCCAGCATAATTTCTCAAGAGAAAGCACAAAAATATTGTAGGAGCACATTGTGTTCCTGTTGTCATTTGCAAAATCTATCTTGTGACCATGATGTCACTTGCTGAATCACCCGTCTTTGTTAATTCCATCTTTCTCTCCCAAGATACAGAAGAGAAATTTGTAGTTGCAGAGTGATCATCAAGTCTTCACTTGGCTGGAAGAAGAATCGAATGGCAGACTAGGCACCAGGCTTTTGCATTTATCTCAGTAAAGAGTAAAGACAGTTGGTTCTAGAATTTGAACAAGGGCACGAGGCTAGGACTCTTGTAAAGTGAGATAAACAGACTAAAAAGAGCTCCCCAGAACTACAGTCCACGCTGTGCCCTGACCAGCATCCTGCCATGTGTGACCTCAGGCCAACAGCCCCAGGGGACAAGTCATGTTCATAGCTCAAGACAAACTAACCCATGTCTAGAGGGCTATACCTTTAACCTGTCAGACCAGGATGGGTACCTCCCCCTTAACCACAGGATTCTTTCTGATCTGATCATTTCCCACAAAACAGAGTGGGTTTCAGCAGTAACCAATAGAGTAGCTACATTCATGCTGCAGCTGTTCCTATCTACCCTCGTGTGGTATGCTGAATTCTGCCCCCCAATAATTCATACGTTGAAGTCCTCACTGTCAGCACCACAGAATGGAACATTCTTTGGAAAAGGGGTCACCGCACATGTAGTTAGTTAAGATGAGGTCAAACTAGAGGAGGATGAGACCTTCATCCAATGTAACTGGTGGACTAATAAAAAGGGGAAGTGTGGACACAGACATGCAAACAGAGAGAACACCACACAGAGACAAAGGTAGAGATGGGGACAATGCTTTTACAAGTTAAAGAACACGAAGGACTGCCAGAAAACTGCCCGCCTAGGGCAGAGGCTTGGGGCCCATTCTTTGTTACTACTGCCCTCGGAAGGAACCAGTCCTGCCAACACCTGGACCTCAGGTTTCTAGTCTTCAGGACAGTAAGACAACAAATGTCTGCTGTTCAGGCTACCCTGTTTATAGTCCTTTGTTACAGCAGTCCTAGCAAATTCATACACCTAGATTCCCATGCTTCAGTAGGTTGGAAAAGGACACATGGGAAGGGCAGGATGACACAGCCATTCCTACTTGCCTTACGTCCCCTCTGAGCGTCCCAGTGTCAGAGCAGTGACTAGGGTTCCGAAGTCTCCAGAAACCCTGGGGTCCACTGCTGACTCGCCTCCTGGTGGGCAAAGCAGCCTGAAGCTAGTCCTTGTGGATCTGCTTGAGGGGACTGAGACACTCGGTTTTGAGGTGCAAACCATCATCTGCCACCTAGGGACAGATGTTGCAAGGGTCACTGCAAAGGAAACCACTCACTCAGACATATCTCAAATACCTACTCTGACTATCCGCTTCTCACGTAAGTCAAGCATTCCAAATGTATAAACCATTCCACTGACTGCCCAAACAGCTAATGAAACAATCCCTCATTATTGCATCATCTTAGACCCAATTAAAAACTCGTTTCCTTCAAATATTCTTATAAGTCCCTATCATATACAAATCATTTCAGTCCTTTAAAGCAAGTTGTTTATAGCTATAGGCCTGCTTCTGACACTCGCTACATCCCTCCAGGGAAGTCTTACAAAGTCTCTAGTTGAGAGCAAAAAGTCCAGAGGGGATTGCCCAGTGCCGTCTCTGGACACAACCTCACAACCACAACAAGTCAAAACCAAGGCTAAGTGTCAGAGAATCCATTACAGAAAATGCATCAGCAAGGGTCAGCAGAGATTGCCTGGGCCACCCCCTGAGACTATTTGGAAAGTGCTTACCTGATAAGTCGCCCATAAGTGGTAATCCATAGGGGGCTTCCCTGGTGGGTCAGTGGTTAAGACTTTGCCTTCCAATGCAGTTTCGATCCCTGGTTGGGGAACTACAATCCCACATGCCACGTGGCCAAAAAACCAAGAAACATAAAACAGAAGCAATTTTATAACAAATTCAATAAAGACTTTAAAAGCAGTCCACATCAAAAAAATTCATGAAAAACATGGTAATCCACAGCAATAAACATCTATCAGTAGATGTACTGATCTGTCTGTGAATCAAATTATATACCTGGAGAGGATGACCTCTGAGGGAAGGTACCATACAAGGCCCAGTTAACTGAATGTTCTTCTTGAACTTGGCCCACAAGGCCCCTGGGGATCAGCCCCTGCCCTCTCTCTACCTTCAGCTCCCACATCTCTACCTCACTCTCAGACTTTATACCCCTGGCATAGTTAGAGTAATCATGTAATTAATCATCCAATCTGGGACACTTCTGAGGCTGAGGATGTATTAGTAAGTTTTCTGAGAGAGCAGAAAAAAATTGGACTGTCTTGTGCCATCTGGGATTTCTGGTTTCCCTAGCCATGTGGAATTATTTAGAGTTCCTATAACATGCCATGGGCTCCTATATCTCCAGACTTTGGCATATACTCTCACTTCTTGGAACATCTGCTTCTCCCATGTCTACTGAGACCACCTTCTATAGCCCACTCCTCTGTGGAGCCTTCCCCAAAACTCACAGATGAACTCGGAGTCTCCACTGTCCTTATTACATTTGATCTTCATTTTTATTGATGCCCCACAAGACCAGTAACCTCTTGAAGGTACTTATTATTTCTTTCCATCTTTGTGTTCTCTAGTGTATTCCATGGAGAAGGCACTGGCAACACACTCCAGTACTCCTGCCTGGAAACTCCCATGGATGGAGGAGCCTGGTGGGCTGCAGTCCATGGGGTCGCTGAGAGTCAGACACGACTGAGCGACTTCACTTTGAGTTTTCACTTTCATGCATTGGAGAAGGAAATGGCAACCCACTCCAGTGTTCTTGCCTGGAGAATCCCGGGGACGGGGGAGCCTGGTGGGCTGCCGTCTGTGGGGTCGTAAAGAGTCGAACACGACTGAAGTGACTTAGCAGCAGCAGTGTATTCCCTGTTGCAGGTACTCAACAAATATGTGTCTAATCAGTGATTTTGTGACTAGCCTGGAGAAGAAGAGGTGGGTATGAGAACTAATGTCAAATGTGTACAGGGTTGTCATCACACAGAGGACCTAGACTTGATTTATTCTTAAGAATAAATCAAGACTATTGACTGGAAGCTTCAAGAAGACATATTTAAGTGCAATATTGAGAAGAGCTTTCTAGCCAACAGGATCACACAGAAAATGAACAGGCAACTTTGGGCAGCAGAGAGCCCCCTGTCACTAGAGCTGTCTTGTTGACAAATATGAGCATACAGTGGGTAGGAATTCTGAGGTGAGGATTCAGATATGGAACGGGTGACTGGCCAGAATAACTACCTTAGACTCTGATTCATCTATTCATGAATTCAGTGAATATTTACTGGGCATGAGGCATTGTACCAGGCATTTGATGAATTAGTACAACACAAGCAGACCCACATAACTAACCATCATGCAGAGCAAGGCAATATGCTTGATGATGAACAAGATAGAGGTATCCTCTAACCTTTTGGAACTGACAGGCTTAGAGTAAAGAGATGTGAAATTATAAGAATTCTTGGGTATTCAAAGAGAGTTTGAGGGGAGAACTTGGGGTAGAAGCAGAGAATGACATTTAAGTTGAAAAGAGATAGGAAACTTGTTGGATTCCATGAACTTAGATCTTTCTGGAGAGCTCAGACTTATTCTCTCTTCTCTGATGTCTGCTCTTCTAAGTCAAACTTCCTGAATGCTGACTTAGACCAGTATGTAGCTGCCAGCTCCAGAGCCATGAGTCCTGCTCAGATGACAGGTTACCAGGCAACTGACAATCATAGGGGAGACAGGTGGGGTGGCTGAGCCATGTGGGGTCATTAGTCATGCCTCTTTCTTTCCTCCTTTCTTCTCTAAAATATCATCAAACAGCTAGTCACATGGACTTTGGGACAATAGAAGCACAGGTAATGCCATGGTAGGTAAACCCAAGAGCCTGGTAGAGACTCAATTTTCAGAGCAGTTAAGTCTCATCAAAGCACCCAGTGATACTGGCCACAGTCCGGAATCCCATGTATGAAGCAGAAAAGACACAACAGGTGAGATAAAGGGCACGTCATCACAGGATTTTCTCCTGTACACTGATGGGAAATAGCACTGGGATAATACAGTAGCCATTCGCGAAATGTTTGCTTGATTTTGCAAATAGTAAGAAAAAAAATACCATGCATTAAGCCTTCATGATGGGCAAGGCACTGTGCTGGGTGATTATATGCATTATCTCATTTATGCATCAAACAGCCCTATAAGGTTGGCAGAATTATTATCTTTATTTTACAGATGAGGAAATTGAGGCCTAGAGGTGTCAAAACTTATCTAAGACCGCACAGCTAGAGAATGGCAGGTCTGAGTATCTCCAGAGCCTCTGTTCTGAGGACTTTTCATGGGGAGGAATGAAAGCCCAACAAAGCGGAGGGGATTTCTGAATTCCAAAAGCAGGTGAGTAAGCCCTCAGCAGAATACCAATTTAGGAGGAGAGGAATCTAAATTCACAGCATAGACAGAGTCAACAGAAGATCAATGAACTAGGGAAAAAGTTTTTTAATTACTCATTTTAAAAATAAATAATCTAACATATATCCATGTAAGGACTAAAAAACCAACAGAAAACTGGACAAAGGACGTGAACTGAGATCCCAGGAAATGTATACAAATAGCACTCAAGCATATGAAAGGACATCCAACTCCGTTGATTAAAGAACTGCAAATTAAAACTAAACTTTTTGGCTCAGATGGTAAGGAATCTGCCTGCAATGTAGAAGACCCAGGTTCGATCCCTGGGTCATGAAGATCCCCTGGAGAAGGGAATGGCTACCCACTCCAGGATTCTTGCCTGGGAAATTCCATGGACAGAGGAGTCAGGCAGGCCCCAGGGCATTGGGTCACAAAGAGTCGGACACAACAGAGCAACTAACACTTTCACTTTGCAAGGTAATGTCATCTCCTGTAAACCTGAAAATTTTGTGGAATGCAGCTATTGTGACCTTAAATGTACAATATATTTGAAAAGAAGGAAATTGAAAGCAAATGACTTAAGCATCCTTGTTAAGAGATTACAAAAATACAAACTAAACTCAAAGAAAATGGAAGAAAGAAAATAAGAGAACCCCAAAACCTAAAATTTTTGGTAGGGGGTGGGGAGACTTCTAAACATAATAACCCTGGCAGGACCGATCAAGGAATGAGAGAGAGAAAATGAGCAAATTCAGTGCAATATCCAAAATGAAAAAGATATCACTATATCACTGTAGTTCCTAGAGACAATACAAAGACACGTGAAAGTTAAAAAAGTAAAAGCGTTAGTCACTTCTGACTTTTTGCAACCCCATGGACTTGTAGCCCACCAGGCTTCTCTGTTCGTGGAATTCTCCAGGCAAGAATACTGGAGTGGTAGCCATTCCCTTCTACAGGGGACCCTCCTGATCCAGGGATCAAACCTGGGTTTCCTGCATTGCAGGCAAATTCTTTATTGTCTGAGTAACCAAGGAAGCACTGAGAAGTTCCTAGAGGTAATACAAAGATACAGCCAATGCTATAAACTTGAAAAGGTAGATCCTTTGGAAAAATTCCTTGAGAAATGCAATAGATGCCAACAGCAAAATTACAAAGGTATTAGAGTTAGAATTATTTGACGTATAAATATGAAGATTTTATAGCAGATGGGATTTTTAAAATGTTTCAATGAGCAATAAAGAATACACTTGAAATAAGTGGGGGAAAAAATAGAAAGCCTTAGCAAAGAAATAGGAGACATAAAGAACTAAAAGAAAATTGTAGAACTGAAAAATACAATAATTGAACTAAAATCTCAGTGGATGGGCTCAAAATCATAATAGAAGTGAAAGAAGAAAGAATCAGTGAACTGGAAGATAGAGCAATAGAAATTACCCAGTCTGGAAAACAAAAACTAGACCCCCCCCAAAAAAGTGAAAGTGAACAGAGCTGTTGGGACCCGTGGGACTATAACAAAAGCTCTAATATTTGTTCTATCAAAGTCCCAGAACAAGAGAAAGAAAGAGTTCAGAGCTGAAAAAGAACTCAAAAGAAACAATGGCTGAAAACATTCAAAACTGGGCAAGGGGCAAACCTAGAGATTCAGGAAGCTGAACAAGTCAAATAGAATAAAGCCAAAGAAATCCACATGCAGACACATTATTATTAACCTTCTGAAAACTAAAGACAAAAAAAAAAAAAAAAAAAAAAAGGCAGCCAGAGGAAAACAACACCTCATCTATAAAAGAAAAGAAATAAATAGAATGACAACAGATTTCTCCTCACAAATCATGAAGATCAGGGTGTAGCGGTACAGTATTTTTCAGATGATATAAAAAAGAAATGAAAACCCAGAATCCTATATCTAAGCAAAAATATCCTATAGGAATGAAGGGGGAAATCAAGACATTCTCCAGATGAGGAAAACTAAGATGATTTGCACCAGCAGTCATGCCCTAAAAGAATAAAGAAAGTTCTCAAAACAGAAAGGAAACAATAAGAGAAGAAACCTTGGAACATCAGGAAGGAAGGAAGAAAACAGTAAGTTAAAAATATGTGTAAATAGGCTTCCTTTCTCGTGAGTTTTCTAAATAAATGTTTGACAGTTGAAGCAAAAATTATATATATATAATTTTTATAATTTTATAATTATATATATTACTGCTTGATATGATTCTAAATGTACATAGAGGAAATTATTTAAGACAGTGGTATTATAAAAGAGGAGAGTAAATTACATAAAAGGAAGTAAGATGTCTATACTTAAAACCTTCACTTGAACTGGTAAAACAATGATACCAGCAGACTGTGGTAAGTTTTATATGTATAATGCAATACCTAGAGCAACCACTGAAAAGTTATACAGAGAGATATACTGAAAAACACCACAGGTAAATCAAAATGGAATTCTTTGCAGGCCAATTCTTTACCATCTGAGCCACTTAGGAAGCCCCGGCTGAAACCTCCATAAAAACCCAAAAGGATGAAGAGCTTCTGGGGGTTTGAAGAGCTTCTGGGTTGAGATGTCCACATGTTGGGAGTGGCATCCGCAGTTCCACACGGATAGATGCTCCTGCACACAGAACCTTGTCCTATGTACCTCTTCATATGGCTATTCACCTGTATCCTTTATGATACCCTTTACTATGACTTCCCTGGTGGCTCAGATGGTAAAGCGTCTGCCTACAATGTGGGAGACCCGGGTTCAATCCCATTTCCTTCTCCAGGGAAGATCTCCTGGAGAAGGAAATGGCAACCCACTCCAGTATTCTTGCCTGGAAAATCCCACGGACGGAGGAGCCTGGTGGTCCAAGGGGTCGCAAAGAGTCGGACACGACTGAGTGACTTCACTTTCATTTACTATACACTGGTAAACATGGGTAAATATTTACCTGAGCTTTGCCAGCCATTCCAGCAACCTTTCAAACCCAAGAAGGGGATCATGGGAACCCCAACTTAACTCTGGCCAGGCAGAAATACAGATAACAACCTGGACCTGTGCCTGATGTTGTAACGAGCAAGGACTCATGTGTCTGAGGTCACAGAAAGCCAAATTCTGACAGTGGGTGTTTGCAGCAAAGTAAGGGTTTATGGCCACACACCCAGCAAGGAAATGGGAGACAAGTCTCAAGTTCTCTCCATTTGGTGTCTGAGTGAGGGGTGTTTTGAAGGGAAGAACAAAGAGGCTGGGATTAATCTGTCATCACAGATGACACAGAAGGTATCATCTGTGATGACTCAGAAGTGTCAGTTTTGGGATTCAGGAGGTCTCTAGTTTAGGATTCTTTGGCCAGGTTGTCCATGGCTCGAGGCCTGTTAGCTCACTTTGCCCTGGAGAAACAGCGTGACTTAGACCTTAATGATGATATCTATGGTAGCAACCTTAGGACATCAGTGTTATCAACAACAGCAATTTTAATCATCTGACTCTGGTTGGTGAGTGTTCAGTTAGCACAGGACTGAGGTCAGAGGGGACAAGAAAGGGAATTCAGTTTTGGATAGAGAGATTAATCATCAACTTGGTAAGGGAACTGGGTTTTAGTGGGACTCAGTTTCAGGGTCTGAAGAGGGGGCAGCCTTGAAGCACTGAGCTCTTAACCTGTGGGGTCCAATGCTATCCCCAGGCAGATAGTGTCAGAATTAAGTTAAACCTGTAGGACACCCAGTTGGTGCCTGCTGAAATGGAGAAATGTATGGTGTGGAAAAAACACTATACATCCAGTTTCAGAAATACTGAGAGTGGAGGAGAAAAATAGAGTTTTCCTTGATGGAGTTTTATTAAGAGAGTGTCCCTGGTGGCTCAGATGGTAAAGAATCCACCTGCAATGCAGGAGACCTGGGTTCGATCCCTGGATTGGGAAGATCCACTGCAGGAGGGCATGGCAACCCACTCCAGTATTCTTTCCTGGAGAATCCCCATGGACAGAGAAGTCTGGCAGGCCACAGTCCATGGGGTTGCAAAGAGTCAGACACGACTGAGCAACTAAATACACAGTATTGGTGGAATGGTAGACTTAGGGCATTCGAAAGGAAGAATCCAGATATAGACCCACACATATTTGGACAATAGAATTTTGACAAAGATGATACCATAGAGAAGCAAGTCAAGGATAGTGTTTTTTAAACCAATGCTGATCAGGGACTTCCCCTGGATGTCCAGTGGTTAGGGCACCATGCTTCTTTGCTGGTCAGGGAACTAAGATCCTGCAAGCTTCAGTGTGGCCAAATAATAGTGGGGGGAATGGTGCTGGTCAAAGAGATGTTTGTAGGGGAAACAATATGGCTCTTGACCTCTAACTTACACCATACACAAAAACCAATTCCAGATTGAACATAGATCTAAATGTGAACGGTACAATAGGAAACTTTCCAAAAACAATATGGAAAAAAAAATACCTTCATAACTTTGGAGAGGCAAAGATCTCTTAAACAGGATGAAAACACCATTCATCACTAAGGACAAAATTAGCCAATCTGGCTAAATTAAATATAGGAACGTCTTTCCATCAAAAGACTGTATTTGGAGACAGAAGAGTAAGCCATGAGGGGAGAATATACTTTTCTTATATGTAAGAAAGGATTTCTCTGACCATCAACTTCCTCATCTGTAGAGATAGATAGTATGCTTACAAGGACTAGCTCAATGCCTGTCACATAAGAGGTATTCCATTAAATTTTATATTGCTTCTCTTATAACTGAGGCATCTCAGCAGGATGATTGCACTTCAAACCATTTCCAGGCAGACAAGGATCTCCTTCCTCTTTTTAACGCTCAATAAAGAGGTGGCTCCGTAGTAAAGAATCCACCTGCCAATGCAGGAGACACAGGCTCGATCCCTGGATCAGGAAGATCCCTTGGAGAAGGAAATGGCAACCCACTCCAGTATTCTTGCCTGGAAAATCCCATGGACAGATGATCCTGGTGAGCTACAATCCATGGGGTCGCAAAGAGTCAGGGCATGACTGAGTGACTAAAGCAGCCAAAAGGATTTACCCTGAATTCCCTCATAAATCTTACAAAAGAGTGTTGAGGGCATCTATAAGGTACCCCCTTCAGTCCCAAAGCTGCAATCTGCTCGGAGACCCGGTGTCCAGTTGTAACAACACAGCGGTAGGGCTAAGAAGTGCAACGGGAGGAAGAGTGGGTTTTATTCTTGACTGAGTCAGGCCACGTTGTGGGAAATCCCCCAGGTGAGCTGAAAGCAGTGTGGAGGGGCCAGCAGGAGGGAAGAAGCCCTCTCTTCTTTCAAATACAGTCTCATTTATCATTGTAGCCACCAGGATTCCCAGAAGCATGCAAGAGGGGGCTTTCAGAATGGTTTCAAAGGGATCACCTCATTCCTACAGGGACAAGCCCAGGAGAAGCCAGAGTCTAAAAGCACTAGAGGCAAGGTGAAGTTCAGAAGCCACCCCAAAATGGGTCACTGCAGTGGCTTGAGTCACCACCCCCCAGAGGGGACGGGCAGAACTTTTGAAGGACTTGTGTTTGCCTCTGGCTATCCTCCTTCCTGCTCTTCTCCCCAGCAGAGGACACAGAGTTGAGAAGCCTCAGGCCACTGATAAGAAGCCAGGGAGGCTGAGAAGAAAGATCCTCCAATAGGCCCACACCCATCTGTCTTGAGGGCCAGCAGCCTCACTCCTTGGACAGGACCAAGCGCCGTCTGCAGACTCTTCCGTTTACAGAGCCTGTTTACACCCCTGGCAGCCTCTGATCTCACCTCAGTCCTGTGGACAAAGGATTATCCTGAGCCCCTTTTTCAGCTGAGTCTCAAAGAAACAAAGTAAACTGCCCACAGTGGTTCTCAGGCTCAGGACCCATCCCATCCCCCTCCATCAAGAGACCAGTGACAGATTAACCACAATTGAAAAAAAAAAGATACCAATAACAGTACTGATTAGTATTATTACCATTTGTGAGCATCTCTTGTGCACCAGGCATCTGACAGGTGCTTCGCTTCTATCGGCTCATTTGTCCTTCAGAACAACCTGAGAATTAGGTGAGGACACCCCCTTTTACAGGCTCCGAGAGGGTAATAATGTAGAAGACATATCTGGCGCCAGGGACTATTCTAAAAACTTCCATGTGCATTACATTTGGTTCAGTTCAGTTGCTCAGTTGTGTCCCAGTCTGCGACCCCATTGACTGCAGCACGCCAGGCTTCCCTGTCCCTCACCAACTCCCAGAGCTTACTCAAACTCCATATCCATTGAGTGGGTGATACCATTCAACCATCTCATTCTCTGTCGTCTCCTTCTCCTCCCGCCTTCAATCTTTCCCAGCATCAAGGTCTTTTCAAATGGGTTGGTTCTTTGCATCAGGTGACCAAAGTATTGGAGTTTCATCTTCAGCATCAGTCCTTCCAATGAATATTCAGGACTGATTTCCTTTAGGTTGGACTGGTTGGATCTCCTTGCTGTCCAAGGGACTCTCAAGAGTCTTCTCCAACACCACAGTTCAAAAGCATCAATTCTTCGGTGCTCAGCTTTCTTTATAGTCCAACTCTCACATCCATACATGACCACTGGAAAAATCATAGCTTGGACTAGATGGACCTTTGTTGGCAAAGTAATGTCTCTACTTTTTAATATGCTGTCTAGGTTGGTCATAGCTTTTCTTCCAAGGAGCAAGTGTCTTTTAATTTCATGGCTGCAGTCACCATATGCAGTGATTTTGGAGCCCAAAGAAATCAAGTCTGTCCTGTTTCCATTGTTTCCCCATCTATTTGCCATGAAGTGATGGGACCGGATGCCATGATCTTCGTTTTGTGAATGCTGAGTTTTAAGCCAGCTTTTTCACTCTCCTCTTTCACGTTCATCAAGAGGCTCTTTAGTTATTCTTTGCTTTCTGCCATAAGGGTGGTGTCATCTGCATATCTGAGGCTATTGATATTTCTTCTGGCAATCTGGATTCCAGCTTGTGCTTCATCCAGTCCAGCATTTCTCATGATGTACTTGGCATATAAGTTAAATAAGCAGGGTGACAATATACAGCCTTGACGTACTCCTTTCCCAATTTGGGACCAGTCTGTTGTTCCATGTCCAGTTCTAACTGTTGCTTCTTGACCTTCACACAGATTTCTCACAAGGCAGGTCAGGTGGTCCGGTATTTCCATCTCTTTAAGAATTTTCCAGTTTGTTGGGATCCACACAGTCAAAGGCTTTACATTAGGCAATCTCAAAAACCCCATGAGAATGAGCGCGAGGATCATCTCCCATTTCAGAGACATGAGAACTGAGGCTCAGAGACATCAGGCAAATTGTCTGAGGCTGCACAGCTAGGAAGTAGAGCTGGAATTGGAACCAAGTATTCTTGCCACTGTCCCACATCTCTGGCAGCACAGATGACACCCCTAGGGCAGCACACCTAGGGCAGGTCAGAATCCCATTGAGACCCCTGCCACCGACAGCCCAGGGCCCTTCCACCCAGCTCTCCTGCCTGGAGTAGGGCCGCAGGAAGGCTTTGGATCCTGTTGGCGGCTGCCTCCTCTCCATCCAAGAGACAGCTCTCTGAGAATCAACCCCCAGAAATAGGGTGCACGGGGACAGACTCCTCCACAGTGGCAGATAGCCCAGTCATGCCAACAGAGCTGGCACCCAGCCCAACCAAACCTTTTTGCCAGTTTTTCTCTGTCTGCCTGCTGCACGCTGGCTGAAACCAGCCCCTGATTCTCATTTTCTCCCTTGAGCCCCATTGAAAGTGCTGAATGGGAGAGAGAGGAAGAGCCTGGAGGGCAGGCAAGCAGGGGGTGCTCGGTGAGCCCTTCTGCCCCTCCAGGAAGGGTAAAAGGAGCTGGCTAGGGGTGAGGAGAGGGGTGCTGGGGAGTGGTTCTGGAGTTGTAGGGCAGGGGTAACCTAGCAACCACTGGCTGATGCAGTCACAAAGCGACAGGCTTACCCACAGAACTGACATCCTTCGGCTCTTTCCTGCTCGGGCAGCAAGGGCTACTCACCCACATACTATAGTGGCCACTTTCCTTGGTGAGTGCAGGGGTGAGCCGGGGGGAGGGCACAGAGGGGGAAAGGGAAGTTCTGTTTCTGAATTGGTATCAGCCTTCAGGGCCCTTGTGCCTGGCCAACTGGGAACCCAGGGGGAGAGGGAAGGAAGGTCAAGGGCAGATGCAGTGGGGCCCAGCCTGGCCCGCTCTGGCAAAGGCAGGCCAGGCCCGCTAGAGGCCCTGTTGACCTCTTCCCAGCAGCTGTGTGATAATGACCCACAGTGGCTTATAATATCAATGAAATAGTTTGATAAGGACAAAATGAAGACAAAAAGTAGGATGAAACTATCAGTATGTGTCATATACAACAAGGACAAGAACTGCTTCAGTTTCACGTACACACACAAGTAAATGCACATGTGTGTGTGTGTGAATTGGGTTACGATATAAAAATGAGTTTCTTACGATGGTCACAGTCAAAAGTATTTTTAAAAGTCTCTATTGTGTTGATTTCTTTTACTGTAGGCAGGTGGGTATGGGCTTGTAAATGCCCTGTTCTCAGCCCTGCAGCATCGAAGTGCTCCAGAGCAAGGGTCCTCCATCTCTGGGATCTCATTCCTGACGATGTGAGGTGGAGCTGACGTAATAAAACAGAAATAAAGTGCACAATAAATGTGATGCGCTTGACACATCCTGAACCCATTCCCCCTGACTCCCCGATCTGTGGAAAAATTGTGTTCCACGAAACCAGTCCCTGCTAACAAAAAGGTTGGGAACCACTGCTCCAGAGCCTAGCCTCTTCATCAAGGATGTCCAGACTCCCTTCAAAGGATGCCCTACCAGCTAGTTTTGTCTTTAGGGAAAGATTAGGAGACTGAGTCAGGATGCCTGGCTCCTTGATCTCAAAGTCCCTCCCCTTCCCCAATCTCAGGCAGTGCTGTCTGCTCCTCTCCACCCTAACCTGATGGAAGCCTGGCCCTGGGGGAACCTCTGGGGTCCCCTGCAGAGTCTATGACTCAGAGGGTTAATTCTCAGAATGTACTGATTGCTCAACCCATCCTCGGCACCTGCAACCCCAGCGCTACACTTACAGATTCATAATCACCTTGAAGTGTCAATTTGGCTTTGACATTTATCTTTCATTCATGTCATCTAGCTTATTTAGTAATATGATGAATGCCAATAAAAGCACCTCTCAAACCAAGAACTAGAATACCACCACCAAGACAACCCATGTGCTGCTCTCCTCCCCCCGCTCTTTATCTGCCCTCAGAAATAGCCACTACATGAATTTTGCAGCGTTTCATTGCTTTTGTTTTATTACCTTTATGATAATTCTGCTTGCTTTTGAATTTTATTTTTAAAAAGGATCTCACGCTATATGGTCTTCTGCAATTTGCTTTCCCTGACTATTCATTACATTTGTAATATTCACCTATGTTGCTGCATGTAGCTGTGGTTCATTCATTTTCACTGCAATATAATGTTCAATTGTCTGAATGGGCCACAGCATATTTATCCACTCTTCTGCCATTGGACATGTGAACTATCACCAGGTTTTTGCTGATTTGAACAATGTTGGTTTGAATATTCTTACACATCTGCAAGAGTTCCTCTGGGGTATATTTCTGGGATAGTAATTGTTGGGTTATGCTGGGCTATGGCATGCAAACATTCAAGTTTAGGGCTTCCCAGGTGGTACTAGTGGTAAAGAACCTGTCTCCCAATGCAGGAGACATGAGAGATGTGAGTTCAATCCCTGGGTTGGGCAGATCCCCTGGAAGAGGGCATGGCAACCCACTCCACTATTCTTGCCTGGAGAATGCCATGGACAGTAGAGCCTGGCAGCCTACAGTCCATGGGTCACAAAGAGTCAGACACAAATGAAGTGACTTAGCAAGCACACACATGTAATTGCTGGGTTACACTGGGATATGGCATGCAAATGTTCAATTTTATAAGATATTGCCAATTTTCCCCCTAAAGTGTCTGTTCCTGTTATGCATCGTCAACACTCGTATTAAGAGCACCAGTCTTTACTCTGTTAGAGGCACCCCAATGGCTACAGAAGTGAGGGCCCAATTGGCAGAGCATTCACTGCCGAGGTAAGGTCCCCAGTGCCTTCCCTGCTGACTGAGGAGGTGGAGGGAGCTGGGGAGGGTAGAATACAAAGGAACTCAACAGATTGAGGGTCCAAGTGGAGGTCACCTTCCCTCTGGTATCAGTCAGGCGCCTAGTGGGTTCTCAGGCCTGAGTTAACACAGGTCACAGGCAGGGCCCCTCCTGGGTTGGGAGAGGGTGTGGTGGCTCGGGGCAGGAGCATAAACATTCCAGGGGTTTCAGGGGGTGACTTCTACCGTTAGTTGGGGGCAGGGGAGGTCAGCTAACAGTGATGTTCAGGGAAGGTTTACTTTATTTCTTTAAGTCCCAGATCCCCTAGAAGCGAATAGAGGATGGAACAGGAAACTCAGGGGCCTGGTCATCGAAAGCATCAGAGGGCCCCGGGGCAAAATGCCTTGCTTAGCATATCCAGAGTCCATCTACACACCTCCAGAGGGCCTCCCTTCAGCCAGGGCCACAAGAAGGGGAAGCAGACAGCGAGCAGGCAGGTGGTCCCACCAGGCCCCTGGAGGAGAGCAGCCCACCCCTGGATCCTTGCTGGACCAACTCCACCTATTCCTCTGGGGGGAGGCACAGCATCCTCAGGAGAGGGAAGGGGTGCGGGTGGAGGACAGAGAACCTGAGACACTTCTCTCCAGTGAAGTGAAGCGAAGCGAAGCAAGAGCTTGAAGCTTCCCCACAGCGACGCAGCCCAGATAGCCAGACCAACAGTTCTGCAGCTCCCAGGGGGGCCCTCACGGGAAGAGGACTGGCTGGCCTAGTCAGCTTTGGCATCAGCTCCTGGATGCTGAGTCTGGGCCAAAACTGCTCCTGAGGGCAAGGGGGGGTTGGGTGACAGCCTAAAAAGCTGGCTTCTCCTGGACCGCCAACTGTTTGGCTTGGGGAGAGGCCCATGCTAGGGTCAGCCCCCTGGCCCTGGAGGCGCACATAATGTGCCTTTGCTCCAACGCAGGTGTCTGGGCAAGGAGGTAGGTCTATGGCTTTTCCTTCTGGCTTCGGAAATGGTCTCTGAGAGAAAACCGGGGTCCTAAGAGATTCCATCTGAGTTCTCTCAGATGGATCCTGGCTCCCTACTCAGGCATCATAGGAAGACTGAAGGTTCCCCAGGGCCGGATGGCATGGCTGAGAAAGGACCTTGGGAGAGGCCCAGCTCTAGTGCCATGGGGGTGGTGGTGGAATCTGTTAAGCAGCTTTCAGAGTATCTCAGGAATGGACTCCCATAAGCTCAGGTGGGCACTGCTGCCTAAGACTCCGTTTGCTTCTCCCTGGCCCTCTCCTTTAGTCCAAAAGGTGAACCGAATCTGGAAAAGAAGTCGGGGTGCCAGCCAAGGAGGCATGGGGACAGCGGGCCACAGAAAGAACCGATGATCCCAGGGATCGTGGATTTCAAGCTGATCCGAGAGGCAGTGAGGACATCCAAGCCCCAAACCCCGAGTGCCTACCGCTTTGGTCGCCTCAGCCACCACTCCTTCTTCTCCAGGCACCACCCCCAGCCCCAGCACGTGACCCACATCCAAGGTAGGGCTGGGGTAGGCCAGGGCCTGACGGTGGGGGTTGGGGGGCCGCTGGAAAGGGAGGACCCAGCCACTCTTGGCCAAGCCAAGACCTACCTGGAGCAGGGTGGGGATTCCAAGGGCAGACTGCAGAGCCCTACAGGATTTACGTCCCTGCCGATTCTCCCACCTTACAAATCAGAGAAAGGGATGAATATTCTGCTCCAGAGCTGTGCTCTCATCTCTGACTCAGGCCATTTCATCCATTCAGCTGTTTGTTCATCAAAGATCTAACGAGTGTGAACTATGTCCTGGCGTTATGACCAAGCCAGACAGATGGTCCCTGGTCTCACAGAGCTGACCTTTAGTGGGGAAGAATAGGAAACAGATAAGGTGTCAGAAGGTTGGAAGTGCCAAGGCTATATACAGAGCCAAGGCCTGACCAACAGCATGATATTCAAGCAAAGACTAAAGGAAGACAGGACATGACCATGTGGATCTCAGGGGGAAGGTGTCCCAGGCAGACGGAAGAGCCGGGACAAAGGCCCCCAGGCAAGAGCCTCCTGTTGGAGAATAGTGAGGACGTGGGTGTGGCTGAAACAGAATAAGGAGGAGGAGAAGTGAGACACAGAGGCAGTGGGGCCCATGTCCTGTGGGCCTTGGAGCTCACCGTGGTCATCCTTAAGCCATCTCACTGAGTCAGATGGCAGCCATCAGAGGGTTGAGAGCAAAGAAGTAACAGAGGGCTCTGCTGGCTTCTGAATGGACAGTGGCTTGGACCAGAGAGATAGCAGTGGAGGAGTTAGCGGCCCTGCTGTAGAGAGATAGAGAAGGCGAGGCCAACAGACTTGGCTGATGGATTAAAAATGGAGTATGAGATGGAGAGAAGAGTCAGGCTGACTCCCAGGTGTTTGGTCTGAGAAACTGGAAAATTGGGTTTGGGCTAAGATAGAGGAGCCTGTAGACGGGGCCAGTGGAGAATGGGAAGGGTCGGGGTTTGGTCTGAGATGCTGGGAGATGCAGCATGTGAGATGCCTCTTAGAAGTCCCAGGGGGGTGGGTGGGGAAGCCCGAGGGAAAGCGCCAAGTAGGCAGTTGCGTCAGTTTCAGGCAGAGATGCAAATGTGAGAGCCACTCAAATGGGAGTGGTGTTTGAAGAGGTGTGCTGGATGGGGATCATCACAGGACCCTGTAGAGGCTAGGGAGGAGAAACTGGCATGAATCTGGGGACCCCAAGGTTACGGGGTCGAGGAGATGAAGGGGAAGTGGCAGAGCAGTGACTGGTGAGCTAGGAGGACCCGGGAGTGAGAGGGGTCCTGGCGCCAGAGGAAAGTGTTCCGGGAGGAGAGAGTGAGAAACTGCGGTTAAGTCCTAACCACGCTGCTCCCCAAAGCTTAACCATCTAACGATGCCATTGCATACATGCTAAGTCACTTCAGTCACTTTGTGACCCCATGGACTGTAGCCGACCAGGCTCCTCTGTCCAGGGGATTCTCCAGGCAAGAATACTGGAGTGCCATGCTCTCCTCCAGGGGATCTCCCTGACCTAGGGATCAAACCCACGTCTCTTTCGTGTCCTGCATCGGCAGGCGGATTCTTTACTATTAATGCCACCTGGGAAGCCAATGATGCTATAATCCTACACAGACCTTAGCCTGGAGGTTCCTCACGTGTAAGCTGCCTCTCACCACCCCCAGGGTGCCATGCACTCTGACCTGCAAGGCTGACAGATGGCATGAAGTTTTATCCAGAGGGTCTCGCACCCTGTGGTTTGAGTCCAGGCCCTTCTCGCCACAAACTGTGGCTTAACGCCCTGCTCCCACTCCTCTTCTTGAAGCTGCCTGCCTCTGTGTGCTCCACACACTCTGTGCGCTCACACCTGCACTTCCTTACCCCGTCACAGAAAACCAAAGGGACCCCCAGCTGAGGGTCCCAGGCAGCCCGGGTTCTCCTCTCCCCTCAGCCAGTCTCACTATGCGACCCTGAGCCCATCCTTTCGCTGCCATGCTAAGTGTCCCCTGGAGTAAGGTCAGAGCGGTTGAGAGGCCCTCCCAGCCCTAGCCATCTCTGGGGTTGTGTTTACTGGAAGAAGCGGGGCTGAGTGCTTCCCTGCCCACCAGCCTCCTCCCATTTTCCTGGAGTTCTTGGGGTCCACTCAGGTCCCCTTTCCCACTGCCTCCAACCCTTAACAGATCTCACCGGGAAGCCTGTCTGCGTCATCAGGGATGAGCTCTCTCTGGCCACCTCTCCTCAAGCCACACTCTTATCCCGCTACCTGATCAGGATGCCCACCATCTCGGTGCCTGTTGGAGACCCGCAGTCCAATCGGGACCCCCGGCTTTATTCTGGTGGGTACTAGGGCCCTATACCTTGGGGCTATACCTGGCCCCAAGGGCTGCCTGGCTTGGACAGGTGACTGAGAAGGAAAAGGCCATGGCTCTTAGGTGGGTAGGGATCCGAGGTCCTCAGAAATGCACCCCTGCTTGGCTCTGAGGTGTCTGAAGAGTCAGAAAAAGCAGAGGAAAAACAGATCTGGGCAACAGACATGTGACTTCTAGCTCCAGCCAGGAACAGTACTGGAAATACTGAATTTTGTAACCTGTGTGCTCAGGCACCGGCCAGTCAGAACAGTTAGCCATAGGGAGTGCTGGGACAGCATTTCAGAGGCCTCCACTTGGGCCAAGCCTCTCTCTTTCCCCAAAGAGCAGGGAGGATCCTGGAGAAGGGGCGGAGGGGCCCGGAAGGCTTCCTGCAGGGCTCTTTACCAACCTGGCCAGGAGTCACTCAGTCTTGTAGCAACTGGCACAGCCTATCAACCGAATCTCCGCCCTGGCTTCATTTTCCTGAAAGAGGCAAAGCGAGTCTAAATCACAAACATCTCGGTACACGTAGCCAAACATTCTCCAGCATTTCCCAACTAAGATACAGGCTGGGACACAAATGTCAGCAGCAAGCACTCCCACCCACCAACCAATAGTGTGATTCCAGCTCCTTCCCTCGAGGGCACCACCTGCCCCCTGAAAACACCCTTCCCTTTAAGATGCTGGGTGGGAGGGCAGGGAGGAGAGGAGGCTCTTCCACCTATCCCCCTTCCACACTCGGCCCAAAGGGAGGATGCACAGGGAGACCCCAGGGTTCAGTTGGCCAGATCTTGCCCCCTCCTCCCAGAGGCCTGGAAGAAGGAGCTGAAGGACCTGGCTTCCCGGGTGGCCATCTTCACCAAAGAGAGTGAGCTGAAGAGCAAGGAGGTGGGTGCAGAACAAAGTAGCTGTCCAAGAAGAAATGAAATGGACCCACTCCTTTGTAACTAAACCGCTCCCACGTGGTTCCAACCACACCAGCACTGAGTAAACCTTCTCAGGAAGGCGGGAGGCACAGCTGTTGGCAGAGGGGAGGGGTCCCTGAATACAACCCAAGGGACAGGGTCACAGTGAGGGTTCAGAGAACACAGTGTACCTGGTGGAGAAATCCAGGAAGGGTTCATAGTTTAGAAGAGGACGGAGGGAGGTGTTCCTAGTGGAGGCACATGGCACAGATGATCATTTGCAAGCTAGAAAATACAGGAGAGCGTTTTAGAAAACGGAGGGTTTAAAAGTATAGGAGATAAGCGGGCAGCAGTGAGAGAGGAGTTGGAGGGGGGCCGACTTTGGATGTGGGCAAGATCAGCTTGCTTCTCATTTCTGAACTTAGTTTCATGTTTCACCTGACAAAGGGGTGGAGAATCACTGAAGGATTTCAGAGAGATTGGCAGTAGCCTGAGTGCTATTTGCTGATAAACCAGTAAAGACAAGTAGGGGGCAGCTTGAAGGTAGTTGGAACTGGTCCTAGGACAGGCCTGGCCCCTGTTGGCTGAGATTGGTCCTACCCTTGTCTTGGGCAGCAGAGTTCTCATTCTCATTCCACAGCTAACTTGCTGTAACACTCAGGGTAACTCAGCTAAGCTCTCTGGGCCTCAGTTTTCTTATCTTTAAAATGGGTGGTCCCGTGGTTAAAAATTCACCTGCCAATGCAGGGGACACAGGTTCGATCCCTGGTCCAGGAAGATCCCAGTTAAAGAGTTCACAAGCCACAACTAAAAGATCGCCCATGCCAGAACTGAGACTGAGCCCAGCCAAATAAATAAATATTAAAAATAAATAAAATGGGGAGAAGGATACTACCAGTCTTAACTGGAGTTCCAGGGGCAGGAGGTCCCAGGCCTCGTGCCCACCTGGCCCGGGAAGGTTTTCCAGGGCAAAGAAAGGATGCTAAGCTGTGGGGGACAGGTTTAGGGGCAGCGGAGCTAAGAATTAAGGAAGGCAGTGGGGGTCTTGGTACAGGATACTATTTTCAAATCTCTGATGGGCTGAGGGGAGGGACCTGAAGGACGGCCTACCCAGGCAAGACCGAGGACCATGGGGGTGGGGGCAGCCGACCTTCAGTAAAATTCCAGGAGGAAGAGCAATGGCTATAAAGGAATGGCTGCCCCCACTGGTGAGTGGGGTCTAAGACAGGTTGAGGCTGGCCTGGTTGACATCCTGGGTCCCTGGCCTCCTCCTCTTCTTTTCACCTTTCCCCTGTGCTTTCTCTTCTTTCTCTCTGCCTGGAGTCTCTGGCCACATTTTTCCCCAGCAGAAGGAGGAGCCTCAGCGGGAACAGGGGGCAAAGTACTCAGCAGAGACTGGCAGGCTCATCCCTGCTTCTACCCAAGCCATGGCCCGCCGCCACTCCCACCAGGGCCGAAACCAGCCTGCAAGCAGAGATGGAGGAGACCAGACCTTTGTCCTACAGGATCAGGAGCTGCTGGTGAGGTGCTGGGAAGGCTGGGGGCTGTGGACCCTATGGAGGCCCTCATCTGAGGGCAGAGAACTTGGTGGAACCTGCTCCCAGGCTCATGAGGATCCAACTAGGACCCTTGCATAGTGCTTTCAAGTATGGCTTCTTCCAGGGAGAAGGTCTTGTCCCTGAGACCCTAAGACTCAAAAACCTCAGCTCTGGGAGTCAGGAGCCTGGATTCCAATCCCCAGCTGCCTCTAGGTTTCTGTGTGAGCCTTTCCATCTTTAAGTCCTTTCCCTTTTAGGGACCTTAGTTCTATCATTTAGTCAAACTGGAAGAACAGATGTTTTATCACAAGGTCTGGCCCCGCGGTGGTACTTGATTAAGTTAAGGAAGGGAACCGCAGTAGTGGAATGAGAAGCATGGAGGTGGAGGTCTGTCTGGAGGTAGAGGCCTTGCCTGGCGCATCCTCACCACACCCAGTTGCCCCCGCAGCCTGCAAGGCTGGTCCCAGCCAGGTCCCCACACTCTGGAGGGGTCTGGTCTGTGCTGGAACAAAGCATAAAGACCCCTCCTCTGTGTTTGAGTTTCCCATTAGGGCCTGGGAGACACGCAGGACTCATGCCAGTGGGCAAGGCAGTGCGAGTCCCTGTTCAGAGGTGCATGTGCTCTCCAGGAGAGGCCAGACTGTGGCGGCATCTTGACACCTGCCCCGTGACCAGCGCTTTAAAGCACGAGGTCCCCTTGCAGCCTTACGACAGCTCAGGGAACAGACACAGCGGACAGGGCAGGGATCCCCACTCCACAGATGAGGAGGCTGAGGCCCTGCCGGGTGATGGCCTGTGGCCCAGGTCCCCAGAGAAGGAGCGGCCTAGCAGGGGCTCAAACACAGTGCTTTCTCCACCATAGGGCGGCCTCACCCTGCCTGGAAGTAGGTTCTCAGGTCCTGTGGGGAGGGGGCACAGGGCAGGTAAGTTGGATGCGGAGAATGGAGGAGGGTCCCAGGCCGATGAGGGGTGGGGGTCACCTCAGCAAGCGGGTTCCCTGGGGGAGAGGGTGGGCAGCCTAGCAAGCGGAGGCCTGGGGCGAGGCCTGGGGGCGAGAACTGGCCCAATTTCCACTCTGCCAGGGACGTGGCAGACCTGGGGAGACTGGCCACCAAACACTGAAGGGACCCCACTTTCCTAGGACTCCAGGAGCTCCACCACCCACTGCAGGCCCCGGCTCTACACGGCCGCCACCACCGTCAGCAGCCCCGCCTAGGGAGCCCCCGTAGCCCTCCTCAGACAGGCCTGGATCTCCTGCCGCTGACGCTTTACTGGAGGACGCAGTGGGGAAAGGGTCCTGAAGTAGCAAAGATGTGGGAGGTTGAGTGGGCTGAGAAGGACCCTGGGAGCAAATACAGCCCAGCCCTGAGCGGGAAGGGGCTGCCGACTAAGGGGTGCACAGAATCAGCTGGCTCCAACCCTCAAGCTGTCCACAGGGATCAGCCCACCTCTTTGCTAACATCACCAGACTCTGAGCTTAGGCACTTCAGGGAGGAGAGGCCCATGAGGTCCCTGAAATTCCCACACCAAGGAGCCAGGCATTCGGGACTCGGTGCGTCTCTAAGGAGCTGATGGCCAGCTCTGACCTCGCCTCCCCAGTGAGGGACCTTGGGGTACAACCACACAGGGCTCAGGGATGGGGGGGTCCAAGAAACTGACTCAGAGGCTTCGTTCTGCCACAGCATCTCTGCCAGGTGTCCTCCTCAGATCCCTCATCTGTCCAGAAAGGGGGTGAAAAACCTTCCTCCAGGGCTGTTGGCAGAGAAAGCTTTCTATAAAGTGTAAAGTCCATGCAGAGGGTAGGCAGAGACCATCGTGGGGGCCAGTCTAGCCAGGGATGTGGGGAGAGAACACTTTATGGGGAGGGGCTGTGCTGCCAGCTAGAACGTGCTGTCCAGCCACGCTGACCCAGGCCTGTCCTCCCGCCCACAGATCCTGGAACTGCTTTCGCAAATTCTGCAGACAGACTCCTTGAATGCTATCCAGTTCTGGCTACTCTACGCGCCCGCCAAGGGTGAGGACATCGTCCTGGGCCCAGGTTCTCATCTGAGTGGAGGCTGCTGAGGGCTGTGTCCTCTGGTTCTCCAAGACTCAGATTCACTCGGCTCCCATCCCATGGCCTTACATGGGGGCTGCTCCTCCTTTTTGGAGTCACAAACTAACCTTTTCCAGCTAGACAACATCACTGCCTTCTCCTCCGCATTCCTCCGCAGGGTTTCCATGACACTGCTTCTTAGAGCAAACCCTCCTGCATGCTGACCCCTGGGATTTGGCCCCTGGGAAGGAGACAGACAGTTCTTAATCCACCTCTGTGGGAAACGCACATGCACAAAGATGCAAATACACACACGTAAGAGCACACACGTATGTGTACACATGAATGGACATATACATTCATGCTAATATATGTACATAAGAGCATACACATATGTGTACACATAAATGGATATACACATTCAGGCAAACACACACATAGGAGTACACACATACATACACGTGAACAGACGTACACATACACACTGGGATGGTGAGTGGAGAGTGTATCTAAGTAGAGGGGTGAGGAACAATCAGAGAACTGATTGGACCAGAGAGTGGAGGAGGAAGGGAAGGAGGACGGGGAGGAAGGTGGGTCCCCAGCAGGCTTCCCAGAGGGCCAGGGGGTGTGATGGCAGGTAAACCAAGAATAAGATACACACGAGCAGGTGTGTAAAGGTGTGGAAGGCTGAGGCATGCTTAGGGGCCAGAGAGATGCACGGCCCTCCCCGTGGACTCCTGTGGGGCAGAAGGGCTGGAGGCCCTGCTCCTGCCCGTCCCATCCAGCAGCAGGACGGGGGCCGAGGTCTTGCCCCTGAGCATCCTCCCCCCAACCTCGGCTGTGCTTACAGAGAAAGACATGGCACTGGGGCTCCTGCAGACCGCAGTGGCTCAGCTCCTTCCCCAGCCCCTAGTGCCCATCCCAGCCGAAAAACTCCTGAACCAGCTCCTGGAAGTTCAAGACTCACTTCAAGAGAGGCACCAGCTACCCTACAGGTGGGGGTCACACCCCTCACCTGCCCCTCTGTTCCCGGAACTGCTCCCTCATATTCAGCCACCTGCCCACCCAGGTGTGGCCCGAGGAGGCCCGGGGAAGGAGGCCAGAGCCTGGGCTGCCTGTGCCTGTGCTGGATGAAGAGGCCCCACTCTCCCCAGGACCCCTGGTGCCACCTGATGGCTCAGAGGCTTTCTCTGCCAGACCAGACTCCAGAGGCCTGCTGTGGAGGATATGGCGGGGAGGAGCAGGGGAGGCGGTGACCTGCATCACTTGTAGCAAAACAGAGCTGGATAAGCCACACACATCAAGCTCTCCAGGAGCTCCTGGGCCTTGGGAAGACACAAGCAGAGAAGGAAGGGTAACATAAGGCAGGCAGAAGTAACTTCGTGCTGGTACTAAGTCCTCCAGATGGCTGAAAGAAGGATTAATGACAAGCTGGGGAAGGGGAAGATGAGGGAAGGCTGCACACAGCAGCGCAGCAGGGCCTGAGTGTCAGCCATGGGACCAGCAATCCTGAGTGTCCACTGTGTGTACCTGACACGGCTGGGTGTTGAACACATTTCTAGTCCATGCAGCCACCCATGGAGGCAGTATGGCTTCCCATTTTACAGATGAAAAGACTGAGGCTCAGGACAGTTGAATGACAGCCCAAAGTCACCCGGGTGGGCAGCAGAAAAGCTGGGACTCATATTCAGGCTTGGGCTTCTCAGGTGGTGCTAGTGGTAAAGAACCCACCAGCCAATGCAGGAGACATAAGAGACAAGGATTCGATCCCTGGGTTGGGAAGATCCCCTGGAGAAGGAAATGGCAACCCACTCCAGTATTCTTGCCTGGAGAATCCCATGGACAGAGGAGCATGTCAGGCCATAGTCCATGGGATCACAAAGAGTCAGGCAAGACTGACACGTCTTAGCATGCATGCAGACTCAGGCTTATCCAACTTCCCAGCCCAGCAGTACTCAGAGTCACCGAGGAGCTGGTTGGAAAGGCAGATGCCCAGGGATTGCCACATAGTCGAGTTGGGGTGAACATGGAGATGTGTATCTTGAACAAGCAAATGCAAGAGTGGGGCAAGTCAGGAGTGAGGAGGGCTGGGAAAGCCAGGAATTCGAAGCGATAGGGAATGTAAAATTTGGGAGTGGCTGGATACTGGGCAGACTGAGAAGAAGGAGGCGGGATGCAGTGCTGGCTTGCATGTGTTAAAGGTATAGGTGCCTGCTCTGGCCCCAAACTTGGTTTTCTTGTTTAGCTTGAGACCAGTGGAGACACGGTGGTAAGGCAACTTCATAGTGATCTTGGGCAAGCCACCTTTCAAAAGCTCCCTCTCCTAAAGTCATAGAGAAGAGACATTACATCGGGTGCATCAAAAGGCTTGCTGAAGTGCAGAGCCTATACAAGACAGGAGCGTTATCCATGCTTGTCAGTAATTCACTAGGGCTCACTAGGGTTCCCATCTGCAGGAAAGCAGCAGGCCAAGGGAGGGCCAGGGCAGTGGCCTCTCTTACAGCCCCCTAGAGAAGGGCCTTGGTTCCTTGTGGCCACAGTGAGCGATAGTGCGCAGTTGTTGGGGTCCTACTCAGGGTGGGGCCATCCCTGGATAGATACCTGCTGGCTCTTCTGCCTTTCCCAGGGGCACCTTCCCTACCTCCCTGCCCGCCCTGTCACTCAGCTGGCTGTCTGGCTCCAGCCTGACCTTCCTAGCTGTCCTTGTGTTGGTTTTAGCCAATCCCCGAAGAAGATGAAGACACCACCTCTACCAAAAAGCGAAAAACCAGGTAAGAGTCCCCACAGCAGGGCACTGGGGGGCTCACTGAAGCCCACCAAGGCTAGATCCCTTGGGGGATTCAAGGACTCCTCTAGAGATGGGCCCCTGCCCAAAGAAGCTGCTCATTTTATCCATCCATCCATCCACTCAGAAGATTCTTAGTTAGTACCCAGGTGCTAGCCTCTGGGGATCACTGGGGGAGAATTCAGAGATGGGTTCTGCTGCCTCGGAGCTTACATCCTAGCGAGAGACATGCAGACCACAAAGACACCTGAGAGAGACGGTGCCATATGGGAAATAACAGGGCAATAGGAGAGTCAGAAGGATTGAGTGGGGGATGGCAGGGGCATGGAGAAGGGTCCCTTGAGCCGAGAGGCAGAAAGGATCCAACCCTCTGTGGGTCAAGGGAAAGCCTGCAACAAGGCTTCCATGGCCAGGTGTGTGGGTGAAAGAGCAGGCAGGCAAGCCAGGGTGGCTGGACACTTGTGGGTTGGGAACAGTGGTAAGAAGTGAGACAGGTGGGCAGAGCCAGCCCACAGGCTGTGACCTTCCCCACAGGGAAGGTCAGGTGTGTGGTCTCATGCAGGCTGTATGGGGTTCACTGGAGGGTTATCATGGCATGGGGGGACCCTTGGGTGGCCGTGTAGAGAATGGACTATGGAGGTCCAGAGGGGATGAGGGAGACAAGGGAGAAAAAGGGGTGCCTTATACCAGGGCAGGAGGGTAAAGGGAGGAAGGTTTCAGGGAGAGAAGACAGGTATTTTTTTTTTTTTTTTTTTTTTTTTTTTTAATTTTATTTTATTTTTAAACTTTACATAACTGTATTAAATTTGCCAAATATCAAAATGAATCCGCCACAGGTATACATGTGTTCCCCATCCTGAACCCTCCTCCCTCCTCCCTCCCCATTCCATCCCTCTGGGTCGTCCCAGTGCACCAGCCCCAAGCATCCAGTATCGTGCATCGAACCTGGACTGGCAACTCATTTCATACATGATATTTACATGTTTCAATGCCATTCTCCCAAATCTTCCCACCCTCTCCCTCTCCCACAGAGTCCATAAGACTGTTCTAAACATCAGTGTCTCTTTTGCTGTCTCGTACACAGGGTTACTGTTACCATCTTTCTAAATTCCATATATATGCGTTAGTATACTGTATTGGTGTTTTTCTTTCTGGCTTACTTCACTCTGTATAATAGGCTCCAGTTTCATCCACCTCATTAGAACTGATTCAAATGTATTCTTTTTAATGGCTGAATAATACTCCATTGTGTATATGTACCACAGCTTTCTTATCCATTCATCTGCTGAAAGACAGGTATTCTTGACGTACACCGCTCTCCCCCACAGATCATAAGGGGTCCTGTGTGCCAGGGCGAGTGTCTGACACAGAGTAGGTACTGTGCAGACATCTGTGACCTGGATATAGCAATGACACCCAGATGTAGTAGAGGGTGGAGGTGAGGCTGGGGGAAGGGAGTCAGTCCCTCCCAGGTGACCGGGGAGCCTGAGCAGAAGCCTGGGCTGACCTGGGCACCGGGGCCTGGAGTGGGGAGCAGGGGTCTCCCCATATCTCCTGGGCAGCTCCCTCACACTCTCCTGCCTGCTGTGTTCCCCCTCCCCATCCCAGAGAACATTGGAAAAGCTCAAGTTCTTCGAGTGCACTCCAGCCAGAACCCAGAAGAGAAGGCGGCAAAGGCAGAGGGCTGAGGAGTCTGCGCCTCGCACAGGAAAAGCCCCTGAGTTCGAAGACTCTGTCCCTAAGTCCTCAGCAGCAGTATTGGTTTTCCTATCACGTGGAGCCCATTAAACTACTGTCTTCCCCTTAAGAGGACAGCGCCACTCTCCCATCAGCAGGAGGTCTCTGTGCTTATGGAGTTTGCTCCGGGAAGGGGGATGAGCTGAACCAAACCATCCCGACTCCCTTGGAGAAAGCCTCCCTGTGTGGGGCTTCCCTGCTTCTGTTTGCTTCCAGAGAATCAAAGGGCAAGGGGTAGACAGGTCTGTGCTCATCCCTGAGCCAGGACTCACAGGGCTCTGGGTAGATTAGCGCAGAGGTGGGGAACTCAAAGGCCGCTTTAGAAGACTCACCCATAGCAACGATTGAATTCCTACCAGACATTGGGGCAGGACTAAGGTACTAGCTACTGATGAACACTCTGAATTGTTGTACGTATTTTATATGTGGTACCGTATCTGATGCTCACCCAAAACCGTAGGAGGTAGAGAATCACTCTCATTTTCTAGACGAATAAACTGAGTGACTGTCAGGTGAATCAGCTTGCCCAAGGCCACATAATAAAGTGAGAACCCAGGATCCAAACACAACACGTCTGCTTCTAGAATCCCTGCTTCTATCTGCTGGACTCTGCTGCCTTGTAAACAGTTTAGTTCAGTCACTCAGTCGTGTCCGACTCTTTGCAACCCCATGAACTGCAGCACGCCAGGCCTCCCTGTCCATCACCAACTCCCGGAGTTCCCTCAGACTCACGTCCATCGAGTCAGTGATGCCATCCAGCCATCTCATCCTCTGTGAACAGTAACCCTCACCAAAAGTTGGGCTTACATTCAGGACGAGCATAGCGTTAGCACAATGGTGGTTGACAAAATCGAAAAGGAAAGGGATATTACATAAATATGACCCAGATGCAGCTGAGGTATCTCTAGCCTTTAAGATATAGAGAAGATGGCCCTGACTCTCTGGGAATCCAATGTCTTCCTTGAGATTTCTGCAGGTTTCTTGGTTGGGGCTGGGGGGTTGGCATCGAGCATTTACAATGTCGCAGTCACTATGGCTCTGAGCTCCTGCTTCCACTGAGTCGGCTCCGTCCACAGGCTGTGGCTCCATTCTACACTCCCAGCATGGCTGCCATTCTCCCCGTGCCAATTCAGGGAGCCCCTTTCACACAAAACTTGTGCTCAGCAGGCTTCAATCAAGAAGAGGGACTGGGTGGGGATTTGCTGTGAATCCAGCAAAAAAGCTTCATGGTCGGTGTAAAACTGTCCTGTTTTTAAAAGGTCCTTGGCCACTAGGGATGTTTCCCTGGTGGCAGCATCATATGAAACAACTAATTCCCTGGGACTTCCCTGGCAATCCAGTAGTTAGAACTCCACGTTTCCACTGCAGAGGGCACAGGTTCGATCCCTGGTCGGGGAACTAAGATCCCATATGCCAAGTGGCACAGCCAAAAACAAAACATCCAGACGAAACCAGAAGCTATGCCGTCTCGCTGGCCTTCTCCTGCTCTGTCCTCAACCCTGCCACCAGTTCGCCCCCAGAAAGCCCACAAAAATGTTCCAATTTTTTTTCTTATAAAATAGACATAACAAAAAATGAACCATTTAAACCACTTCGAAGTGTACAGTTCAGTGTGTTTAACTATATTCACACCACGTGCAACTCTCACCATCAGCCATCACCAGAGCTCTTCACATCTTGCAAAGCTGAAACTCTGAAACCCGTTAACAACGCCCCATTTCCCCCTTTTCCCAAGACCCGGCACTCTACTTTCCACCTCTGAGTCTGACTACTCTAGATACACCGTATTAGTATTAGTAGAATCATACATCTGCCCCTGCAGAGTATCATAATTTTCTTATTCTCTGGAGGGTACCTCCCCTTTTAAGTTTCTTAGGGGATTACCCAGGTGGGTCCAGTAGCTAAGACTCCTCACTCCCAATGCGGGGGTCCTGGGTCCAATCCCTGGTCAGGGAACTGGATCCCGCAGGCTGCAGCTAAGGGTTCACATGCCACAAGAAAGATCAAAGACCCCTCGTGCCACAGCTAAGACCTGGTGCAGCCAAATTAAAACATATATATAACTGAAAATACATATGTCATTTTTAAATATACAACTCTATAATGGAGACACTTGCTACTTAAAAAAATAAGGTATAGCCTCTAAAGAAAAAATTAAGTTTCTTAGCCCATCCTTCAAATCTATTTACTTTGCTTTCTCCATCTTGTGTTTGCTTTCACAACTCCCTGCAGAATGCTTGTGTCACTGCCTGGCTTTGCACCCACTGTCACTGTACTTAAAGAGAAGACATTCTGGGTCTGGCTTCTTACCTGGGTATTTTGAGGGTAGACTGTGAACAGACAAGATCTTTCTCAGCAGCTCTGCAATCTGTTAGGAGAAAGATAAGGGAACCGAACTGAACCAAGTGCGCATAGAAACACTGTGGAAATAAACACACGACATGCAAATGGGAAACGGCTCTGTTGCAAAAACACAGATGGCTAACCTCGGGTTGGCTGGGATGATCTGATCTCATTCAGGGCTCACAGCCACCCGTAGGTAGGTTTCACAGGTAGAAAAATCCAAGGCTCAGAGCAACGGTAACATCAAAATTCACGCGGCCAATAAGTAGTGGATTCAAACCCAGGGCTGTGGGCTTCTCAGTCAGTGCCCCTTACTTCCTGCCAGCTGCCACCTCTCAGGCTCACCCCAAGGCCCACTCGTCTCCAAAGAGAGAAGTGGACCCTTCCCTCACTTCCAGTCACTTCACCCCCTCTTCCTCCTGGCCCCTCTTCCTCCATCTCTGGAATATGGAGCTCAGAAGGGTTTGCTGACTCCCTGGCCCTCTTTAAAGTCCTCCAACAAGCTTGCCTACTTTCTCCGTGTTTTAGGGAGTCGCTGCTGACTGCCCAAGGGGCAGCCAGCTGGGGGAATTGGAAGGCTCCAGACATCTCACAAAGCACAGTTGCCACTGGCCTTCCTGGAAACACAAGCAGCATCAGGCCTGCCTGCACTGGCCCTTGCACAGAGCGCCCTCTTGACCTAAGGTCCTGGGCAGGCTGGGGGCCGGGCTGGTTACTGGGCTGTGGTGTGTAAGCGCGACTCGGCTTTGCAGAGCTTCCGTGCTCTGCTTAGCAGTGCTCTCTGTCTGAGCCCCTGTTTGGCCATCAAGGGGACTTCTGCTGGGTGTCAGTACCCCATGGCCACTTATGAGTCACTTCTAAATTTTCCTTGGCTCACGCCGCCCTGGAATTTCTCCTCTCCCTACCCTCTGCTACTCTGACTGAAGCAAGAACACAGATTTTCCCTTCCAATCTTCTCTGCTATTAGGTCCTCCTTGGGATCCAGTCTCCTTACCCACTGTGGAAGCCCCTGTTGGGGTGCCCAGATGTCCCCTGCCCTCCTTCCAGGTGGGCCTGAAACTTAGCTCCATTCAACCGGAGTATCGCATCCCTGGGCACAGGGACTGGTTCAAGGATTGGATGAGCATATGACCCAAACTGGAATAAACACCGTCTGCTCTTGGGATTTTTTTGTTGAGTGGGAAGGAATGTTGGCTTTTCAGATGACACCATCATTGGTCATCATTGTTCCAAGAGACAAAGCCATGGATTCAGTCACACTTGATGATTCTGATCCTCCCCCATTCTTCCCCATTACTTGAGAATAAAATTACTTCTTAATAGAATTGATTGTTAAGTACTTTTAATATAAACTTACCATTTTAACCATTTATAAGATACAGTTCAGTAAGATCACTCATGCTCAGTGACTCAGTGTCCGACTCTTTGCAACCCTGTGGACTGCAGCCCACCAGGCTTCTCTGTCCACGGGATTTTCCAGGCAAGAGTACTGAAGCGAGCTCCCATTTCCTTCTCCAGGGATCAAACTTGCAACTCCTGCGTCTCCTGCATTGGCAGGTTTCTTTACCACTGAGCCATCTGGGAAGTGATATTAAAGACATGCATATTGTTGGGTCACCATCAGCACCAACCATCCACAGAACCCTTTTCATCTTGCAAGACTGAAACTCTATACCCATTAAACCATAAGTCCCCATTCCCTCCTCCCTGAGCCCCTGGCAACCTCCCTTCTCCTTTTGGTCTCTATGTATCTGACTGTTCTTGGTACCTCATATAAGTAGAATCATGCAGTATTTGTCATCTTGTGACTAGCTTACTTCACTTATCATGGTGTCCTCAAGATTCATCCATGTTGTAGCAAGTCCCAGAATTTCCTTCCCTTTTTAGGTTGAATAATATTTCATTGTATGTAATACTCCATTGTGTTTATCGATCCATCCAATGATGAACATTTGGGTCCTTTTGCCTTTTGGCTGTTGTGGACAATGCTGCTAAGAACATGAGTGTGCAGTGGGTACAGTGTTCCTGGGAGGTATGTCAGCTTCAGCGGCACAGCCAGGACTCAGGTCCCAGGTACGACCTACGGCAGGCTCTTATTCACTAAGACCATCATACTCACTCACTGATTCATTCATACATACATACATTTATTCAAAACACACTGTCTTAGTTCTCCCCTACACCAGGTACTTCCTGTGACCATCTGTTCTCAAGGGCTTCTCTGCTCTTCCCCCCTGACCAGGTGGATACACTCTATGCAGACAAAGCTGGCAGCCCCCAGACTCTGGATCCGGCCAGCCTCCGTCAGATGCAGCTCTAGTCTGAGACAGCACTGGACAAGGGGCAGGAGTGGTCAGCGACCCACATGGCCCCCTGCCTGCCTGCCGCCCAGGAGATGCTCTGCCGCCCTTGGCAGAGCTGGGAGCCACAGAAGAAGGTAACCTCACACAAGACTCTGCCCTCTCACGAGAGTCCTCAGATATAAATGAAGGAGCTGGGCCAGGTGATTTTGAAGTCCTCTGAGAGCTCCTGTTCTCAAAAGTTCTAGGCTCTACTGAGCTAAAAGTTCTAGGCTGCTTCACCTCTCTGGGAAGGTTGGTTTCTTTTTCCTAAGATTCTACAAGTGCCAGACTTTTATATTTTGGCAACTGATTTAAAAATCTTATGCTTCAATATTTTTGTATATCAGGGGGAAAAAGGACTGCCCCTAACAAGAGGACATCATTAGCCTCCACTCAAGTTATAAGAGTGCACTGTCTCTGGTGAGGAGAGGCAGAGTGCTATCTTTACATGTTGTTATTTTTCATTTTAAAAATAACCCACTCTCATTGCAAATATTTGGAAAACAGAGAAAACTGGGAAAAGTAAAAATAGAGTCAAAACACTAAAGAAAACTACTAGTATATTTTTAATGTCTTTTTTCATTCTCCAAGTCATAATGGTAAATAAAAGAGCATCGTGCATTAAAACATGTTTAAAAATCTTACACTCCAGTTATTTCCAGAATCCCAATACCAAGTATTTCTGGGATTCTATGATTCAAACCCCCTAAGATTTCACGATCTTAAGATTCCCTGGCTTCGGGGAGACCAGAGTCCTCTTTTCATTGCTTTGTGAGCTTCCACTTGGGCAGAAGGGGTAGAGAAAGGGTCATCCCATCCTCACAGCTCCCAAGGACTTGGTCAGGTTGTCTAAGCATCTCATCCATGCCCACACCATCCCTCTGAGGGCCCCCGCCTCCTCTGCACCCTTCCCCGCAACTCACTGAGGGTGGGGCTCTGGCGTTTGCCTCTCATAAAGTGCTGGGGGTGCTGGCTGCTCTGGCGCCTCGGCCACCATGGCCTTGGCAGAGCCTGACCCGTGAAGTGCTGGCTCAGGAGGACCACACTGCTTCCTTCACTCACCCGTGGGAGCTAGACACCTCCAGGTGGGTGCTGCACACCAGAACCAAAGGTCTAGATTAGGCTGGTGAGGCAGGGGCTCTGGGCAGACCGAGAGGACTCACCCAGGAGCTCAGCAATTGGGCTTTCCCGAGGTGGGGGTCAGAGGACTGGTGGTGGAGGAGGGGCCTCTGCAGGCTGTGACCCACCTCCCCATGAAAGAATGTGATCCTCTGCTAACAGTTAGGGTGGTAGAGCTGGGGCTGGGGACTGTGGGTGCCTTCTCTCTGCCGTTCTCCGTCCAGGCAACACCCGGAGTTTGTCTCCTTATCTGTGGCCAGCTCAGTAAGGCACCTCCAGGCAGAGCATGCAGGAAGCCCTGGCAGCGACTGGGCAGCTCTCCCCTACCGCCACCACCAGCCAGGCACGAAAGGCCCAGCCGCCTTCCCACCCCTGGTGCATCTCTCCTGTCCCTGCCACTCCAGCCTCTTCCTCACTCTGGGTTAGGAGCCACCCAGCTCTGCCACTGGACGACACCTGAGAATGTACATACTTCCTTCCTGGGCCCATCACCCCATCTGCAAAGTTGACGGTCCAGACAATTTTCAGGCTCCCTCCAAGTACACAAATGCTTGCCCTGGCTCCATGGGACAGGAGTGGGGTCTGCCTGCAGGGAGGCCCTACTCCAACTATCCCAGCACAAATACTTGCCTCATCAACAAAGCTGCTAAAGCAGAGGTGACTTCTCTACTGCAACTCAGATGTCAGTGTGTGGTTCCTGCTCCTTGAGCTCCTCGCCTCCTAGAATCTCTGCGCAGTTTGGTGCACTCCTCAGAATTTCTGTGACTTCCTGGAGTATGTGCCCGGTGGGGGGCAGCCTCCTCAGCACCTCATTCTCTGCCCTGCCCTACTCCTGCTTTCTAGGGCTATGCTCACTATTTTATCTTCAACTGTGCATCGTTTCATTTTTTTCGATTTCTACCAAAATAAACACAAATCCTGACTCCTGCAAAGTCCTTAATGTGTGGGGTGGACACTCCCCAAGGATTGAGGGGACAATGCCAAAAAATAAACTATTAGACCCATTAAGCAAACTGTATCCCCCAAAGTCCCCACCCAGCCACTCCTCCCTGTCCCCACTGCCATCTCGGTCTTGTGATTCCCCTACCCCTTCTCTACAACTGTTTTTTCTCCCCATTAAGGGTGCTCCCCATGGTTACAAAGGGCCCCTTCTCCAGCCTCACTTTCCCCAGTGCCCCCAGCAGCACAGACCTGCTTACTCTGTGATATAAATTCTGCTGCTCCCTTAGAAGGCAAAAGTGGTGGCAGTCATTTGCTTTCAGTGACATTGTTCTCTTCTTTTGGTCAGTGGTGATCGCTTTATCAAAGCCTCTCAAGATTTCCTTAGTGAGCTCCCCAGCTACATTTAGAACAGCATGAGATTTTCATACATTTGGATTCCGAACAGTGTTTTCTTTCTTGCAGCACCACACTGAGATAAAGTGCAATCCTGCAATTCGGGCCTCAGGGAAGAGTGAGATTTATTAACCTGCAACCTGATGGAAGCCTCATGCCAGCCTGGCAGTGCCCAGCATGGGTGGGAAGGTCGAGCGGCCACAGGACGAATAATCTACCCCAGGACAGTGAGTTGAGACCAGTGCACCCTGAAGCCCCAGCCCTCCCAAACTTGGGTGCGAGGCTGCCTCCAGCAGCCCTCTTCTCCCTGCCCCAGTTCCAGCACGCCCCCTCCCCACCCCAGCAGAGGCTGCCAGGTGGCTCCTCTGTTCAGGAGCCTGCGGAACTGGAGGGGCCCCCTCTCCTCACTGCTTACTCAGCATATGCCCCTCACCTGTCTCGGCCTGACCCAGGAGACTTGGCCACGTCCCTTCACTCACTGGCCTCCTGGGGGTAGGGTCCAGATGCTCCAGGGCAGAATCCCCTCCTGGGCTCACATTCCAGCTCTGGATGCCTTCCTTGGGCAGGTCTCTTGACTCAGTGCATCTGTGTCTACGTCTGTAAAGCAGAAGCAAAGAAAGAGGTTACTTAGAGAAAGCATCTTATAAACTGGCCCTCTGCCAGCGTCCAGACCCAAGCACAGTATCAGCAAAGGATATCATCCCAGCTCCTGGTTCAGGTCTCCAGCTCAGTATTTAGTCCCCTGGGACTCTGGGACCCTCTCTTCCCCTGCCCATGGCTTCTAGGTGAGAAATCCTTGAACTGTCCCTGTTCCCATTGTCTATAAAGATTTCTGGGGCTCCTGGAGACATAGAGACTTGGGGGGCTTGCTGCCGCTGACCTCAGCTCTGCCGCTCATATCAACCCAGAGGCAGAATTTGGCTCCTGCACAAATCACCAGGAGGAATCCAGTCATAATGAGCACTGGGGATTTCTGGAGATTTTGCAGTTTTGTGGGTCCTAGGGAAGAGCTCTGCTGTTAGCCCCTGGCATTCTACCACTAGGCGCCCCCCTCATCTCTCTTCTCCCATTGCCAGAAGCCCCCAGATAATACCTTCGCTTACAAACCATCATTCCCAGCCTTCGGCAGTCTTCATGCTAGGGGACCCTTGTCTTGAATCAGCATCCTCCCGATGGATGTTACCAAGGGCTCTCCCTGAAAGGCACCTCCCTCCACCTAACTGCCCAGAAATAGACGAACCACTCCCCCAGTTCCCTATGCCCAGGAGGGGACCCCAACCAGCATCCCTGTGTGGCTGAAAGCCTCTTTCACCTGTGCCCTCCTTCCATCTTCTCAGCCCCCACAGTGTGGCCTGGCCCGTGCACACCCCCACCCCTTCTTAAGCTACCTCTGCTCAGAGTCACCCTGGCCACACAGGAAGTTCCTGGATGTCAGCAGCCCGCAGCAGGACAGCCTGCTGGAGATGGAGGTTTCTGTGCCCCTGGCCATACCCAGCCCCCCTGAATCTGCTGCATGGGACCCTCACCACCACTCTCCCCTCAGGAGGCTGGGGCAGGGGGGAGTGAGGCTGGAAATGGTAGCTAAGACTCACACAGCACTTACCGTGTGCAAACGCTGTCCTAAGGGCTTTGCATGGACCACAACTATGTATGCAACGCAGGCAAAAATAAGCCATTCAATCCTCACTCTAACCCTGTGAAACATGTATTATTATCCCCACTTTATAGATAAGAAACTGAGGCTCAGAAAGCTTAAATAACTTGCCAAAGGTCACACAATGAGTGGCGGAGTCAGAACTAGAACCCAGGGACTTTTCCGGTGGTCCAGTGGTTAAGACTCATGCTTCCAGTGCAGGAGGTGTGGGTTTCATCCTTGGTCTGGAAACTAAGATTCCCACATGACTCACAGCCAAAAAAAAAAAACATAAACAACAGGACAATATTGTAACAAATTCAATAAAGACTTTAAAAATGGCCCACATTAAAAAAAAAATTTTTTTTAAGAGATAATCACAGTGATGTCTCTTTAAAAAAAAAAAAAAAAGAACTAGACCCTAGTAATCTGGTCTCTGCTCTTTTCCACAGGAGACTCCTGAGGCCATACTCCTATCACCTCCCCAGGCCTACGCTCCACCTCAGATAGCACTTAGACCTTTGATGGGACAAAGGGTAGGAAACCACCAGCCTAAGAGACTTGAGATCTGTCAGGAACATACTGCTTGACCATAGGCAAAACTTGACTCTTGGCCTGGTCCCTGCCACCACTGGCGTGGTTTGGGAATAGCCATTTGCTCTCTCTGGGCCTCAGTTTACCCATTTGCACAGGTGGATCAGACATTTGTACACTGTCTCCTGCTGCTAATCCTATATGCATGGAAGGCCTAAGCTTCCTCTCACTGATCCAGCCAGTGACAATCTCCTCCAAGGAGACATAACCTCCAGCTGCAAGACCCGGTGGGCTCCCCACCCTCACCCCTGGCTTCCAGCTGCCTCTTGGTTTCCAGGGCCTGGGTCCTAGGGAGAAGCTCAGGAGCCCTGTGGGGCCCTGCAGGGAGGCAGAGAACCCACCACCTCTGTGCATCCCTGTTTACTCATCCTGCAAATGCTGCATTTATTAAAAGCAAGTCCCAGGGGGAGGACAGGACTTATTCAGTCACCACGGAGATCAACCCCTAAGTGCACCAAGTTTTCTAAAGCAGAGGTGGAGAAACATCCCCTGAGGAAGACCACCAGGGCCTCAGCAGCCAGAGGAAGGACTTTGGTCTCCTCCCTAAGGGCGACGAGAGCCACCAAATGGCTTTAGGGAGGGCCTCTGTGAGGCAGAACTGAACCAGGCCCCAGCCCAACTCCTGGCTCCCTGCAGGTCTCTTTTATTTTGCTATCCATCACCAGAATTTTAGGAGCAACCATAATCCCTCACTTGCTGAACACTTTCATAGACACTGTCTCCTTTGCTCTAAACTAACCTGTGAGTCATTTCATATTCCCTTTTTGCAAATAAGGGAGCTGAGGCTGGAAGGTGGGTGGTGAATGGGCAGCCTGCACATGAAGCCAAGTGCTGGTGTGGAGCCTGAGCTTGTCCTGGGCCTCTGAACTTAGGCGGGTGCCCTCTTGTTCCCATTTCTCTGGGATGAGGCGCTGCCAGCCCTGGGTGGTCACCTGCTCCCAGAGAGTCCTAGCAGCAGGAACGGGTCCTTTGCCTAGGAGCCGAGGGCTTGGCCTGGGTGCCTCTGGCTGTCCTTACAAATTTCTTGCAGCATCATGCAGCCAGGAGTCCCAGAGGCCTCTATTGAGGCCTGTTGGGAGTCAGGGGGTGAAAAGAGAAGAACACAAATAAGAAAAGAATCGTTCCTCTCCTCCAGCAGCCTACCTCCTAGGTAAGCAGAGATCCAGCACTCAGCACCTCAAAGAGTGATGAGCAATTCTGATAGAAAGAAGTATGCCCATTTTACAGATGAGAGTCTAAGGCTCAGAAACATAAAACAACTCTCCCAATTCCACCCAGGTGGTAAATGGTGATGCTGGGAATAAAATGGGAGAAGGAGCAGATGTTTTCTCCAGGAAAACAGTATAGTGTATTTGCAGAGATCTTGGGTGAGACGTCTCCCATTACCTTCATTATGTGATTTTTTTTCATTATGTGATTTAATATTTTCTACTGATACATAATTTGCATATAGGAGAGTTCACTTTAAAATGAGTGGGACCACCGCAATCCAGGCACCTCTGCATGTCTAGTCCTCCACAAAGCCCTCCCATGCCCACTCACAATCCTCTCTCCCACTCCCAGCGCTGGCAACCAGTGGTCTGTTTTATCTTTTCCAAAATCTCCTATGAAGGGACTCATCTGGTGTGTAGTCTTTGGGCCTGTCGTCTTCTCTCAGCAGAACGCTCTGCAGATCTATGCATGTTGATGTGTGCACGTCCATATGAGCAGTTCACACCTTTTTGTTCTTGAGTAGTATTCCCTTGTATGGATACGTCACAGTTTATCTATCCATCCACTATTTGGTAAATATTTGGGTTGTTTCCAGTCAAGGTCTATTTTGAATTAAGTTGCTAAGGGACATTTGCATACAAATTGTTTTGTGGACAAATGTGTTCATTTCCCTCGTGTGAATACATAAGGCAGTCATCACTGAGTTGGAGGTAAATGAATGTTCAACTTTATAAGAAGCATCTGAATGTTCTAAGTGGATGCACCCTTTGCATTCCTACCTAAAAGAATGCGAGTTCCAGATGCCCAACATCCTCCCAACACCTGATGCGGCCAATCTTGTTAATTTTAGCTGTTCTGTGCTGTGCTTACTCGCTCAGTTGTGTCCGACTCTTTGCAACCCCATGGACCATAGCCTGCCAGGTTCCTTTGTCCATGGGGATTCTCCAGGCAAGAATACTGGCGTGGGTAGCCATGCCCACCTCCAGGGATCTTCCCAACCCAAGGATCGAACCCAGGTCTCCCACATTTCAGGCAGATTCTTTACCATCTGAGCCACCAGGGAAGCGCTTAGCTGTTCTAATGGTTATGAAATAAACACTCTTTGCCATTTAAATTCCCCTTTCCCTAACAATCAGTGATGTTGCGTATCTTTTCCTGTACCTATTTGTCATTGTACATTTTCAGTAAAGTGTCCAAATCTTTTGCCCATTTTTGAGGGGGGGCATTGTTTAAGAACTCTTTATACCTTCTGGATGCAAGTCCAGTATCAGATATATTATGTGATAATACCTTCTCCCAGCTTGTGCTGTTGGTTGGTTTTCTCCCATTGTTGTTTTTGGGTTTTTTGTTGTTGTTGTTTGCTTTTTGTTTCTTGCCTTTTTTTTTTTTTTTTTTGCCTCTTCATTTTCTTACCACTGTCTTTCAAAAAGTAGAAGTTTTAGTTTCAATCAAGTTCAATTTGTCAACCTTTTATTTTATGGTCTGTGCATTTAGTGCCATCTTGGTCTAACCCAAGGTCACAAAGATTGTTTACAAATGTTTTTCCTCTGTAAAGTTTTTGGTTTTAGCTCTTACCTTTAAGTTGATCACCCATTTTGACTGAGTCAATTTTCACATATGATATGAGGTGAAAGTTGAGGTTTCTTTCTTTCTATGCAGAGCTTCCATTTTTCTAACATCATTTACTGGAAAGACTATCATATCTTGACTTTGGCATCTTGTTAAGAACTTATGGTTGTGTGGGTCTATTTCTGAATTTTCTATTCTGTTCCATTGTTTTGCATATCTATTACACCAATGCCAAACCATCTTAGTTAATGTAGCTTCACAGTCAGTCTAGAAATCAGGTAGTATACATTCTCCCACTTTGTTCTTTTTCAGAATTGTTTTGGATATCCTAGGTCCTCTTTATTTCCATAAAAGTTTTATGATCAGTTTGCAATTTCCAAAGAACACCCAGCCTGCTGGAATTCTGAGTGGAATAGCATTATATTTATAGGTCTTTTTGAGAACTTGACCATACTGAGACTTCTTTTAGCTATTCTTATACTTCTCTGAGTGAGGCTTTCTAATTTTCCGTGTATAGGTAGCCTGCATCCTGAAGCACTGTGAATGAGAATTGCTTTCTTAATCTGTACTCTCAGACTTGGTCAGAGCCCCAGAGGGTGCTCTCGAGGCTCACCTGTCCTGCCCCAGATCTTCCTTGTGTGCATCCAGCTGAGGACCATCGACAAGACTGGATGAGTAGGCGCAGGCTCCCCTTGTGAATGGAGCTCCCAACGATTCCAAACTGTCACCCTAACCTTTAAAAGTGTGTTAACATTTCAGTTGCATTTTCTTACCTGCTTCTCTGTTGACCACTTCCTTCCATGCTCTGCCAGAGGTAGATGAGCACGTGGAGCTTCTCTCTCCCCCGAGGGACTTGTCACCCTCTGAAATGTAACCCACCTGCTTACCTTGAAAACTCAGCCCCGTAACAGACTAAAAGAGGCATGACACTGCAGCTTATTGGCTTCTTATTGTAAGGGTAGAACTGATGTCCTCCTGTAGCTTTCTACATTCTAAGCAGGGTGTGGGTAACTTTTGGTCAGGGCCGTGGCCTGGGTTTCCAACAGCAAGAGTCCCCACAGGGATGAAAGGGCTTCAGGGAGACTGGGAAAGCGGCAAGATTCCACAGGTGGAGGCTGGGGACTTCGAGGAGCCCAAGCCCTGACTCTGGTCTACTCCTGTGGCACAGCAACAGCTCATCCATCCTCCACGCTGACTGGATCCCTCAAGCCCCATTCCAGGAATAACCCAGGGACCAACGTCACCCCCAGGAGACCCTTCATCCACCATCTCTTGCATTTTCTGGTCACATTGTTTTCACAGGTGGGCAAGGCAAACGCTTTCACTGACATTTTTTCAGATAAGCAGAAGGGCTGAGGGTCCCACAGAACCTTAGAGCCCACAGGCTCCCTAGAGCTGTCTCATCCACACACAGGACTCTGTGGGGTCCTCGAGGTCAGAGGAGGGTCCTTGGGGCTGGTTTCTTGGTCCCTCTTCCTCCGCTTGGGCCACTGCAGTCCTGCTTTGAGATGCTGAGCCCGAACAAAGGTTCCCAATGGTGTAAAAGTGTAAATTCACTGACCCAGTCTAACATCACTGTTTCTTGTCCTGGCCGTGGAAACTGATCGGAGGTCAGTATCTGGAGCACTATGTGAAGGCCTCCAGGAGGAGTCTGGGCTCAGTGGGGAAGACTGCAGTGATGGATTGGCAATATCTGCCATGGGCACAAGACAGGCAGCATTGGCATGTTTCCATGTGCTATCCCTGCCCCATGAAATGTGCCAGTACTGCTGTTAGAGCTGGGGTGTTGGAGATCTTAGAGGGCCCCACTCCACCCATACTACCCACCATGGCAAGGTGGCTTGCACCAAGGTCAGGCACCCTCCCCCAAGGTCCATGAGTCCCCTCCTGCAGGCTCCACTCGGAGCACACTGGCCTCCAATATTCCTTACCCCAACAGTCCTGAGTGCAGTTCTAGGGCCTGTGGTAGCATCTTCCAAGGTAGCCCCTTACGTGTGACTGGGTCACCACGTATATGCACCCCTAGTTCCAAGTGACAGACGTGTTTAGAAGGGCTAGTTTCCAAGGGGAAGCTGTTTGCACAGGGATATAAATGGAGCTTGGACTTGAAAGCTAGACACACGTGGGTATGTGAAATCCTTGGAGGGGGCCTCTGTGCCCTTGCCCTGGGCCTCACAGCTGTCAGGGAGGGGCCTGTGGAACACTCATTGAAAGGGTGTGGTAATGGATTAGTGATGTCTGTCATGGGCAAGGAGTAAGGCGTGGAACCATAGTTTTAAATTATACAGCAACCTCCACATCAGCCCTCCCCGCCCAATAAGACCCATCATGTTCCTTCCATCTCCTGTCCGACATCCATATCCTGCGTGGACTTTTCCAGGGAAAGAGTGCTCACCACCTTGGAAAGAAGCCATCCCCTGTGTGTTTGAACAGCTCTGCTCATGAGAACATCCTCCATATGCAGACCACCAAAGTCCTCCCAGGTGCTTCCACCCTTTGGACCAAATTCTGAACAGTGACTTGCATGAGACCACACAGCTACTTGGTGGAACAGCCTAAGTGGGACCCCCAGGCCCCCAGCCCTGCTCTTGCCTCTCCACCAAGGTGATGTTCAGAGGAACCCCAGAACAAGGATGACCAAGGTGAGGAGGCTGGGGGCCAAGTCTTCCTGTGGCTCTGACCCCTCCCTGTCCACCCGCAACCCCAATCATCTTACCCGCCCAGGACAGTAGAGCTCTGGCTTTGCTGTCCCTTTTTTGCTAAAATGGAGAGAAAAAGAAAAACACACCACAACTTTCTCGGGTCCAAAACAAACACCAAGGACAATGTTAATAAATACATAAAAATTTAAAGATCTCGATCTCAAAGGCACTTGATACAGGTGAGCTGGGTCGCACAGGAATGGTTTGGTGTGTGTCCCAGCTGCCCTGGGAGAGGATAGGCAGCAGGTGGAGAGGGCCTCTGGGGAACCCCTCTAGGGCTTCCATTCTCCACGGGGTTTCAGGCCAGGGCCCACTGTCCCTATTCCTCTAGCCTGGCTCAGAATGGCCCCTTTGCCCTGGGAACAGAAGAACTGGCCAGCACCTTACGGCCTGCTGAGGGGTCTGGGAGACCCTCTGCATGCCTCAGAGTAAGGACCCCTGGGAGAGGTCCTGGGAACTGGGTGGCTTCCAGACAGCCAGAGGGTCCAGGGAAGTTACCTGCCATTGGAGGTAACGTGGCGGGGGGCAGCTGAGGCCCTACAGCACGGTGGGCCAGTGTCTCCATGGGGCAGAGGCTCACGTCCTGCCCTGGGGCACTTGGCCCTTGTCAACCCCAGGGTCTGGCTATGGGTGGACTCTGGTCCTCAGCCTTGGAGTCTGGCCACCGTCCTACCCCTACCCAGCACGACAAATACACCTCTGGCCCAGCTTAAGCCAGGTGAGAGAAGACCCCTGACTCTAGCAGGAGTGGTCTTTGATAGAGGGCAACAGCGGATGGGGCTCAGCCTGAGAACTCACGTCTCCGCATGCTCCACCAAGTCACCTTCCAGGCTGTGCTCCCTTCATGCACCAAAGCGATGACCACAGTTGCCATTCCTGGTCCAGCCAGGGGTCTAGCACCAGTTGGGAATCCCCTGGATGGTGAGGACACATACTCCAGGCTGTCCAGAGCTCCCTTCTCAGGGGGTTGGGGCTGGGGTGAGGTTAGGAGGCCCATCTGTAACCTGGAGGCACTGGAAGTCACAGGACGTGCCATTTGCAGGTGCAGAGATGGCCACCGACACTGCCTTCCTGCCAGCACACTCAAGCTGGACTCTGCTCCTTGGCCTTGGCCGGAGGAGCTGTCTGCAGCTCTTGTTACAAAGAGCTGAGTCTGAGATGAACTTGCCTCCCACCCACCCTAGGCGTGTAGCTGAATTCCCCCAGCCCGCTTCCTCTCAGACCACCTGCGAGTGTTCCCTCCACCTTCCCTGTCCTGCTTTGCCTCTCTGGGCAGAGGGGCCCAGTAGACAGGGCCCCCACCGGGGTCCTCCCAAGTCCTGGCAAATGAATCCAGTATGGGGCCCAGTGGCGGGGGGTGAGGGAGGGGTGGTAGCAGGCCCTCAGTCCCCGCAGGAGAGACAGACAGGAGCCCCTGAGAGGTTCGGTTCGGTCACCTGGGCTGCTTGCTGAGGTATCTCTGGTTAGGACTTTCCCTGATCTTTTTCTTCCTCACACACCCATTTCACGGGGTGAAAAGTGTCACGGCCCCAGACTAGAACGACAAGAAGGCAAATAATTTAAAAGGCAGTCCGTGCAGGTCCCCACCCCGCTGTGTGTCCTATAAGCCGGGGGTCTCGGGGCAGCACAGATTGTAAACTTGACTGGCGGGAAGGGCGAGGTGGGGTTCATGTCACTGGGGCCGTGGAGGGAAGGCTGGTGCCTGGGTGCTTCGGGTCTTCCCTGAGCAGCCCTTTGTTTTCAGAGGCTGGGGTAGGGGCCCCGGTCCAGCCCCAGGGGGCACTCAGGGAAGTGCCCCGGAATGCTGTAGGGGTTGGTTTCTGGGGAGCAAAGTAGCTTTGGGTCACGGGGGCACTCGTGCCCAGAGGTCCTGGGAGCAGTGTGGGTTGGTCTCGCTGACGGTGGTCTGATCCTGTTGGCCCCACAGAGGGCTCCACAGCATCTGGAGGGGCCACGGGTGCTGAGAAGGGGCTCCCAGGAGTGGAGAAGGGTGGTGGTGAGGCCAGGCCAGGGTCTAGGCTCAAGGCCTTCTTGGTGCAGGACTCGCAGCACAGCCGGTGGAAGCCAGGGATGGAGCAGTAGCGATCGAGCTCTTCCGTCTGGCAGAAGATGGACCTGTCCTGCACGCAGAGCTCCGCTGCACACACAACACAAAGACTGATGCTGGAGGTGCCCATCCACCAGGTCCCAGCACCTACTCAGTCCTTCATCTCCCACCCTCACCACCTCCCAGTCAACCCTGAGGAATCTGGTCCACTCCAGCCAGGACCAGGCAGCTGGTAACACAGTGTGACAAGCAGCCTAAACGTCCTGCCACCAGTCAGCACGCATGTGAAACACTAAGCCCCCTTACCACTAACTGTGGAATCAAGCAAATCTAGGTTCCATTCAAGGCTCTACCACTTAAAAGCTGCAAGGCCTTAAACTCTTCAACCCTCAGTTTCTTCTGTAAAAACAGAGATAATGCTGACATTTATCAAATAATAATAATATTATGGAAAATAGCATTTAAAAAGTTTCTGGCATAGAGGGGTGCTCACTATATTAGTTTTGTTTGCTTTGGCTTAAATGTCATCAAAAAATGGTTTTTGCATTTTTGTGATAACTTCAGGTAGGTCTTTCCAAACAATGTGAGGTCAGGAGCTTAGCTTTCTACTAATTTTTGCCAGGGAAAGAGAAAAGGAGGAGAAGGAAGGGGAGGGGGGGGGGGACAAGGAAGAAGGGGGAGGGGGAAGGAGAAAAAGCGAGGAGAGAAAAGGTAGGGTGCAGGCTAAGGGGAACAAAGATTAGGGAAAATGGAAAACAAGTGGCCTCTAGATGGCGCCAGAATTCTAGGACCAGAGTAAGAGCTCCCCTTCGCTCCCAAGAGTGAAAGGAAAGGAAACCAGACGCTTGGACCGCTTGCACCGTTTGAGCCTCAGCATAGGAGCAGAGCAGCCCCAAGACTAGAGCCAGGAGATAACCTGAAGACATTTAATCAGACCCCTTTGTTTTATAGATCAGGTTGCTGCGCTCAGAGAGGTTCACAGATGTGCACGAGGTCACACAGCCAACCAACTGGTCCTCTCACTAGGAGTCAGGGTCTGGGATCTTTCTGCTATTCATCTTGACAGACCCTGATCCTTGGGACAGTGAGAAAGGGAAATAGAGAAGAAGCCTAGGAAGGAGCACAGAACATAAAGCCTGGTAGGTTCTTGGTTAATGTTTATTAATAGATGGATAGGCAGATGGATGGATGGATGGGCAGATAGATGGAAAGATGAGACGGTGAACTGTCGGGCTCAGGATCATGAAGCAGAGAGAAATGACTGCTACCATTTTTGTTGTTGTTAGCTGGCAGCTAGGCAGGAGTGCATACGTTATCATTTAATTCTCTCAAAAGCCGTATAAAGACAGCTCAGAACTACCACTGCCATCTCCAAACCTTGGAACCAGATATGATTCACAATTCAGAACTTTGGAAGTTAGAAAAGTAATCTTCACCGTATTCATATTATATAACATCCCCGGTGGGCCTGAGGGGTCACCTTGTAACCAAATATGTCAATGTTTCTGTAACAAAAGAATAACTAATTTCTTATCCGTTCAGTTCCGATTTTGCTGCCCAATGAGTCTGCACCAGATTCAGGGAGACATTTGCAGCTTTCAATTCCTCTGGAGCAGCAGATAAGGAACCAGGGACCATTACAAGCATCACCCCCCGCTCACAGCTGAGGAATCCAAGGCTGTGAGGTGGCGATAGTCACCTCAGGAGGCCAAGGTCACGCGAACAGACTGGAAGCTGGGTCTGCTCCACTGCACGGCCCGTGCTCGTGATGCCAGACACTGGGAGGCTGGGAAAGGGATAGGGTCCAGAGATATACTTACTGGATGATATCTTGTTGATGGGATCCAGAGGCCCAGACTGTGGTACCCACTGCCCCTCTGGGGTCACAAGTTCCCGGATGTCAGCCTTCACTGTGGAGTTCTGGAGATTTCCTGGGAGGGGCGGGGAAGAAGCTCTAGTACTGGGGGTACCGGTGGGCTGGGAAGCCAGTCAGGCTGGGCCTCAGGTCTAGGCCAGAGAAGCTGGCCAACCCCCATCCTACCCAGCTCACCTCCGCAGGCGGGCAGGCTGCAGGCCTGGACCGTGTCCGGCTTGGCCCCCTCACACTGCCCCAGACTGTTGGCGTTGGTCCGGCACACCACCTGCCGCTGCTGGATGCCCTCTCCGCAGGTGACAGAACACTGTCGTGGAGGGTGGGGGGAGGGGGGGCAAGGTGGGGGCGGGCCAGGCCGGGGTGGGCAGAGAGACAGAGGAAGGAGGCGGTGAGCTCCGAAGCCCAGCCAATGTGCAGGACAGAAAGGGTACAGAGGAGGGTGCCAAGCCTCTGCTTGACTTGATCCTTGACCAGGACGCACAAGGACTGCACTCAACAGCCTCTCCAAGTCAATGCAGCAGCTTCAAATACTCCGCTGCTGCTGCTTAGCCACTCAGTCGTGTCTGACTCTTTGTGACCCTGTGGACTGTAGCCCGCCAGGCTCCTCTGTCCATGGAATTCTCCAGGCAAGAATACTGGAGTGGGTTGCCATGCCCTCCTTCAGGGGATCTTCCTGACCCAGGGATTGAATCTGGGTCTCCCACATTGCAGGCAGACTCTTTACCATCTGAGCCACCAGGGAAGCCCAAATATTCCTCAACTAGGTGGGAAAGAGCACTGTCTTGATCTCAGAACCCCCGAACCTCCCCACCTCCTGGAGGGGGCCTGCGGGACCCCCTTCCAGCACTACTGCTTATGTCCACTGTGTCTAGTTTGTACCTGGGTCCTCAAATAATTTGTGTATCACCCTGGCACACTCCCTGTTGCCATCCACCAGTCCAAGGGACCTGGGGCATGTCTATGCACTTGATGATACCTTGTCAAGGGGATGCAGGAACCCAGACTCTAACACCAGCTAAGCCAAGAGAGCTAGGTGTCGGGGTCCCCACAGACCCGTCTAGCTCTGACATCCAATGACTTTGCTTTCCAAAACTCAGCATGCGGAGACATGATCAAAAGTGTCCTGGCATGGGTGCCAGGAGCAAAAGGCCTTTGGTGAGGACCGCCACACACACCATCTCCTGGACCCCCCATGCTCTAATAGATGGGTAGGGTCACTTCAAGAAAAGCAAGGGAGGGTGCCCATGCGACCAGGTCACTGGGATTGTTTGTTTTGGGCTTTCTTTTGGCCACTCCACACGGCATGCAGAATTCCCCCAACCAGGGATCAAACCCATGCCTCCTGAGGTCTTTGCGAGCACTGACCACAGCCTCTCCTAGTGGGATGGGAAGGACTTGCAAAGGTTCACTTCACATACGGGGGCAGGTGACGACACAGGGGTCACACACCACACAGAACCATGGGACAAAGACAGCTCATCTTCCCAGGATGAAGAGCTACAAGCAACAATAGCTCTGGAATGTTTCTGCCAGTCTTACAGGGCCAATGATCTTCCACCAGCTGTCACCTGTTTTCTGTAAGGGGTCCCTTATGGACCAGCAATCTGTCTGTTTTACATTCAAACAAATAAAGCTATATGTTATGGAGAAGAATATAAAATCTGCATGGGTTGTGTGGGGATTTTTAGTTATTTAAGACACTCTGTTTTGGACTTCTCTGGTGGTGCAGTAGATAAGAATCCACCTGCCAATGCAAGGGACATGGGTTTGATCCCTAGTCCGGGAAGATCTCACACGCCTCAGAGCAACTAAGCCCGTGGGCCACAACTATTGAGAATGAGCTCTAGAGCCTGAGAGCTGCAACCACTGAGCCCTCGTGCCCTGGAGCCTGTGCTCTGCAACAAGAGAAGCCATCGCAATGAGAAGCTCGTGCACAACAACTAGAGAGCAGCCCCCGCTCTCTGCAACTGGAAAAAGCCTGCATGCAGCAACGAAGACCCAGCGCAACCCCCCAAATTAATAATAATAAAAATCAAATACTCGGTATCGTGCGCTACCTCAAGCCTACAGAAAAGTATGAGGAAGCTGGTCATGAACGCCTGTTCAAACAGCCCACTAGCAAAGTCAATAAATCAGCATTCTGGCATATTTTCAAATATTGTGCTGTGTCTTTTTAAACTACATAAATGGTAGCCCCATTGGAAGTGTTTTTGTCCTTCATACGTCAGTGCTTTTTCTCACCTATTTTTCTGAGGTTTATCTATGTTGATAAGTACAGTTCAAGTTTATTTATTTTTCTTGCTGTATAGTATTTTATTACGTGAACAGACCATGGGGTTTTTTTCGGTATAATTTCCTATGGACAGATAGATATATATATAATATTTCCTGATATTTTTATATTATAATAGGCATTATTGTGCTTATCTCTGTGATCAGTTGAGGTTTCAAAAATTATAGTCAAATATACAGACCATACAATTTACACTCTGACCATTTTTAAGTGCATCGTTCAGGGGCATTGAGTGTATTTACACTATTGTGAAACCCTCACCACCCAGCTCCAGAACTGATTCTTCTTCCCAAGCTGAAACTCTGTGCCCATTAAACATTAACTTCCCACCCCCTCTCCCCCAGCCCCCTGGCAATCACCCTTCTACTTTCTGTCTCTATGGATTTCACTGTTATGGGTACCTCACGTTAAGTAATCACACAATATTCGTCATTTTGTGTCTGGCTCATTTCACTCTACGTCATGTCTTCAAAGCTCAAACCCAATGAATTTTCAAGAGAACACAAGACCCTGTGGTCCCTGGACCATTCCACAGCCTTCTTATCATCTCCCTTTTCTTTCGCTGACCTCCCAACAATGAACTTGCTACAGAGCTGCCAGAGTGATCTTTAAACCTGAAACCAGAGCTTGTGATACACGTTAAAACCGTTCAAGGTTCCCACTGCTCTGAGAATAACTAACTCCTCATAAAGCCCTGCAGCATCTGACCCCTGCCCACCTCTCCAAAGCCATCCTGCAACCCCTGCCCCTCCCATTCAGCTCCAGTCCCTTTCTGTTTCTGGAATGTAACAAGGTCGTTCCTGCCTTGGGGTCTTCCTGTGGCTCATGCCTCAGGTCACAGCTCTTATGTCACCACCTCAAAGAGGCCCTCCCTGATATGTTATCCTGTTTACTTCTGCTCAGATCCAGCTGCAGCTGGTGCATGCTTCTGTCTCTAGTACTGTCTCACATCTCCCTCACTGGACTGTAAGCACCACATGGACAAGAATCAGGTCTGTTGGAAATGGGTTCTAGGCATCCAGCACAGTGTGCCTGGAATGTAGTTGGCGCTCAGTAAATACTTCCTGAATGCAGGAATGTGCTTCAGGGACTTCCCTAGTGGTCCTGTGGCTAAGGTTCTGTTCTCCCAATGCAGGGGGCCCAGCTTCCATCCCTGGTCGGGGAACTAGATCCTACATGCCACAGTGAAGATAGAGGATCCTGGTGAGACCCAGCACAGCCAAATAAAAATAAATACTAAAAAGAATGTGCTTCAGTTCGCATCCTAGCTCTAAGTGAAGGTCAAAGCAGATACTGAATAATATAAAGGCCAAGAACAAACCCATGTTCCAGCATACATGGGAGCTGATGGACTCAGTTTTGAGAAAAATCAAATCAGATGCAGGGAGAGAAATTCAACCAGAAACTCTGCCTGCATGGACAACCAGAACTCTCGGCAGCTCCCCCTCCCAGAGCCCCCTCTTTCTGGACTTCCAGGGTAAGTGCCTATTAGCCCAGCCCCTTGCACCCTCTGAGAACAGCTCACCTGGGACCAGGCTCCTGTCCGCCACTGGAGTGGACAGGGGACGCGCAGGCAGGGCCGACGGGCCTCAGGCCGCTCCCCTGGGCAGGCCTTGGCCGGCATGGCCTTGTGAGTACCGTTGGTGAGGGGCAGCAGGCACTGCACCCCCCGAGTCTGCACCCCGAGCTTCCCACAGCTCCGGCTGCAGGTGCCCCACTCCTCCGTCACCCACCTGGAGACAGACAGGGAGAAAGGTAGAGGGAAGGCAGGACTGTGGCATACTTTCTCCCAGAGCTGCTCTCACCCTCCGAACCACAGGAGGCAGGAGCCAGAGAGAAGGGCTGGGCTTCAGAATGCTTGGGGGCCAAGCCATCCACCTGACTCTGCAGCCACCGGGTGTGCGGCCTTAGGGAGGTCACTTATTCCCTCCTCAGTTTCCTCGTATAAAAAAACGGGTATAACGCCTATTTAAATCCTGCCACCCTGCGGGTCCTTGCACCCTGCAAGCTCTTGACTGCTCTAAGCCACAGGTAGCCCACCTTTACATCACGATTCTTTCAACACTCTGAATTTTCCTGGTAGCCCAGTGGTTAAGACTTTGCCTTCCAATGCAGGGGACATGGGTTCAATCTTTAGTTGGGGGACTAAGATCCCACATGCTGCAGGGTGACTAAGCCCGTGTGCTGCAAACCACAGAGCTCATGAGCTCTGGAGCCCACACTGAACTAGAGAGTCCATGTGCCACAACAGAAGCAGAAGTACCCCAGCCTCCAGGGGGCTCTCGGGACAGTTAAAGGACATGTATACGTAAAGCGTGTGGCGGAGTGCTTGGCACACAGCAGGTGTGTCATAAACGTAGGCTCTGTCACCATCACCGCCAGTGCCTGCAGAGCTTTGGCTCATCAGCCAAGCTGGTGGTCTCCAAGCATCTTTTAGCTTTAGCCACAGAGCAACTTCCCAGTGGCATCTTAAGCAGATGCCCTCTGGAAGAGTTAGACCAAAGCAAAACTGCTCTTGTCTAGAAAGAGAAAATGCAAGATCCCTGTGGCAGGATGGAGGGAGGGCAGCCCCCAAATGGCACTCCTCTGTTTCCTGAGGCATCATTTAGTAAACCAGGGATTTCAGCCAACCCTTCCTTTAGAAAACAAAACAAAAAGCCCTCAAACTTCACTTGGCATTTAACACATGAAGAAACAAGCCATGTTTCTGGCGGGTGACCTGCTGAGGGTCATGAAGGCATTAGCCCCACATACTCTGTGACCACCAGTGTCTGTGTGGAAAGTGGCCGGAATAAAAAGTAACGCGTCAAAGAAAAGCATGGAGGGCTAGGGGGCTGGGGACCATGGCCTGGGGCTGGACACAGGGAGGCCATGGCAGGCTCGAGCACGGCCACCAGCTCCCACCCTGGCCCCAGGCCCCTCCACCCTACAGAGCAGAGCTGCTATGGGTCAGCAAGGATGAATTGGAATCCCCTCCCTAACCCTGAGAGGACTCCAGGGATGCAGGTGGGCGGACTTGGTTCTCTGTGGTTTCCTGCCGGCCCACTACCCTCGGCCCTGCCTGAGGGCCACTAGAGAAGCCTGCTAGGGGCTGAGGGGGTGCTGGGCAACAGGCTCAGAGGCCAGATCTCGATCCTACACCAATCACGGCTCTTTTCTCCCCTAAGCCCCAAGAGAAGAGAAAAAAAGCCTCTCTTTTCTTCAAATACCCCCAAGAACATGACCCTGTGCTCAAAAGAGCCAGGGAATCCCAATCAGGGGCTAGACCATGGCTGGGAGCTGGCAGGCCAGGCCACGTCCCTGGGCCCCAGATGACTGGCCAGAGGAACTGGTGGACATGCCCCAGCCTAGGCCCTGGAAGCACTGAGCTCTTCTTCACCTCCATGGACCCCCTGGATCATGGAGAGAAAGCTGGGTCCACAGATCAGGCCTCAGCCTCCCCACCTGCAAAAGGATGCTGGGAGGGACAGAACAAAGGCGGCATCTTCCTCTTTCTGGGAGTGAAAGCTAATCTAGAAACCTCAGAGGGGATGGATAGGCAAGGAGGGCAGTGCTGGCCCTGGGCAGAGTCTGGTGTGTGGGTGCTCTCTGCTCAGAGTCCCGGCTGCAGGGTCTGTGCGCCCCCACGCTCCAGTGCTGCAGGAGCGCCCCTCATCCTGAGGTCAGGGCTGCGGGACGTTTGTGTTCAGCCACCTCGTCCCTCCCCCAGAAGCACTCACCCTGGCTGGGCACACGGGTGCTGGTTGCAGCGCCGGCGGATCGGCTTGGGCCTCTTCCTGTGGTCGCACAGGTGCCGCTGGACCATGTGGTGATCTCGTCGGCGCCGGCAGCCGTATTTGGTGAACTGGATCCCTGGAAGGAGGGCAGCCTGCTGTGGGGGCTCAGTTCTGCCAGGCCCCCCACCATCCTGGCCCAGAGCCTCAGGGACTGTGAGCTCTGAGTCCCACCTCCCTCTGGGCCTTTGCAACATCTCCTCCCAAAGTCACTTTCTAAGGAAGCCACCAGCCCATCTCAGGTGTCCCTGCCACCGTGCAGGTGGGGATGTGGCTCTGCACCACAGCCTCTCCGCACAGAGGGGGAGCCCTTGCAGGGCAGAGACCCTGCCACAGGCTTGTCTCTAGCACCCCCAGCCCAGCCCCAAGGCCCTGCCCAGGCAGGCTGTCACACCCCAGAGACCTTGATGGAGAAACTGAGGCATGAGCTGGGGCCACGATAAGTGGAGACAATTTCAGCCCCCTGACCCCTCCTGCTCCTCTCCCGAGAGGCCCTGGGCTGCCCCACAAGGGGGCTGCAGTCAGGCAGGCTGGTACCTCCTCCGCAGGTCTTGGTGCAGGGCGCCCAGCTCTTGAGTGCCCACTCGTAGGTGTCTGTCTCCTCCAGGAGCACGTTGTTGCTCCCGATAAGGGGCAGCAGGTCCTCGTGGATGATGTACTTGTAGGCCAGACTGCTGCGGGGGCCACTTTCAGCTGGGGGGAGTACCTGAGGGGAGAAGGAGGAGGTGGCACAGGACTGGAGGGCGGGGAGCAAGGCCAGCATAGGGAGACCAGAGAGGAGGAGGCACCAGGTTGTGGGGTTAGAAGCAGAACCAGTGGAAGCCAAGAGGGGGCAGCACTGAGTATGGCCTGGGGAGGACTTTCAGACCCATAGCCACAGGGAAACTCAGGCCAAGCACCTACTGTGTGCCTGGCCTGAACAGCCTGTGTGCCCATCGGTGATTCTCCCTCCCACACACCTAATTTCCAACAAGGGCAGGAACCACGTCTGCTGGTCTGTCCTGCTCACAAGAGCACTCACACTGCCTGTCTCTAGAAGATGGTCTACGATAGAGACTCTTATCAGATAAATGATTGCAAATACTTTCCCCCATTCTGTTCAGGTTATCTTCTCACTTTCCTGAAAATGTCTTTTCATGTACAAAAGCTTTCAATTTCCATGAAGACAAATTTATCTTTTTTTTTTTCTTTCATTGCTCATGCTTTTGGTATCGTATCTAGGAATCCAAGGTCATGATTTATCCCTCTATTTTCTCCAAGAGTTCCATGGCCTTAGCTCTTGTTCTTGGGGCTTTGATCTATCGTGAGCTGATTTTGGTATACAGTGTGAGGCAGGGGTTCAACTTCATTCTTCTGCCTGTGGCTGTCCCGTTGTGCCAGCATCGTTGGTTGCAGAGATCCTTCTTTCCCCATTGAACGTTCTTGGTATTCTTGTTGGAAATCAACTGGCCATAGGTGTACGAGTGGGCAGTAAATATAGCGTGAACAGGAAGCACATGTTGGATTGAATTAATATACCGAAACCAACTGGCTTCAGACCCTGTCCTCTAGGACCTCCCTGACCAGCGAGAGTATCACCAGAAACAAAGCATGTCCAGGGCCTCCCAGTCACCAGTCAGTGACAACAGAGACTCTCCTGACCTGGTCTCCTAAGTTAACAATCCCTGATCCACAAGCTCTGGCTTATGGTCTAGGAAGAGGAGGTGTGGGCAGAGGTGGGCCCCAGCTGGGACAGTAGCTGGCAGTGTCAGACGGCACCCATGAGCCACAGGCCATTGGACGCACTTCCTGGCAAAGTCACAATGCAAGTGGACATCAGGAGATGGCAGAATAACAGAGGGAACCAACCCAGGTCCTCCAGCTCCTCCTGGGCCCTATCTCTGAGCTTGCATTATGGAGGACAGGCTCCCAAAGGGGCATCTCTGATCAGACAGTGAGACAGCAGTTTCTTTTTCCCTTCTCACTTCCCATCCCACCAGCCTGGAAGTATGGAGGGCACCTTGGCCTTGCCCAGGCTCCCAAAGACACCTGAACAGGAACAGGAGTGTTGGCTCAGCAGCAGAGACGGGGGGTTAGGGGACTGGGCTGGGGCAGCAAGGGGAGTGGACAGGGGCCACCACACGGGCGAGGGCTCACCAGGACAGTGACGGCTTCGGGCAGGGGCCCGCTGGTCTTGAGGCTCTCCTTGGCATCCTCCACCACGTACTCCCACTCCAGGCCCATTGCGGTGAAGGTCCGGCTCGTGGCTTCCTTGCCCTTGGGGTTGAGGATGAAGCTGCCTGTGACCTGGTTCTTCACCGCTGGCCATGGGGAGAGGGTCACACAGATTTCTATTCCCCTCCACAGGAGCACAAGCCACACCTTGGGGCTTCAAGGCCGTCCCCGTGGGCCCCTCGGGGCTCCCTGCCTACCTGTCACTCTGTGCCCACCTGAGCCTTTCCCCCGTCAGATGGGTTGTCCCACTGCCCCTGGCAGCACCCCTGCCTCTGGACCCTGGAGGACACCATTCTGCTCAACTGGGCTCCGCTCCTTCCTGCCTGACAGGTCTCCACCACATTTACGGTTCAGCACAGTAACAACCTCTATGCTGCTGCTGCCACTAAGTCTCTTCAGTCGTGTCTGACTCTGTGCAACCCCATAGACGGCAGCCCCCCAGGCTCCCCCGTCCCTGGGATTCTCCAGGCAAGAACACTGGAGTGGGTTGCCATTTCCTTCTCCAATGCATGCATGCATGCGAAGTCGCTTCAGTCGTGTCCGACTCTGTGCGACCCTATGGACAGCAGCCCACCAGGCTCCTCTGACCATCGGATTCTCTAGGCAAGAATACTGGAGTGGGTTGCCATTTCCTTCTCCAAACAACCTCTGTAGCAGAGCATAAAGGCTAAGAGTATAGGCTCTGGAGTCAGACTGATCTGGGAAAGTTACTTAGAGTCCCTGTGCTGCCTCAGTTTCACCATGTATAAATTGCGAACGCCCTTTGAGGATAATCACAGTATCCCATGCTCACCTACCCTGCCAAGGGGCTCTTGGGACAATTAAAGTTCATATATGTAAAGAGTGAGGCAGAGTGCACGGCATGCAGTTGGCACATAATAAATGTTAGGCACTACGACAGTCATCAAAGTGGCGTCTGAGTTATAGTTGCAATTACAGACATCCCGTCTCCCCCACAGCCTGTCAGGATATCTCCTCTACCTCCATGTCCCTGGCCCAGAACAGGGCTGAGCACAGAGTGGGTGGATAAAAAAAAAATCTAAGGGTAAATGTCTACCCCTTACAGTCCCAGCCAGTGAGTAACTCACAGCCTACAACTGGAACTGGCTGGGAGGCAGGAGGTGTGTAGGCTGCAGACACCCCAGCAAAGGCCCCAGTTCACAGCCTTATTCACCCTGGAAGCACCAGGGGTCAGAGAAGGGCTGCACCCTGGGACCTAAGCCCCCAGCCAGGTGGGGAGGCCAAAGGCTCTGGAGCCCTGGGGTGTCCCCACCTGGGGTAATTATAACATAAGAGCCAGGGATACAGGGCACCAACCACAGGCTGGTCACTCTGCTCACTGCCAAAGTGCGATCCTCACATGCATTCTGAGGTTGGTGCTGTTATTAATCCAGATGGGGAATCAGAGGCTCCCAGATGGGCAGGGGTGTGTCCTAGACACGCAGAGGCTGCTGGTCCAGCTCTCAGGAGGGCCAGCCTCTTTGGTGAGCGGGAGGAGAGATGCCCCTACCCCCGACAACCTCATCTCACCCAGCTCCAGAATGGCCAGACCCTCCGGGATAGCGCCAAGCATCACCTTAGGCAGGGCCCTTGTCTGTCCCCATAGCTCACGACTGCTGCTGTCCCCCAGCCCCTGGCTGTACACCCCACCTTCCAGGGGGTGGTGGGCTGGACTCTCCACCATCCAAGTCCTACCAGCTCTGAGCCCAGGCCCTACGACTGACCTGCTCCATATTTCCAGCAATTCTCTTAACCTCTCAGGGCCTCAGTTTCCTCAACTGCAAAATGGGGTAACAAGAAGGTTGTCATGAGGCTCCAGCAAATGAAGAGTGCCAGCTTCCGGCCCCGCATACAGTGGGTGCTACCAGCACAGCTTCTCTCCCTTCACTTCCTTTCAGAGTCCATGCCCCTAAATTCCAGGAGTGCCAGACGTGCTTGGACAGGGCCTTGGCCTTCACTGCCAAGGCGGCCACCTGTCCCAGGCTTCTCCAGAGAGCACACACCCTGTCAGCACACACGTGCACACACGGGCACATGAGCACACACTCACACATGTATATTCTGCACACTTTTGCCAGGGTTGCTGTGGATCTCACACACATAATAGTCACGCAATCTGTGCCAATGACAGGTTTCAGTTCTGCTTCCTTCCCACCCAAGCTCCTGGAGAGCTCTAACCCTCAGGGACTCACCCCACAAACACATACTGAACCTGCCCTGGATGCCAGGAGCCTCTACCCCAACCTCCACAGAAGCCCGTCTGCTACCTACAAGCCCATCGAGCTGGCTCCCTGGGAAGCCTAGACATCTGCACAGGGTAGGGATGGATGGAAGGAGCTGGGCAGGCAGCCCAAGGGGCTGCTGACAGTATGGAATCATCCATAGGGCTGCAGTAAGAGAAGTATTTGTAACCACCTTCTTTCAAGGGCAAATGACCTTCTCTTCCTGCCCCTGTCCCTCCCCAGCCCCTGTGCTGGCACAATTCCCCAGAGCCAGACAGGCAGGTGTGCAGGGAGATGGCCCAGCCAAAGCCCTCCCATCTCACAGCCAGAGGTGTAGCTGGCAGGGGCACGCGGCTGGGAGATCGGACACCAGGGTCCAGACTGGCTCATCCTGCAGGTGAATGAGGGTGCACAGATCACCCATAACCCACTTAGGGCCTCAGTTTCCCCTTCTGCCTACTTCAACTCCACTCAGGTGCCCTCCAGAGCAGGTGAGGAATTTCTACAGCTGGGCTAATGTAGATGAACAGGGAGTGCAAGTTCTCCAGGAGACTTTTTAAATGTTTTCTATTATTTTAATAATAACCTACAAACACGACTGTTGGCATTTTTGTAATATATGAGCTTTCCCAGAGGTGTTACATTTTGTGTTTGTGTTCATGATGAGCTGGTAACAAGCAGTGCGACTGGTGGCTGTGGTAGGTAAGAGGGGGCTCTGGACACGCCATGGCCCAGGGCCATCACAACCACGCACCCTCTGTAAGGAGTCTGAACATAGGCAAGTGTGGGGAACCCGGCACTGCCCAGCGTGTGGGCAGCAGCCTTCTGCCCACCTGCTTGCCAGGAGCCTGCTCCAAACCATACTAATGTGCTTTCAATCGAGATAAAATTCACATTGAATACAACTCTGCCTTTTAAAGGGTGCGATTCTGTGACTGTGTAATCGCCACCACTATCTAATTCCAGAACATTTCATCACCCCCGAAAGAAATCTGAGACCCATTTGTAGTCACTCACCATTTTCCCCCTCTCTCCAGCCCCTGACAACCATCAACCTACTTCCTGTCTCTATGGATTTGCCTATTCTGCACATGCTCATTTTTTGATGCCAATTTTAGTTTCAGCAGAAACAGAATGAAGTAAAGAAACACACAAAAAATCTCCCCTTCTTACACTTATGGGCTTAATTTTAACTCTACTGATTGATTTGGGGGGGCTGTCATTTTTGATGTCCTGGTTTTATAGCTGTACAACTGCTGCATGTATAAAGGGTAGGCATCCAGCTTAGAGATTATGTGTTAAAGCATCATTATAAGAATTATTGAAGGGTCCCTCTGGTAGACTGCAAAAACAGCCACAGATTCCTCCTATTCCTGCTGGTTCACCTCTTTGCACTGTGATGTACCACATCTCCCATTAGGAGATACTCTGCTTCTACCTGTTGAGTCTGGGTTTGGCCATGGGGCTTGTTTAGACCACTTGGACATGAGAAAGCAGGACGCAAGCAGAGACCTGAAACGGGCTTGCACACCGGGGTTTGCCTGCTCTTGCCACTCCTGAGGACCATGCAACAGATGCCACGTGCATAATCCCAGGCTAGCCAGCTGGGGACATGACCCTATCACCCCTGTAACCCCAGCTGACAGCCAGTACCAACCAGGTCCCTACAGACCCACCAGCTGACTGCACTTGGGTGAGTGAGTTTCCAGGAGGATGAGTTAGAAGAAGCACCCAGCTGAGCCCAGCCCAAACAGGGGATCCACAGAACTGATGCTAATAAACACTTGCTGCATGAAGCTGCTAAGTTCGGGGATGATGTATTATACAGCAAACATTAACTAATACATTCTATGAAAATGGGTTACCTTTAAAAGGTACCTATGTGCACAAGAAATGAATAGCAGTTGCCCCTGGGGAAGGAAAGTGCTCCTGGGGTAGAGGGTGGAAGGAATCTCCCCTGGATCCCCTTTCATACCTTCTGAAATCTGAAGCATGGAGCCTTTTTCCAATTCAACACAAATGAAAAATCAATCAACAAAAAAGCATTCTCTCACATTTTTCAAATTTAAGAAATGCCCCCTACATTAGAATCTTCTCTTCCATTCTCCCAGCTCCCCCACACCTGAGGGCAGGTCCCAGGGGCTGGCTGCCCATCATCTAGCACCCAGTACTCACCAATGTGGTGGGGGACCTTCTCCAGCTCCTCAATCTGGATGTGCCTGGCACCTGCTGGGATCTGCACCAGCTTGAGAGCCCCTGCCACAGAAGAGGTTCCAGAAAAATCATGAGCATCCTGAGCTGGGAGCACCACGCCCAGCATCTCCCATCACCCCCACTCCTCATAGGCACCCCAGAAACTTAGTCTCCTTATCTGTAAATAGGAATGGGCCCTTCTTTACAAAGTGCTGAGAGGATCACAGTTTACATAGCTTAAAATGCTCTATAAAATCTATGGATTCAGTGTGTGTGTCACTTGCTACTATTTCCCACTGTCTTGACCCTCCTCTTCTCTCCTGAGGTTCCCCTCTCCCCTTTTTTCTCATGCTTAAAGCCACTGTAGGGATTTAGATGAAACAAGCCATGAAGATCCAGCATTAGGGGGTCTCCATGATCCTCCCAGTCCAACGCCTGAAAACTAACCTTTCTCAGAACCATCAACTTTACCCCAACAAGGAGAGACAAGGCAAAGCTGAAATTCTCCCAAAGGGGAAATGAATCTAATTCAAACTAAAGTGTAAAGGACTAATATCTGGCCCTTTTCAATAGAGGTATGGAGAGAAGTCAAGGAACTTAAAGAACCAGGAGTTCAAAGCAGGAAGCACTTCAGTTAAAAAAACAACAAACGAAAAAACAAGGTAAAAGATGAGGATGAAAAGGAAAATTGCTAGTCCAGCCTGGGCCTCATCTTTAGACCTATCTTACCCTCACTCCCAGCAACAGGCCCAGGCCAAGCTGAGTTCCTATGACCCACAGTGCTGAGCAGGAAATGCTTCTGAGCTCCTGAGCCCAAGCACAGGCACAGCACGCCTGGATCGTGAGGGACCACAGTCAGGGCAGAGGCTCCAGGGCCCCCTCTCCCAGCCTGAACTGTGGCCTAGCTCAGCAGGGAAGGGCTCAACTAGGGATGGCTCATTCTCTAGGGCCCTGGTTGGACCAGAACCCCACTGCTCCTGGTCATCCGCCACCCCCACCTGCTCACCTGCCTGCTTGGAGGCCTTGCCCAGCGTCCCCTTCACAGTCCTGCAGTGGGAGTTGTCCCCGCCACAGACCCCACACTTGTCATCTGCCTTCATGGACCCCACTTCCTTGTCACAGCCGACGGGCTAAAGTCAGAGACGGGGTCAGCAAAAGAAGGCTTCCACACCCGCACTGCCACATGCGGTTGGCAGCCCCTGGCCCCCTCTCCAGTCCCCAGACATGAAAGGACCGTAGACTGAGAGGCATTCCTGGATGGGACTCTGCCACAAACATGCTATGTGACACAGTCCAGCTCTGAAACCTAGCCATGCCTCTCTCCTTGAATGCGGCTGGGCAGTGACCCTTTTCCAGCATCCCAGAGTTATGCTGAGGACAAGAGGTGTCACAGGTGGGGAAGGTGAGGTGATGCCTGTCTTCCCAGGGAACAGAAGGAGGGGGAGGTGCTGCAGCCCTCCAGTCTCCTGGGGCAGGCAGAGGGCGGGCGGTCCAGAGGCAGCCACCTACCACACACTCGCCGCGGGCACAGACACTGTACAGGTCGCGGTAGCTGCAGCGAGTCCCATCATGGACCACCTGGTTCATGAAGACCACGTCCCCTGTGTCCTCTGACTGGCAGATCAGTTCACACTTCTGGGCGTCTGTGGGGAAACGGAACACACTGAGCCGGCTGGGCTCGCAGAAAGTGGGCTGGCCTAGGCCGCCACTAGCACGTGGCCGGAACAGGAAGTCCCAGGGGCCAGCTCTGGGCAATGCAGGGAGAACCAGGTGTGGAGCTGGGCATAAAATCCCTGCTATGGCACTTAGGAGCCATGAGACTTTGGGTAACTTATCTGACCTCTGAACCTCAGTTCCTTATTTATTACCCCCATCAGTAAAATGCCACGTCACGCTGTTAAGAAACAGCAAGTGATAAAACAATAACAACAATTAGCCAACACTTAATGAAAGCTTACTATGTGCCAGACTTCAAAAACCTTTATACATTCTTGATGTACAACTTTAAATGCTTTTTGTGAATTAGCTAATTTAAACCTCTCAATACTCCCCAGGAAGTAGGTTCTAGCATTACAGAGGAGGAAACCAATGACCAAAGAGGTTAAGGAATTTGCTCACAGCCACTCAGCCACCCAGGAAGTGGCAGAGCCAGGATTCTAACCCAGGCTGTCTGGTTTGGGCCAGAGTCTGCTTTGATCTCTATATACACATCACCAGTCACACATATGATAGTGAATCTCAACATGTCTGTGAACAGTGGTCTGGGTTTGGGCTTACAAAATGGAGCAGCAGTGACGGAAGGAAGGAGGTCCTTTCTGGAGGTCCTTTCTAGTTTTAACAATCAAATGTTCTCTGTCTAGGCTATTAATGTCCTATAAAAGAAGGTTCCGGAGAACATATAAACATTTGCTGTGTTTCTTAGAAAAGGGGAAATTGGGGTTTAGCTAACTTCCTGGAATTTGTGTAAAAGTCCTGGGAAAACCCTAAGTCCCAACTGTCCCATTGACCTTGCAGCCCTTCTCCACCCCGTGTTACAGCAGCCTGTGTGGGTTCTGGATGGATCTGCAAAGCTTCCAAAGCAAAATTTGTCAGGAACCATCTGGCTCCTGGCTCCTCAACCCTAAGGTCCCTGTTGCCCAGTGACATCATGTCCCAGAACTCAGGACTTGAGTCTAGAGTCCCAACATCCAGTATCATTTTGGATCTCACACACAGGAGCAGCCATACTTCCAGTGGGACCTGGGCCAGGGGCCGAGGGGTAGGGAGCTTTCACCCTCCCAAAGGCAAGACCCTGACCAGTACACCTCAAGCAAGTGGGTTTCCAGGCAGCCCTGAAAGCCAGCCAACAGTGGCATGGAGGTGGTGAGCTCCCCAGACTAGGGGGAGTCTAAGCAGGGAAGAGACACTCCCTGCAAGCATGTCCCGGAGGGGTCTGTGCTCTGGCGGGCAACACACAGGCCCTCTGAGGTCCCTTCCAACTTGAAGACTCTCAATTCTAAATGAGAGCTGAAGAACGGAGGGTCTTGCAATGGTGATTTGAAACCAGGGCTATGAGAAGGAAGCCCTGGGCTAGGGAAAGCAAAGGCCATTCTGATCAGCACTGCCTGAGGCTGAGGGCTGGGTAGTAGGGGGTGAGCATCAGGTTGTGGAAGGACCATGGAGAGGCTGGCCAAGCAAGGGAGATTCAGAGGACAGCTGAAGGTCCTTCCAGCCTGAAGACACTAAGCTGGCGTGAGTCCCAGCCCTTCACTGGCTTCTCTCTGCTGCCAAGAGTTATTGTTGTTCAATCACTAAGTCATGTCTGATTCTTTGAGACTCCATGGACTGCAGCACACCAGGCTTCCCTGTCCTTCACTCTTTCTCAGTTTGCTCAAATTCACGCCCGTTGAGTCAGTGATGCTATCTAACCATCTTATCCTCTGCCACTACGAGAGACACCACTAAAAAAGCTCCAAAACAGACAGGCACTGGCTTAGCCCCAAAATTCTGACCCTCTGCATGAGTCCCACGGCCTGTGTCCAGGGGCAGTTTGGAGGGGCTCAGTGGGAGGATCCCATAGGTCCCATTGACCTGACTTTCCAATCATTTTCATTAACGCCTGAAACAGTAGTACAATCAGTACAAACCTAAAAACATGGTCGGTAATAGCACTGAGCTTCTCTGGACTCTGGTGTTGCAAAGCGAGGAATGCCTGCACCTGGGCCTTCCGCACACGGCAGGACATGTTTGAAAGCACCCGCCCCACCACCAGCACTGCCGCCAGCCTCAGTGGTACTTCTGGGCCAAGTGACCCCTGCTCAAGACATTGCCCTCGCATCAGCCAGGAAACAGCATAAGAATTCAAATCCAGGATGATTTTCGTGATGATGGTGGACCCCCAATGTATACAGTGCAAAGGTCTGCACAAAGGCATAGGGCAAACCTGCCAACTGCAATGCCCTTTGGGTGCCGCCACTGTCCCTCCACCTTCACTGGTGGGCCAGGAAAGGAAGGCCCTGTCTGGGAAGATAAGGACCCAGCAGAGGCCCAAGGCCATGGGGCGGGAGGTGGAGGGAGCAGGGCCCCACTCACCATCGTCCGGCTCATAGGGGATCCAGCTGTGCTTGGCGTTCTGGTGGACGTAGTAGGAGCTGCGCTTGGCACACTGCTGGGCCCGGAAGTCCTCGTAGGGCCCTGGACACTCCTCGCTGTTGCAGATCTGGTACTGGAACATGGGCCCTGAGCACATGCGGCCTCCGTAAGCTGGGCTGGGACAGGCATAAAGAGACTGTGCTGGCTGGAAAGGCTGGACGGGTGGCAGGTTTTCCCATAGCCACCTGGGTGGCTCAGCCCTTTAGAGGAGCATAAAAAGGGGCCCCACTAACTTGGAAGTTAGGGGGGAACCCCACTGTGAGGGCTGCTGAGCTCAGAGTCTTTTGGTCCCTTCAGGCATATGCCACCTATTTGAGTGTTTCTGTGATCGGAAGAAGAGAGAATGAAAGAAAGAAACGGGGCAAGAGACGGGGTGGAGAGGAGGAAGACAAGAGGGAAAGACTAACCACTCCAGCTGGGCTGGAAGAGAAATCAGTCTTACTCATCTTTGCGTATTCTTTCACCCGCTACACAGGCCTGACACACAGTAGGTCCCCAACACAGGACTCAGCTGCTCTCATTTGCATCCACTTCCATTTAATATCACCATAAACTAAGGAGAGGTAAAAGAGACTTGGGTTTGGAGTCAAAAGATCTAGCTGAATCTACACTCAAGTCCCGCTATGCCTTCATTTCCCCTTTCAAGGAGGGACCATAACACCTCTTATTTTATCTACCTCCTTGTGTGTCTGTGAAGAATAAATTTTAAAAAGGTATCCTTAAGCAATCTGTACTCTCGTCCCCATTAAATTAAAAGGATTTGGTAAGATTACGGGTACAAAGTATTCAAGTGAATGGGGCTCCTGGAACTCTGTACAGAGGTGCTGGGGGGTTATATGGGCTTATGCACAGGAGTGCTGAGCACCCCACCTGGCACAGAGAAAGCGGTCCATACCCCGGAGTAATTAGAACAGAGGCCGTCCTTCATTAGCGCTTAAACTGTGCTGGGGAGAGTACACATAATACTTCATTTAAGCCTCATAAAATAAAAATGGTTATTTCAGAGCAGTTCAATAAACAGGAGCTTCGATCAAGGGAATAACTATGTGCCATGACCGGGAGGTGGTTTATCCAGAGTGGGCACCGCTGGCCCTTTCTCTAACCCAGCTTTCATACCCCCAACAGGCTGAAGTTACAAGGCTGTTCTCTTTGGCTCCTACTTGTAAAGGGTCAGTACAGCCATCTGACATGGGAACAGGCTGCTCTGGGAGGCACTGAGAGTTCCATCCCTGGAGGTATACACACAGCAGAGTAGGAAGGACTACTCCTGAAGATGCTGGAGAGAAGATGACCACCACTGAGCCTCTGTGATCCTAGGACCCTGCCGTTCTGAGGTCCCCATCACATCTCTCATTGCTGTGAGGGCTAGGCTGGCCCTGCCCCACAGAGGTTCTGCATCCCTGGTTCCAGGGACCAGCAGACCCACAGGGCCAGACTGGGCCAGCCCTCAGCTCCCATGAAGCTGTTCTAAGCAGGCTGCATCAGCTTGGGAGATAGAGGCCATAAAGAGCTGGTGCTCTGAGGTACCAAACCAAGGGAGGGGAACCTCATGGAGAGGATAAAAGGGAGAAATAGATTGCTCCCCCAGAATGCTGAAAAAATGGTGGGGGCGGGGAGGTAAGGAGAGGATTTGACTTTAGAAAGAGATAAGAAAAAGTGAAGCAAGTTTTGCTTCATGTAGTAGGAAACAGACTTGGGGAATTTATTCTCCTAAAACATGGCTAGTGAACAGTGTTTTTTCAAAGTTTAGCTGGAAGATCAGGGTCACAGAAGGGCTTGTTAAACTGACCAAGCCTTGGGCCCACCCAGACTCTCTACACATGAGATATTAAGAATCACCGGCTCAGACCCGTTCTCAGATGTCAGACCCAACGGGAGATGTCTGACCGAGGTGGAAGTGATTTGGTGCCCGCAACAATTTTGGGTCCTCATCCACTGGAATATGTAGCCACCTGCAGGGGACCTTCTTTCTTGGGCCCTGCCCCCCAGTGCCTCCCCCTCCAAGCCCCTCAGGCCCCTGCCCTGCCCACCTCAGCCAAGTGCACTCACGGGGGATTGTCACAGGTCCGGCTACGGGATCGAACCCCGCCCCCACAGGACCGTGAACACGACCCGAACTTGGTCCAGGAGCTCCAGCCTCCGTCCTGGCCATAAGTCTGCTCCGGCGACTTCCAGATGCAGTGACCTTTGAAGCACCACTGGGATGGAGCAGAGGGTGTGAGGTCACCCTGGAGCCACCGCCATAGAAAGTAACCAACTGGGTACTGTGGGTGAGCCCAGAGAAAGGAATGCTAAGAGCACCAGCCTCGGGGTCACACGGAATCCAGTGCCTACTGTGAGCTGAATGACCCTCAGCAAAGAATATCCCTTCCAGAGCCCACTCCACAGCTGGACAATGGGGATAACAGCACTCACCCACAGGGCTGTCGTGAGCACTCACACACAGCCCTCCAATAACAGCAGGTGATATAATATTGATGACAGGAGCTGCAATTATTTGGTTTACCACCCCCAGAGGCACAAAGAGCTGATAAGGGAGAGAAGACATAATCTTCCCACACAATCTAGAGTTGATCTTGGCTCTGGACCTCGAAATCACCATCTGGGACTCCAAGCAGGTATGTTCATAGGAGGGAAGCCAGCTACCCGGGAGGTCCAGCCACACAGTGGAGGGTGTATGCCTCAAGTCCAAGAAGCCTGGGTTTGAATCCTGGCTTGGCCATTACTAGCTGCGTGTGGCTTTGGCAGAGCTTAACCTTGCTGAACCTCAGTGTACTTGCCTGGTAAATGGGACTGTTCTCAGAACTGAAGGCAACCACACTCACAAAGGCCTCAGCACAAGGCCAGGCGCAAAGGAGAGCTCAGCCCAGGTTAACTCCCTTCCTTCCTCTTGTAGGGCCATAGGTAAGAAATACAGTAAAGCCGTCCAGGCCATTTGCAAGAGAGAACTCAGTGTTTCTCAGCCTCAGAGTCACTAGGGGAACTTTTAAAACTCCGGATGTCTCAGCTTCACCCCCAGACTGAGTCAGACTCTGTAGGGATAGAGATTTTTAAAAGAAGCTCCACCCATCTGTGAAGGGACAGACCATTTACAGATGTGAGTCTGCTGAGGGCCGAGGGTGAAGGGCAGAGGACAGGCTGGTGGGGGCAGCACCCTGCTTCTTCCCAGAGCCCTCATTTGCTTTGACAGGACTCCTAACTTCACAAGAAGCCGAGGAGAGGGACGTGCTTGGTCAGAGGATGGCCCAAGGTCACCACAGAGAGCTGCGGGGAGAGGCAGGGCCAGCGATAGAGCAGAGGTGGGGTTTCAGAACTCAGCTCAAGACTCTCAGACCCGGGGACCCCTGAACAAGCCCCCCCACCCGCCCCCCGCTAATCACCCTCTGTTTGACCTCCACAAGTTCCCTAACCAGCCTCAGCTTCAGTCTCCTCATCTGTAAAATGGGAGTAAACGTGCCCGCTGATGCACTATGAGACAAGGCCAAACCTGCTCTCTGTAGAAGCCAAAGACTGTGGTCCCAGGGAGGAGAGGGGCAGTGGAGAGGAGGACTCCACACCCATCTGCCTGCACGCAAGGCTCACTCTTGTCCCACACTCCCACCCTGCCCTGGCCACCATGCACTCACATCCACACTGGGCAGAGGGCAGGTCCCCCTGGGGGCTGGCACCCAGGAAGGCGCTCCGCCTGCAGCCCCAGCCCACAGCTACCTTGCCTGGCGCGCACTCAGTCCCGTCCAGCGGGGGCCCCTTCTTGGTCTTGCAGAAGTACGGGTTGTCGGGGTGGCTGCACCACAGCTGCCTGCAGGCCTCGAAGGTCCTGAACTGTGCGGCAAGGGGGACGGGGTCACCGGGCTGGACTGGGCCTCCAGCTCTGGCAAGTTGTCCAGGGGAACCAACAGTGACAGAGAGGGGGCAGGGTGTGGGTGGGTGCTGGGCCAAACACTGCCAGGGAGGCAGGAGGGGCCCATCCAGCCAGAGCCCCACACGTCCACCAGCTCAACTCCACCCCAAGTGCCAGTGGCCTCCAGCAACCCCACCGAGAAGAAGGTGCCAGCCACAGCCCACACGCCTCTGCTCTCCCCTCCAAGGCCTCCATTCTTGTCTTGCAGAGGCCACTCTGTCGCTGAGCAGGGACCAGGGTTTGAGGCTGTGATGAGGCTGGGTCTGCTGATGCCCCCTAAGCTCTGTGCCTGTCGGGGGCTTGGAGGGAGCTGCCAGTCTAGCCCAGACTCTGCAGCACCCAGAAAAGGTCAGGACTCCCATCTCCCTCTTATATAAGGTTGGGGTGGTGGTTTAGTCCCTAAGTCATGACCAATTCTTGCAATCCCATGGACTATATAGCCTGCCAGACTCCTTTGTCCACGGGATTTCCCAGGCAGGAATACTGGAGGGGGTTGCCATTTCCTCATATAAGGCTGGTAACCTTATATTTCACATTGTCTAGGGAAGCCTCAATCTCCTTTTCTCTATCATCCCCTGCCAGCCAAACTCATGTCCTACACACACACAGCCTCTGGGCATTGAAATCCCATTTCCCAGCTGCTTCTCCATCCTCAAAGCAGAGACCAGGTGTTCCAGTGTTGCCTGGGCCATGCACAAGATTGCCACACACAGGGCCTTCAGGTCCTGCAGAGATGAGGAGGGGGCTACGTTCTTGGATGTGGGAGGTATGACGTACTCTAGGCACCAAGGCCTCACCCCTTTGGACATCCCCCTTGTCCTGGGATGTCCCCTTCTCTGAGCCTCTGCCTGGGCCTTGCTCAGTGGCTGTTTGATTCTCCCCTGGGGGGCTCAGCTGATTGCCAGGCTCCAGGCTTTCCCTGCCTTGTCCTGCAGGGGAGGACAGTCTTCTGCTCCCTTGTATCTATCATCTCAGGCACAGGGCAGAGGATGGAGGGAGCATGCAACTGACCCCCTGGAGAGAGATTACGTGGGACACAGGAGAACTTCACCAGGGTGGGAAGTCTAAGCCAAACATCCTGCCAAACATCCAGACAGCAGAGGGTAGAAACTATTTCTCTACCAGCCCAGAGCTAGTACCTGATCTGACACATGGGCCACCTGGCAGATAAACCCCCAGTGACCAGCCTGGCCCGTCAGGACCCCATTGGTGCCCCACCCTCTGTGTTCCACTCTGTCCCCATCCTTCCAGGCATTTTCCAGCCCCCACACACACTGTCTCCCCACCCCTCCATGGGACTGGGTGCAGTGGGGACATAGCAGAAGGTGGCAGGGCCTAGACCCTGGTCATCCTGTAGTCCCCTATGGTGGCTCCATGAATGACCAGCCTGGGATCCAGGAGGCTGGCCTGGCATTCCGGCTGGCAGAGGCCATGGGAACTCACCGCCGAGCAGGTGTGGTACCCGGTGCCAAAGTCGAAGCGACACTGCTCATCCATTGAGTAGTCAATGCCAGGCAGCTCGGGGGGCTGGGGCCAGGCAGGCGCAAAGGGGTCGTCAAGGAGACAGTCATAGGAGCTGCCGGCAGAGGCAGGGAGTGAGCCGGGCGGGGCAGGAAGGCCCCATCCCTCCCTTCCCAGAGGAGGGGGCGGGAACCAAGCTAGGAAGGCCTGCAGGGACGCGCCTGCTGCTCTGTGTTGGTTGCTTCGGAAAATGGACCACCCCACAGGTGCCCCTGCTTCCACTCATGACCATGTCTGGGCTCCAAGGCAAGGCCACCAGGACCAGCCTTAGGCACGCAGCTCGTGGCTTGCTTATAGGGCCCATTCACCCACATTACAGAGTTCACGCCATGGCCCAGAATAAGGGCTGGCTCCCAGACAGTTTGAGGGCTCACTGCCCTGAGAGAGGAAGACAAATCAGCCCACTGTGCAGGATGTACGCTGGGCCCCGGCCCTGCAGAGGTTAGTGACAGTATCTCTGCCGGCACCTACCCCACCCAAATCCACTCTGCATCCATCCTTGGCCTTGAGCTCTAGAATCCAACACTCGTCCTGGGCCTCCACACTCCTGGAGGCCCAGGAACTGACCGGCAAAGCCAGACTGGAGCGTGTGTCCCGAGTGGGATGGTGCTCTGAGGGGAGATGATGGGGGAGGCAGAGGGCGGAGGGCGGAGGTGACCTACGGGAGGTAGCGGCTGAGCTCCAGCTTGCTGCAGCGAGACCAGTGGAAGCGGTGGAAGGCGGCCTGCACCAGGGGCGCCATGACACTGCCCAGGCTGGTCTCATCCGCACAGCCGTTCGCCTGACCATCGTGCTCCATGCCGAGCCTGGAGGTGGGGGAGCAGAGAGGGCAGTCCTGAGTCACACCCAGGGAGCCCACCCCTGGGAAGACGAGCAGGTGGGCTGGAGACTCTGCCCTCACCAGGCTTCAGACTGTGCCTTTTGGCATCAGTTTCCCCACTGTGCAGTGGGGAGAGCCACCCCACTGGATGGAAGCTGAGGCCCCACATTGCCCCTCAATCAGGCTGAGCTCATTCTGCCCTCCAGCCCCCTCCTCAAACCCTCCCTAACATCCTCACGGTGTCTGAAACCAGCTTAAGCCCCACTCTGGCCCCAGGACACCCTTCCTGGCCCCCCTGCCCAGGGTCTGTCTGCCCACAGCAGGGCCACCTGCACCATGGTTAACAACTTGCACACCATGCACTGTCTTCCCTCCAAACCTGAGGCCTCGTGCGCAAGGACCAGTTTCATTCTGTTCAGTATGACTTGGCTTACAGCGCCCTCCCGGTGTACCAGCCTCCTTAGCTTCTTCTAGACCTGGCCTTACAGAGCTATGTGTGTGGTACCCACCTGCCATAATGGTAGTTTAAATGTAAAAGTTTGCTCTTTATAGTTAGTGTGCATGCTAAGTCGCATCAGTCATGTCTGATTCTATACAACTCCATGGACTGAAGCCCGCCAGGCTCTTCTGCCCATAGGATGCTCCAGGCAAGAATACTGGAGTGGGTTGCTGTGCCTTCCTCCAGGGGATCTTCCAACCCAGGAATCAAACCTGCTTCGCTTACATCTCCTGCATTGGCAGGCGTGTTCTTTCCCACTAGCACCATCTGGGAAGCCCTTTATAGTTACTATGTAACACCGAAGCCCAAAGGTTCTAAATTCTTACACATTCCCAGACATCTGCATCTGGCCTTGACCACTAGACAGACATGTGGGCCTCTAAGCTTGACCTTGTCTCTCTGTAGGCTGCGGCTCTGTGAGTGAAGAGTGCCCCCCACATACAGGAAGACAAACTCCGGGCTCTAGAATATGTGGAAGTATTGGCCGCCAGGGCAGGAAGGGCCCTCGGAGATTACCCCCGTGTCAGCCTCTGTGTTGCAGCTGAGGAAACGCAGGCCCCAGAGAGGAGGTGCCACCCGCTCAGCGAAGGGCAGGGCTGGGGTGAAACCGTGGGGGCAGGCAGATGTGGAGAGGGGCACAGCTGACCGTGGGTGGCAGGCTCGCCCTCGCAGCTGGCCCACTCCTTCCCATGTCCTTCCAGCTGCAAAAAAATGGCCCTCACTCTACGCCTTGGCTGGGGACAGGCAAGCTGGGGGCGTGTCCCTTAGCTCTGCCTTGTGGACACGCAAGGCCAGGAGGCGCAACTGTGCCAGTGTGCCTCACCGCTGGACACTGGATGGTGGATTATTTGTTTTCTCCCAGCACATAGCGTCTTGCATGCTTTTGTGTCCCGTTCTCCACGGAAGCCCTATTTGTAGAACAGGGCCTGGCACACAACAGGTGTTCAAGAAATAGTGGTTGACTGAATGAATGAATACAGTCTAAACCAAACCCAGGTCCGAGGATCACGTAAGCCAGCCACCAGCCTGGCCCGAGTCCTGGATCTCCATGCACCTGTTTAAGATGGACTCTGGCCAGCACTCCACATGCGAGCAGCAGGGAGGGCCTCGAGGGGTGACTGGACAGAGGCCACCCAGAGAGCACAGTGCTGCCTCTGAGGGGACACTGTCACTGAGCTGCCAAAGGCAGGGCCACGTCTGGTCTCCCACAGCCCTGGGATTTGGGAGCTGGGCCCAAGGCAGACCCAGAATTGCTCTCTGGGTCCCGGGGCTCCCTCCCACTCGGGGCAGCTTCTCTGGCATCTCCCGGGAGCCTGGGATAGGACTCAGAACTGGGACAAAACCTCCCATACCCACAGACCTCCTTGGGGCTTAAGGCACAGCCCACCCCCTCGGGGCCACTTACACGTGGCCAGTCTCGTGGGCCACCACAAAGGCCGAGGAGAAGCCGTCTTCATGGTTGAGGGCACAGCTTCTCAGGGGGTGGCACATGCCAGTGACAGGCGCATACCCTGCAGGGGACGGGGAGAGAGGGCAGAGAGAGGTCACAGGCAGATGAGGCAGGACGCAACGAGGTCTGTGCTAAGCCAGCTACCACAGGCACGTCTGGATCGGGTCACTGCCAGAGGGTCCCGGGAGGAAAAAGGATTCTTGCAATGTCCCGCCCTGTATGTATGCAGCTGCAGTGTGGCACCTAGGCCAAGCTGCCCGCACATCCTTCCCTCCTGGCCTGCGGCTCCCTGCGGCTTCAGCCCCTCCTCTAAACAAGGCAGCGTGCCCAAGCCTGCACACACCCAGCTTCCAAGCTGCAGCCTTCCAGCCAGCCAGTCGGTCAGTTGACAAGCTCCACACATCTGTGCAGTGTGACCGCTGGCAGCGTTAGACACTATGGGAAGAATAGAGGAATCAGGTGCCAGTCCGCACCCCCATCCTATAGCACATCCACACCCGTGAGGGGCAGACAGTTTCGCAGGCAGACCAGGGTCAGGAGGTTACTTAGAGGTGGGCCTGGAGGGCTGGAGTTCCAGGAGCTCAGAGGGATGTGTGGGCATGACTGGGTGGCATCGAGGGAATGGGTCTAATGGAAGGGGTTGAGGGGACCAGGGCATGACTTATGAGGGGCCTAGAGCTGGGGCTGGGGGAGAGGTGAGAGACTCTGGGGAGGTGGGGGTGGACACGTGGAGGGGAGGACATGGGCAGAGTGAAGACACGACTGTGTAGGCCTCAGGAGACACGGGCAGTGCAGGGGGTCAGCACACGGTAGCCACGGTGAGGCCAGCACTGGCTGAGTGGCTTTGTGTGAGAGGCCTGTGATCTAGCGGGCTGCATCCCCGCCTCCCCAGGGCCTGTAATTGGCTGGGAGGGCAGCCTGGGCTGGGGAAGACCTCTGAAGAGGGGGCGATGGCAGAGAACGCTCCCTACCCAGGGCTTTCGGCCAGCCAGGACCAGACAGCTATTCTCTGTCTTCAGAACTGCCAAAACCCTTTCCTGAGATGGTCCTGGGGGTATAGAGGTTTCTGGGGTCCTGCCTGTCCTGGAGGTCTGGATGTGTTCAACAGCACATGCGAGCACACATGTGTGTGGGTGTCTGTGTGCACATGTGTCTGGGCAGGAGTACTCATTTGTCTGTACATGTGTGTGTCAACCTGTGTGTGTACAAGCTCGCCTTGGGGATTTCAGGGATTCAGACAAGCAGATCTTTTGGGTACAGGCTGACCCTCCTCTAGCACCAGACCAGAAAACACGAAGAAGCCTTCAACTTGGTACCTGGAGATCCAGTCTGAGTTTCAGCTCTGTCTCCTCTCTGCAGTGGGGCCTGGGCAAACCTTGTTGCCACTCTGGGCCTTGGTTTCCCCTTACGAAAAGCTAGGGGCAGGGGGAGGTGATCCAAGCTTCCTGAGTTTGCACAGGGCACTCAACTAGCCTCTATCACAGACACTGCATGCATCCCTCGGGCCTTTTAGCAGCCTGGGAACAGAGGATGCAAATATACTACTATTTCCTCCCCTCCACAGTGGGGAGAGTTCTGGGGATGAGTGAGCTCAGCTCACTGGGCTGCAGAGTCATGGATCAGCAGAGAGGGCAGGGCCTTCCTTCCAGAAGTCCACACTGGCCCTGTTGCAGGTTCCCCATGGCCAGCTTCTGAAGACAGAAGGATACATTGTGGGCAGGAGCACCTTGAAGGTCACTGAGACCCTCGAGCAGCCAGGTCCCAGGACAGTGAGCACAGGGCCAGAGCCTGATGCCCAGCCAACTGCAGTTTCAACCAAAGCAGCAGAGACCAGAGCAGGACCCTTCACTCTCCCTGGTCCCTAAGATACCACTGCAAAGCTTGCCCACCTGTCCAGCCAGGTTCTGCTCCAAAGTCCCAAGGATCTTTTTGTTGAAAAAAATTTCTCCAGTCCTCCTAGGGTGGCCCCAGAGAGCCTCAGCCCCTGCCCTGCAGCTGCACACACCTGGCCATGGCAAATACAGTACCTTGCATACCTGAGGGTCCGAAGTCCTGCCGAGTGAGGAAGACGACGTGATCATGGTGCTCTGCGTGGCCAGGGTCCTGGCGCTGCTGAGAGTGGGCCCAGCGACACACCTGCTCCAGGCTGCGAGAGGGGTTCCCATGCTCAATCAGGCTCAGTGACTGTGGGCCCAGAGAGCAGGGTGGTTGGTCAGATCCCACAGACCACAACGAGTCTCCCATCAGCAGGGGACACCAAGGCCCAAGCGAGAGCAGTGCCTTCCCCAGGGTCACTGATTCTGGCTGCCCACCCTGCTTCAGGAATGTTCCTATGCCAAGCCCCATGTCAGGACCCCTATCTGCTGAGAACTGATGATCTCTAACCCCTCGACAGTCAAGTGCTGTTCTGAGCCTTTCCTCTCTACATTCATTGTCACTTAATTTTCACAGTATCCTCTAGAGGAAAACTCTGTTTTCACTCCCACATAGGGGAGAACAAGCAACAGAGCCTGGGGCCCAACCCTCACAGGACTTATCTTGGTCACTGTTGCCTCTCTAAGCCCCAATTTCCCCATTGATTCAAGGAGTGGGACCTCCAGGTATAGGGACCAAGGATTGTCCATTTATCTGACTGGAGGAAAATTGTAAGTCCCACTTATCAACCCCAGATGCCTCTGCCACTGAGATCTCATGGTCTCTGGGCTCCGATTCTGGAAATAAAATGTTTCCTAGACACTGCTCCCCCTTCCCAACACCCTAGCTTGTCTGATGCTATTGCCTCACACCCCATCTCCCTCCCAATCCTGCCTGCTGACAAAGAGGTTTACCTGTCGGTAGCCAACCATGATCAAGCGGACAAGGGCGATGTTTATGTGGACCCCCAGGGACTCATCGTGGTAAATCTCATCCACCTGCAAGAAGAGACGAGTGTATGGTGTTGGGAAAAGCCAGTGTTCATTAAAGACCCACTGAATACCAGGTACCTGACATGTTATCCTACTTCATCCTGATCATGGCCTTATCCAGCAGGCATTTCCATCCTCAGATGAAGAAACTGAAGCAGAAGGAGGCAAGAGAAGCTGCCCAAAGACACACATCTAAATGAGCTGCAGAGCTGAGATTCAAATCCTGGCTGGCTGTACTCCAACACTGAGCTCTCTCCATAAAGCCAAAGTGGGAAGTGACCTGTTCTCAAACTTAGCAACTCAGACTCTCATCTTTTTATATCTCTGAAGAGGCCTTTCAGAAACGCCACTCAGCTCAGGTCACTCATCCTCACAGCCCTGTTTACCTTTCCCGTGACCCCTGGCATCATCTGTTTGCTCTGTAATACCTGGGCACTCCTCTAGAGCAAATCCAGGGGGAAAGTGCTCCAGGGCCTTGGACCAGAAGCTTTAGCAGCACTTGGAGCTCATTAAAAATGCAGTCTTGGGCCCACCTCCTGAATCAGAGTCAGAGTTGGAATGAGCGCCCCAGTGATTCTCAGGGGAATCACTGATTCTCAGGCATTGTCAAGTGTGAGGACAGGAGCAGTGCATTGGATTACTGCCTTATCCCACAGGCTCAGGGACCTGTGGGGCAGGCCTGGTACAGTTCACCAAAGAACACAGCCCCCGTCCACTTGCCTGTTCAGGAAGTCCTGGAACCATGTCCATGACAGATGGACACCATCTCTGCTTGTCCATCTCCAAGGACAGACAGCTCACCTGCTCCTAAAGTTGTCCATCTCCTGAGTGTTCCCACTAGACCACTCCAGCTTTTTTGTTTTAAATAACTTTTATTCCTGGATATAAAATATTTCACTCTAAAAACTTTGAAAAGCAACTACCCCCCCCCCCAAAAAAAAAAAAAAAAAAGGCAAAAAGTCAGAGGTGATCAGAGACGGAATAGTAACATGAAGCTCACCTCCTCCCACGTACATCAAAAATACATCTACATGTGGAATGATTCTCATAGAATATCTACCAAATGTTGGCAGAAGACTCTCAGCCTCTGAAAGAGCAAGACAGTCTCATGGAACTGGGAGGGACAAAAAAGAAAAAAAAAAAAAAAAAACTGAGGAAGGAAGTAGAACTGGACCTGTGCCCCTCGGAGGAAGCTATTAAAGGGGGAAGTTTCCTGCACCTGGGAAGTCCCCTCACCAGCAGGGAAGTCAGCTGGGACAGAGGGGAAGCTTTGGAGCCTCGGAGGAGAACACAGCAACTGGTTTGAAGCAGCTAGAATGGAAAGAAACCTGTACATACGGTCAGTACCATCACTCTGTACTCCCCAGTCTGAGACACGTGGTCACCAGTGTGGATAGGGGCTGAGCGCAGAAGCTTGGACTTTGGAGATTGGACCTGGGGAGGGGACTGGAGTGGGCTATGAGCAAAGGGGCTAGAGTTTGGTGTGACCCCATCTGAGGGTTTATGCAGAGGAGGCCTGGGCATCCTTAGAGACCAGGTGCCACTGTATGGGCAGTGTACAGGAGCAAGGGCAAAACTCACCATTATAGCCTTTTTCCCTACATGAGCTCTCAGGTGGCAGGACATTACCTACAGGAGCTCCAGGGGTGTGTGTGAGCTGCCATTATTGCTCCCCTCCACCCCTAGACTTCAGGCGCAGTCACATGCCTCTACTATCCTCCCCAACACCTTGCCCCAGGCTTTAGGAGCTGTCTCAAGCCACTGCTTTCACCTCTAAGGCTCAGAAGTGGTCGCAGGCTCCCTCTGCTCCCATGGCGTGCTCCAGGGGCATGTATGAGCCACACTGCCACAGAGAACCCCATGACCAGCCACCAAATGCTACATCTGCACATCCCCATCAAGGAGATAACGGCCAGCACACACTGAGGAAAGAGGCAACAGGCATCCCTACTAAAAACAACCCTTGCACCAAAAATATTAAACCCACACAAGCTACACAGGGATGTTCCCACATATAAATGGCCCTCTAAGACCACAGTAGATAATTGTTTCTCCTAAACTCACAAAGAGAAATATAAGCAAAATGAAAAAGCAGAAGAAACATTTCCAGTTAAGACCAAGATAATTCACCTGAAAGAACAAACAATGAAACAGACCTCTTGAGTCTAATAGACATTGGCTTCAAAAAGGAGATACTGAATGAATTAAGAAAGGCTACTGACAGAAATTCAGTTCAGTTCAGTTCAGTTGCTCAGTCGTGTCTGACTCCTTGCGACCCCATGAATCACAGCACGCCAGGCCTCCCTGTCCATCACCAACTCCCGGAGTTCACTCAAACTCATGCCATCAAGTCAGTGATGCCATCCAGCCATCTCATCCTCTGTTGTCCCCTTCTCCTCCTGCCCCCAATCCCTCCCAGCATCAGGGTCTTTTCCAATGAGTCAACTCTTCATATGAGGTGGCCAAAGTATTGGAGTTTCAGCTTCAGCATCAGTCCTTCCAATGAACACCCAGGACTGATCTCCTTTAGGATGGACTAGTTGGATCTCCTTGCAGTCCAAGGGACTCTCAAGAGTCTTCTCCAACACCACAGTTCAAAAGCATGAATGACAGAAATTCAGAGTACTGTAAATAGGAACTAGAAACTATAAAGAGGAACCAAAAAAAAAAAAGCTCATTTGCTGAGATGAAAGTGAATTAAAGGCAATGAATAGCAGAATAAACAGTGCAGAATAAGAAATAAATGAGCTAGAAGACAGAATGATGGAAATCACCCAATAAGGATAGCAGACAGAAAGCAAAATTTAAAAAAAATGAAAGCAATATAAAGCAACTATGAGATAAAATAAGACATGCCAACTGATACATAATTGGGATTCTAGAAGGGGAAGAAAGAAAAAAGGGGATTAAAAATGTACTTGAAGAAATTATGGCTAAAAACTTGCAAACCAAAAGACAGAAACATATCCAGGTATAGGAAGCACAGAGGGTCCCAAACAAGGTAAACCCAAACATACTTATACAAAGATATAATAAAAATGGAAAAAGTTAAAGAGACGATTCTAAAGGCAGTAAGAGAAAAGCATAGAATTAATTACAAGGGAATCCCCATAAAGCTATCACTTGATTTTTCTACAGAAATATTGCAGATCAGAAGGGAGAGGCAAGATGCATGCAAAGTCCTGAAGGGAAAAAAAATCTGCAATCTACCCAACATATTATCATTTAGAATAGAAGAAGAAAGAAAAAATTTCTCAGATAAGCAAAAACTAAAAGAATATAGCAACACTAAACTTACTCCAAAGGAAATATTAATAAGTCTCCTCTAAATAGAAAAGAAGTAAGAATATACAGGAAAGATGGGACTTCCCTGGTGGTCCAGTTGCTAAGACTCCATGCTCCCAAAGCAGGGAACCTGGGTTCAATCCCTGGCCAGGGAACTAGATCCCATATGCTGCAACTAAGTCCCAGTGCAGCCAAATAAATAAGTAAATAAATATTTTTTTAAAAAAAGAATATACAGGAAAGAGAAAATCACAATTGGAAAGCAAATCACCTAAATAAGACAGTACACAGATTTAAAAAAGAAAAAAATTTCTGTGGAAGCAATGATAACCACAATTAACAGCAAAAGGATGACCATGAAGATGTAAAAAAGGTCATCAAAATCATAAAATGTGGGGGAGGAGAGTTAGAAATGTTGATTTTTTTCATTTCTTAGAATGTGTTTAAGCCTGTAAGACTATCAGTCTAAGGCAAGTAAATACAGGATAGAGTTAATATACTTGAAAAAAAGGGTAACCACAAATCAAAAGCATGCAATAGAGTCACAAAAACTAAAAGGAAGAGAACGTAAGTGTAATACAAAAGAAAATCAACAATCCACAAAAGGAAAAACAAACAAACAAAGGGATAAGCAAGAAATATAAAATCAACAGGAAAACAAGATTTAAATGGCAATAAATACATATCTATTAATTCAAATGTCGATGGACTAAATGCTCCAGTCAAAAAATACAGACTGACAGACTGGATAAAAAAATAAGCGCTACAATATGCTGCCTACAAGAGACCCACTTCAGGGCAAAGGACACACAGAGATTGAAAGTGAGGGGGTACAAAAAGGTATTTTTTGAAAACAGAAATTAAAAGAAAGTGGGGGTCACAATACTTGTATCAGACAAAATAGACTCTAAAGCACAGACTATAAAGAAGGGCAGTATATAATGATAAAAGGATCAATACAAGGAGAGGATCTTACACTTGTCAACAAATATGCACTTAATATCTGAACTCCTAAATGTGTAAAACAAATAGTAACAGACATAAGTGGAAAAAAAGACAAGAATACAAAAATGGTAGAAGACTTTAACACCCCATTCACGTCAATGGACAGATCTTCTAGACAAAAAGTCAATAAGACAGCACATATCCTAAATGATACAATAAAACATACTTAATGGATATATCAGGATATTACATCCAAAAAAAGCACAGAATACACATTCTTTTCAAGTGCATATGGAACATTCTCTAGGACTGACCACATAAAAGGACACAAAACAAGCCTCAACAAATTTAAGGATATAGAAGTTATCTCAGGCATCTCTTCTGACCACAATGGCAGGAAACCAGAAATCAGTCACAGGAAAAAAAGAGAAGAAAAAACAATTACATGGAGACTAAACAATATGCTACTAAAAAAACAATGGGTCAACGATGAAGTCAAGGAGGACATTTTAAAATATCTTGAGACAAAAAACAATGAAAACACAACCATACAAAATCTGTGGGATGCAGCAAAAGCAGTTCTAGATGGAAGTTCATAGTGATATAAGCTTTCCTCAAAAAAATGAGAAAAATCTCAAATAAACAAACTAATCTACCACTTATAAGAATTAGAAAAAGAAGAACAAACAAAACCTAAAGTCAGAAGAAAGGAGGAGTAATAAAGATCAGAGAGGAAATAAAACAGAGAGAAAGGAAAACAATAAAACCAAGAGGCAGTTCTGTGAAAGGGTAAACAAGATTGACAAACCTCTGACCAGCCTCGTCAAGAAGAAAAGAGAGAACTCAAATAAGCAAAAAAGAAATGAAAAAGGAAACTAACAACCACTATTGCAGAAAAACAAAACAAAAAAAATATGAGAATACTATGAACAATTATATGTCAACAAATTCAATAACCCAGAAGAAATGGACAAGTATCTAGAAACATACAGCCCACCAAAATTGAATCAAGAAGAAATATACAATTTAAAAAGACCAATCACTAGAGGTGAAATAGAATTTTAAAACTCTCTACAAACAAAAGCCCAGGACCAGATGGCTTCAAGGCAAATTATACCAAAAATTCAAAGAAGAATCTATACTGATCCCTCTCAAACTCTTCCCAAAAAGTTGAGGAGGAGGGAAAACTCCCAAAGGCATTCTATGAAGCAACCACCACTATGATACCAAAACCACAAAAGACACCACCAAAAAATAAAATTATGGGCCAGTGTCATTGATGAATATAAATGCAAAAATTCTCAACAAAATATTAATGGGCTGAATCCAGCAACATATAAAAAATCATATACTACAACCAAGTGGGATTCATCACCCCAAGTTCACAAGGATGGTTCCATATATACATATTAATCAATGTGATACACCACTTAAACAATAGACAAAAACCACATGATCATCTCAATAAATACAGAAAAAGCATTAGACAAACCACTCATGATAAACATCCTTACCAAAGTGGGTACAGAGGGAATCTCTCTCTACATAGAAAAAACTATTTATGATGAACCCACAGTGAAAAGCTGATAGCCTTGCTTCTAAAATTTGGAACAAGATAAGGATGCCCACTCTCACCTCTTCCACTCAACATAGTATTGAAAGTCCTATCCACAGTTATAAGACAAGAAAAATAAATAAAAGATATCCAAATTGGAAGGCAAAACTGTCATTATATGCAGATGACATGATTCTATAGACTTTAGGACTCCACACAAAAGCCATTAAAACTGATAAATGAATTTAGTAAGGTAGCAAGATACAAGATTAACATACAGAAACTGGGTGTATTTCTTTACATTAATAATTAAATATCAGAAAGGGAATGTAAAAAAAAACCCAATAACTTTCAAAATCACACCCCCAAAAATAAAATACTTAGGAATAAATCTGACCAAGGAGGTGAAATAATTATATGCTGAGAACTCTAAATCATTAACAAAGGAAACTGAAGATGATTCAAAGAAATGGAAAGATACAAAATGCTCTTGGATTGGAATAATTAATATTGTTAAAATGGCCACACTACCCAATGCAAAGTACAGATTCCATGCCATCCTTATTAAACTACCTATGATGTTTTTCACAAAACTAGAACAAATAATCCAAATTAAACTTACAAGGAACCATAAAAGACCCGGAATTGCCAAAGTAATCCTAAAGATAAAGAGCAAAACAGGAGACAAAACTCTCCCAGACATCAGACAATATTATAGATCTACAGTAATCATAACAGCATGGTATTGGCACAAAAAAGACATACAGATCAGTGAAACAGAATCGAGATCCCAGAAACAAACCCACTTACCTACTGTCAATTAATCTTGAACAAAGGAGGGTCCTAATCAAGCTTACAAGCTTTTGCACAGCAAAGTATATTATTAAAAAAAAAAGAAAAGACAACCTACAGAATAGGAGAAAATATTTGTAAACAATGAGATTGACAAAGGCTTAATTTTCAAAATATACAAACAACTCAACAACAACAAAAAAAACCTATCAAAAAAAATGGGCAGAAGACCTAAACAGACATTTCTCCAAAGAAGAAATACAAATAATACATACATGAAAAGATGTTCAACACTGCTAATTATTAGAGAAATGCAAATCAAAACTACAACGAGGTACCACCTCACAATAGTCAGAATGCCTATCAATGAAAAGTCTACAAATAACAAATGGTGGAGAGGATGTGGTGAAAAGGGAGCCCTCCTACACTGTTGGTTGGAATGTAAGTTGGTACAGCCACTATGAAAACACTATGGAGGGTCTTCAGAAAACTAAAAATAGAATGACCACATGATATAGTGATCATTTCACTCCTGGGCATATATCTGGACAAAACTATAATCCCAAAAGATACATGCACAGCACTATGTTCATAGCAACACTAATCGCAATAGCCAAGACATGGAAACAATCTAAATGTCCATCAACAGATGAATGGATAAAGAAGATATGGTGTACACACACACACACACACACTGGAATACTACTCATTCATTGAAAATGAAATAATGCCACGTGCAGCAACATCAATGGATCTGGAGATTATCACTTTAAATTAAGTCAGACAAAGACAAATACAATATGATATCACTTACATGTGGTGTCTAAAATATAACACAAATGAACTTATCTATGAAACAGGAAAAGACTCAGAGACTTAGAGAACAGATTTGTGGTTGCCAAGGGGGAGGGGGTTGGGGGAGGGATGGAGTAGGAGGTTGGTGTTAGTAGATATAAGCTATTATATATGGAATGATGGACAAGATCCTACTGTACAGCACAGAGAACTATATTCAATATCCTATGATAAATCATAATAGAAGAGAATATTTTAAAAAAGAATGTATATATATATATATATGTGTGTGTGTGTGTGTGTGTATAACTGAACCACTTTGCCATACAGCAGAAATGCTAATATGCTAAGTCACTTCAGTCGTGTCCGACTCTGTGCAACCCCATAGACAGCAGCCCAACAGGCTCCCCCGTCCCTGGAATTCTCCAGGCAAGAACACTGGAGTGGGTTGCCATTTCCTTCTCCAAAGCATGAAAGTGAAAAGTGAAAGTGAAGTCACTCAGTCGTGTCGGACCCTCAGCGACCCCATGGACTGCAGCCCTCCAGGCTCCTCTATCCATGGGATTTTCCAGGCAAGAGTACTGGAGTGGGGTGCCACAGCAGAAATACAACACTGTAAATCAACTATACTTCAATTAAAAGAAGAAGCTCCCAAGTTATAAAAAATAAGAAAAAAATACTTAAGTCTCCTATTAGTATCAACAGATATATAATAAGTACCATTAACACAGCTTCCTGCCACACATGTGTATGCATGTGTGTCATTTTACAAAATCAGAATAATACTGAATATACTCCTTGCAATTTTCTTATTTCATGAAACATCATTCTGCGGATTTAAAAGCATCACCTCTAATGCCTACCTGTGATGAGCCATCGCTTATGTAACTACTCCCCTAGGAGAAGTGGCTTATCCAGGAGGAGAAATGATGTGTTCACTGAGTCAGTGTCAGCACCCAGCAGTGCAGCTACCGGGAGTCAGAGTCCTGGGTGTCACCCCCAGCACTGCCCCTTAGCAGCTGGGTGGCTTGGGGCATGTCAGGTGACTCCTTCAGTTCAGTTCAGTCACTCAGTCATGTCCAACTCTTTGTGACCCCATGAATCGCAGCACGCCAGGCCTCCCTGTCCATCACCAACTCCCGGAGTTCACTCAGACTCATCCATCGAGTCAGTGATGCCATCCAACCATCTCATCCTCTGTCGTCCCCTTCTCCTCCTGCCCCCAGTCCCTCCCAGCATCAGGGTCTTTTCCAATGAGTCAACTCTTCGCATGAGGTGGCCAAAGTACTGCCATTTCAGCTTTAACATCAGTGCTTCCAATGAACACCCAGGACTGATCTACTTTAGGATGGACTGGTTGGACCTCCTTACAGTCCAAGGGACTCTCAAGAGTCTTCTCCAACACCACAGTTCAAAAGCATCAATTCTTTGGCGTTCAGCTTTCTTCACAGTCCAACTCTCATATCCATACATGACCACTGGAAAAACCATAGCCTTGACTAGACGGACCTTTGTTGGCAAAGTAAGAATCTCTGTTCCTGTAGAATGGGGACCATAATGGCTGTCATGGGGCTGGCATGTGGATGCTCATGCCAACTCAATATCTGGGGATGATGAGTGAGCACCACAGGCAGAGAGGCCCATGGGTATGGTCAGTGATGGAGCAGAAGTGGAACCCAGCCTCTGAGTCTTGCCAGCACAGCTTCCTGGGAGTGAGGATGGAGATTTGTGCATGACCCTGTTCTCACCACTTTACCCTGCCATGCCCTTCAGCTCATGAGCAAAGGAACCAGCCTACAATCCACAAAGGGATTGCTGTCCAGCAGATGGAGGAGGAACGGCATGGCCAATCCTACACATGAGAGTTCCTTGGGGATGGGAAGGTGGGGACGGGGACCAGAGATCTGTTCCTGTGCTGATGCACCCTCCTTGTCCTCCTCACAAGGACAGAGCCTGTGAGCACAGAGCTGCAGCAGCAGAAGCCCGGGCACCATGGAGCCCCAGCCCACAATCCCAACCATAAGAGGTGCCAGCATCAGGCTTCCCCCCCTGCCTGGCACCCATGTCTGGACCCAGTTAGGACCAGAGACCAGTGCCTGCTGCGGGACAGCAGGCCCCCCAACCCCCAGCACACATAACAGTGGACAGTGCGATGGGCGGGGGGACCTCCCTCCACCCTCCTCCCCTCTCCGGCAGGAGCAGAGACATCATGGGAGCCAAGTGCTCAAATGCATAAACGGATGACATCCTTCTCCACTGCCTGCCCATGACTCATCCTAGGAGACCATGAACATGTATTCTACCTCATAGGATTCCAACCTGAGGACTCTGACGACTCACTGAAATGATATTCAAGGAGCAGTAGGATGACACAAAGAACCCCAACATCTCAGCCCCTGCAACACCCCACAGGGTCTTCCCACCACACAAGGGCATGGCTGCTGTCTCAGACCCCACTGATGTGTGCTGTAAGAGTGCAACCAAGGATGGGGTGATAAGCAATGCATGCTCCACACAGCCACATCTGGGCACCTCGTATGCACATGTAAATCCACCAGTGACCCCAGGGCAGGGAGAGCGCAACTAAGATCCCACAAGCTTCATGGCATCATGGCCAAAGGAAAAAAAAAAACTAGAGTACCCAGGCCACTGCCTTCCTGCCCTCCTCTCTCTCCAAAGTGGACCAGGCAGAGTGCTGCCAGAATCCTGCCACGTGACTCATTTGTGTCCCTCACTCAACAGGCCAAGCTCGCTGATCAAAGGCTGCAGTGAGCCCTGCTCTAACACTGCATCTACAGGCTGGCACACTGGGAGAGAGGGGGCTGCTGTTCTCTGTGCAGGATGGAGAATCAAAGCCAAGTGTTTGATACAGGTGGGAGGTTGAATGGCATTTCCTGACACAAACTCCCAGTCCCAGGTTACTGTCCTAAATGCAAATACAGAGCAAGTAGGAAGGGACATGCCATCTGGAGAGACCCCTCGGTGCTCTGGAATAATCTGAACACTAAAGGGACAGACAGGTGTACCAAGCCCTTGCTGCAGACCCCTCATGCCCCACCCCAGGGGTCAGGAGAGAGGAAGACAGTGAGTGTGGGAAGGAGAGGTCAGACAGGTCTTACTGTAGAAGCCAGAATGATCCTTGACTGAGAAGGTCATCAACTCTTCACAGGAGATGGGCAGAGGCTTGATGTAGGGGCAGGAAAGTCAGGAACTACATGAAGTCACCATGACAGCCCTGAAGTTATTGGCAATCAAGGTAACTGAGGCCACCTCCACATGACGGGGAGCTTCTTCCTAGCCCGTCAAGGCACTCTTGGCCCTTAGAAAGTTCCCCGTGCCATGAGACCCATTCAGTCTTCCTGTGCACCTCCCCCACTGGCCTCAAGTCTCCCTCTTGAGCGCATCGGCTCCACTCCTGGGGACAGACAGTGACCACAGTCTCTCAGGAGTTTCCCTCCAAGCTCACATCAGTCAAAGAGAATGTCTTACAGGCAGCAAGAGAGAAAGAAGACAAGTCACTCATCAAGGAAGGACCACTGTGTTGGGAGTAGGTTTTCAACAGTAACAAGGGAGACCCTGAAGTAACACCATCAAAGCACCAAGAAACCATCAACCTAGGATCCTGAACACAGCAAATCATCTTCTAAGAACAATGATGAAATGAAGACATTAGCAAGTAGAAGAAAACAGACAGGCACATGGGCCCCACTAAAGGATCCATAGGAAAGGAAGATGGAAAGTGAACCCCATCTCCAAAGACAGCCTAAGTACAAGACTGGATGAAGAGTTTTGAGGCTGTGATAGGAGCATGGTTCAGCAATGAGAGACAGTCTGATCTTTTCTTAGATTAAATAAGGATAATGAAAAGAAAGTAGATAAATTTTCTTTCTTATTCCCCCCTCTGAAAGTAGGGTTGGCCTTGCCATTTCAGGTCCCCCAGTCCGACTGTCTCTGGGGCTCTGGCTCATCTATACCTCTCTTGGCCCTTGAGTGGGACCTCAATGGCTTTGATTCAGCTGGAGCTAAGCTGACACTCTGCACAGGACAAGGAGGTGGCTGGACATGACTGCCATGCTCAGCAGAACTGCAGAGGCTGCCAGGCACATGGGTTCCACCCACAGCCCTGAGCTGGTGCTGGAGCCCCAGAGAGAGAGTGAGGCTGCGTGAGTGGCCCAGGACCCCAGCCTTCTGGCACACACACAGGGCTGCTCCCCAACAGGCTCTGGCCTGGCTGTGCACTCAAGGCCTGTCTCTGTCAGCCTCTGCCCTTCATGACTACTTCTCAAATGCCAGAGGTGAGGCCAACGAGCCAGCTCAAGGGAGATCAGGAATTGCTTCCCATGGTTGTACACACAAGCATGATTGCTCCAAGACACACCCATGGAGCAGAAAAGAACACTGTGTCTGGTCTCCCTGCTCCCCACACCTCGGCCAAATTCAAGGTCATCTGCCAAGACCACCTCAGGTTAGAGTTCCACATAACATATTGGTCTGGGATGGCTATTGGTTGTGTACCAGAAAAACAAGGAAAGGTCAAGACTCTTTCTGATCAAGGGGAGACAAAACCACAGAAAGGAGACAATGGCTAGAGAGCACTAGGGTTGGAGGGCAACTCTGGTCACTCAACACATACAAGGCATCAGGCACCATGCTGAGGGCACTCTTCCGGAGGCAGGAATTAGTCTTGTTTCACATGTGAGAAATCCAAGGCTCTGAGAGGTTAAGTAAGTAACTTGCCCAAGGTCACCCAGCTAGAAAGTGGGAGGCCCAGGATAAAATCTTTGTGGCTCTTAGCCACTATCAGATCAGATCAGATCAGTCGCTCAGTCGTGTATGACTCTTTGCGACCCCATGAATCGCAGCACACCAGGCCTCCCTGTCCATCACCAACTCCCAGAGTTCCTCAGACTCACGTCCATCGAGTCAGTGATGCCATCCAGCCATCTCATCCTCTGTCGTCCCCTTCTCCTCCTGCCCCCAATCCCTCCCAGCAGCAGTCTTTTCCAATGAGTCAACTCTTCGCATGAGGTGGCCAAAGTACTGGAGTTTCAGCTTTAGCATCATTCCTTCCAAAGAAATCCCAGGGCTGATCTCCTTTAAAATGGACTGGTTGGCTCTCCTTGCAGTCCAAGGGACTCTCAAGAGTCTTCTCCAACACCACAGTTCAAAAGCATCAATTCTTCGGCGCTCAGCCTTCTTCACAGTCCAACTCTCACATCCATACATGACCACAGGAAAAACCATAGCCTTGACTAGACAAACCTTTGTTGGCAAAGTCATGTCTCTGCTTTTGAATATGCTATCTAGGTTGGTCATAACTTTCCTTCCAAGGAGTAAGCATCTTTTAATTTCATGGCTGCAGTCACCACCTGCAGTGATTTTGGAGCCCCCAAAAATAAAGTCTGACACTGTTTCCACTGTTTCCCCATCTATTTCCCATGAAGTGATGGGACCGGATGCCATGATCTTCGTTTTCTGAATGTTGAGCTTTAAGCCAACTTTTTCACTTTCCACTTTCACTTTCATCAAGAGGCTTTTTAGTTCCTCTTCACTTTCTGCCATAAGGGTGGTGTCATCTGCATATCTGAGGTTATTGATATTTCTCCCGGCAATCTTGATTCCAGCTCGTGTTTCTTTCAGTCCAGCATTTCTCATGATATACTCTGCATATAAGTTAAATAAACAGGGTGACAATATACAGCCTTGATGTACTCCTTTTCCTATTTGGAACCAGTCTGTTGTTGGCTATCTAGAACCAGTTTCGGTGGCAGGCTGGGTGGGGTGGTGGTGAAGATGAAGGGAGGGGGTTTCTATGTCCAGTGAACAGTCACACAATCCAGTGAACAGTCAGGGATTGTTGTAAAAACCCTTTCTCTGCTCTCCTGTAACCCTGCATGGCCAGGCCTCCCAAGGGCCTTGTGGTCAAGCCCAGGGAGTAGGAAGAAGGGAAGGAGGATCTACTGGGTGGGAGCTCTGCCCGAAGGCAGGGTCAGACTCAGGGTGCCTGCGGCAGAAATGCCCATGTTTCAGCCCACAGTTGGATGGGGAGAGCTAAGCCCTGGGGAGCCCATGTGAGTGGGCCTTCCCTTCTGAACCAAGCTAAGATGGGCTTCTCCTTCTTGCTTCCAGCAGAGACAGTTCCTGGCCAACCCCAAGGGGGCCAACCTCACTCCTAGGGACCATTTCTTCTGAGGGGCTACAGAGCACAGTGTCCACCTACTGCTTGGCATCTAGGTCCAGCAGGGCTCCACAGGGAGGGGCAACGTGGAAAAAGCCAGTCCCTGGGGTCTCAGGCCCACCCCGTGCTCAAACAGAAGAGGGCACACACTGCCACCCAAGGGCTGACACAGCCCACACTTCCCAGCATCATCTCCACAAACCCTCCCAGCAACCTGCCTGGAAAGAAGTCATAATCTTTCTTTCCTTTTAAATCAATATACTTCAAATTTTAGAATAGCTTCAGATTTTCAGAAAAGCAGCACGGAGAGTGCAGAGCTCCCTGTGATTAATATCTGCCATGACTATGATACACTTGTCACCATGCACGAACCAATACTGACACACTCTGTGTGTGTGCAATAGTCGTTCAGTCGTGTCCAACTCTTTGTGACCCCATGGACTGTAGCCCACCAGGCTCCTCTGTCCATCAGATTTTCCAGGCAAGAATACTGGAGTGGGTTGCCATTCCCTTCTCCAGTGGATCTTCCTAACCCAGGGATCGAACCCAGGTCTCCTACATTGCAGGCAGATTCTTTACCGCCTGAGCTACCAGGGAATTACTAACATCCATATTTTTTCCAATTTTCCTAATATATGGGTGTTGTCCCTTTTTTGGGCTCCAGGATCCCATCCAGGTCAGCACATTGCATTTAGTCATTTTATCTCCTTCTCAGACAGCAAGGAGATCAAACAAGTCAATCCTAAAGGAAACCAACCCTGAATATTCCTTGGAAGGACTGATGCTGAAGCTGAAGCTGAAGCTCCAATACTCTGGCCACCATATGGGAAGAGTCAACTCATTGGAAAAGACCCTGATGCTGAGAAAGATTGAAGGCAGGAGAAGGGGATGACAGAGGACAAGATGGTTGGATGGCATCACCAACTCAACAGACATGAGTTTGAGCAAACTCTGGGAGACGGTGATGGACAGGGAAACCTGGTGTGCTGCAGTCCATGGGAGGCAGAGTTGGACACAATTTGGCCACTGAACGACGACAATTAACATCTCCTTTGGCTGCTCCAGGCTGTTTCTCCTTTCTGATGTCCCTCAGACTTTCCTGGTTTTTGATGGCCTAAATGGTTTCTAGGAATATTGGTTAACTATTTTGCAGCCGCTCCTTCAATTTGGGTATGTCTGATGTTCTCTTCATGGTTAGACTGAGGATATGGATTCAGGGAAGAAGACCACAGAGGTGAGAACCCTCATCACATTATGTCACAAGTACGTGCTATGGGACTTGCCTGGTGGTCCAGGGGTTAAGACTCTGTGCTTCCACTGCGGGGGGCACGGGTTCGGTCTTGGTGGGGGAACTAAGATACCACATGTCACGTGGCATGGCAAAAAAAGAATGCGTACTACAAACATGACATCACTGTTGATGTGGACCTTGACCATCTGCAGAGAAGCTGCTTGCCAGCTTTGCAGAGTCACTACCTCCCCTGCCACTCAGTCCGGCTTCCATACTCTGCTCTTCAGAAGGAAGTCACTATGCACCATCCACACTTGAGGAGCAGGGAGTTAAAATCCAACTCCTCGAGGGCAGAGGATCTACGTCAGTTATTTGAAATTCCTCTGCAGATATTTGTTTCTTCTTCTCCATTTATTTATGTATTCAATCATTCATTTATCAGTATGGACTTGTGGATATTTATTTTATACTCTGGGTTATAATTCAACACCTCATTGCTTATTTTATTGCTGGAACTGTCCCAGCTTCAGCCATCAGGAGCTCTTTCACTTGGCTCCTGTCCTTTTAACACATGCCCATCATTTTTGGCTTGGGGGTCTTGAGGGGTACTTCCTTACTTTCTGGCATTACAAGATGCCCATCTTGGGTATTCTCTGCCCTAATTCTAGAGTCAGCCATTCCTCCAAGGAGCTCCAAGGAAAAAGGTATGCTATCCATGTTCTCATGGCCAGAAAAGCAAGCCCAAAGTGATGGAGGCACTTATCTATGGGTAGCAACCACAGCTGAAATTCAAGGCCAGCCCCCACTCATGTGCCTACCCAGGCCCCTCAGTGCCTCTGAACCTGAAGAGATGCAAGAAGCATTGCTCAAAGGCAGAGGAATAGCGACAGTAACACTTCTGGCCCTTTCTCAATCCTGGGCCCTGGGGCCAGCTCTACTGTCCCTCAAGCTCTAACCTTTCTAGCAAAAGGGCATGTGGTAACTGCAGATTCAATGCATGCTGCATCTCATGAGGCTAGGATGCTTGTCCGCCCTGTTTATGGCTGTAGAAGGCCAAATGGCAATTCTGGTGTATTGCTACTGCCTGTTCTAGCAAGAGTCTCTTGTTATTCCTGGTGGCTTCATAGGATACTGCAATCTATCAACATTTCAGATAATGAACTGTTCAAGGACTATCTGAGGAAGGTATGTGAACCATAGTTGTCTGAAAACTTGCATTGCCACCTTCCAGTAGGATCAAGAAAATACCATGTGGATTCATCTCTGGGCTTTCTATTTTGTTCCATTGATCTGTATTTCTGTCTTTGTGCCAGTACCATACTGTCTTGATGACTGTGGCTTTGTAGTTGAGCTTGAAGTCAGGCAGGTTGATTCTTCCAGTTCCATTCTTCTTTCTCAAGATTGCTTTGGCTTTTCGAGGTTTTTTGTATATCCATACAAATTGTGAGATTATTTGTTCTAGTTCTATGAAAAATACTGTTGGTAGCTTGATAGGGATTGCATTGAATCTATAGATTGCTTTGGGTAATATACTCATTTTCACTATATTGAATCTTCCAATCCATGAGCATGGTATATTTCTCCATCTATTTGTGTCATCTCTGATTTCTTTTATCAGTATTTTATAGTTTTCTATATACAGGTCTTTTGTTTCTTTCAGTTCAGTTCAGTCGCTCAGTCATGTCCGACTCTTTGCGACCCCATGAATCGCAGCATGCCAGGCCTCCCTGTCCATCACCAACTCCCAGAGTTCACTCAAACTCATGTCCATCAAGTCAGCGATGCCATCCAGCCATCTCATCCTCTGTCGTCCCCTTCTCCTCCTGCCCCCAATCCCTCCCAGCATCAGAATCTTTTCCAATGAGTCAACTCTTCGCATGAGGTGGCCAAAGTACTGGAGCTTCAGCTTTAGCATCAGTCCTTCCAAAGAACACCCAGGACTGATCTCCTTTAGAATGGACTGGTTGGATCTCCTTGCAGTCCAAGGGACTTCCAAGAGTTTTCTCCAACACCAATTCTTCGGTGCTCAGCTTTCTTCGCAGTCCAATTCTCGCATCCATACATGACCACTGGAAAAACCATAGCCTTGACTAAACGGACCTTTGTTGGCAAAGTAATGTCTCTGCTTTTCAATATGCTATCTAGGTTGGTCATAACTTTTCTTCCATGGAGTAAGCGTCTTTTATGCAATCACCGTCTGCAGTGATTTTGGAGCCCAAAAAGGTAAAGTCTGACACTTTCCACTGTTTCCCCATCTATTTATTCCTAAGTATTTTATTCTTTTCATTGCAATGGTGAATGGAATCGTTTCCTTAATTTCTCTGTTTTGTCATTGTTAGTGTATAGGAATGCAAGGGATTTCTGTGTGTTAATTTTATATCCTGCAACTTTACTATATTCATTGATCAGCTCTAGTAATTTTCTGGTGGTGTCTAGGGTTTTCTATGTAGAGGATCATGTCATCTGCAAACAGTGAGAGTTTTACTTCTTTTCAATCTGGATTCCTTTTATTTCTTTTTCTTCTCTAATTGCTGTGCCTAAACCTTCCAAAACTATGCTGAATAGTAGTGGTGAGAGTAGGCACCCTTGTCTTGTTCCTGACTTTAGGGGAAATGCTTTCAATTTTTCACCACTGAGGATAATGTTTGCTGTGGGTTTATCATATATGGCTTTTATTATGTTGAGGTATGTTCCTTCTATGCCTGCTTTCTGGAGGGTTTTTATCATAAATGGATGTTGAATTTTGTCAAAGGCTTTCTCTGCATCTATTGAGATGATCATATGGTTTTTATCTTTCAATTTGTTAATGTGGTGTATCACATTGATTGATTTGCAAATATTGAAGAATCCTTGCATCCCTGAGACAAAGCCCACTTGGTCATGATGTATGATCTTTTTAAAGTGTTGTTGGATTCTGTTTTCTAGAATTTTGTTGAGGATTTTTACATCTATGTTCATCAGTGATATTGCCCTATAGTTTTCTCTTTTTGTAGCATCTTTGTCTGCTTTTGGTATTAGGGTGATGGTGGCCTCACAGAATGAGTTTGGCAGTTTACCTTCCTCTGCAATTTTCTGGAAGTTTGAGTAGGATAAGTGTTAGCTCTTCTCTAAGTTTTTGGTAGAATTCACCTGTGAAGCCAGATAAATCCATGCACCTATAGACACCTTATCTTTGACAAAGGAGGCAAGAAAATACAATGGAGAAAAAACAATCTCTTTAACAAGTGGTGCTGGGAAAACTGGTCAACCACTTGTAAAAGAATGAAACTAGAACACTTTCTAACACCATACACAAAAATTAACTCAAAATGGATTAAAGATCTAAATGTAAAACCAGAAACTATAAAACTCCTAGAGGAAAACATAGGTAAAACACTCTCTGATATAAATCTCTGCAGGATCCTCTATGACTCACCTCCCAGAGTAATGGAAATAAAAGCAAAAACAAACAAATGGGAACTAACTAAACTTAAAAGCTTTTACACAATGAAGGAAACTATAGGCAAGGTGAAAAGACAGCCTTCAGAATGGGAGAAAATAATAGCAAATGAAGTAACTGGCAAAGAATTAATCTCAAAAATATACAAGCAGCTCATGCAGCTCAATACAAGAAAAATAAATGACCCAATCAAAAAAATGGGCCAAAGAACTAAACAGAGATTTCTCCAAAGAAGACATACAGATGGCTAACAAACACATGAAAATATGCTCAACATCACTCATTATCACAGAAATTCAAATCAAAACCACAGTGAGGTACTATCTCACACCAGTCAGAATGGCTGCTATCCAAGTCTACAAGCAATAAATGCTGGAGAGGGTGTGGAGAAAAGGGAACCCTCTTACACTGTTGGTGGGAATGCAAACTAATACAGCCACTATGGAGAACAGTGAGGATATTCCTTAAAAAACTGGAAATAGAACTGCCTTATGACCCAGAAATCCCACTGCTGGGCATACACACCGAGGAAACCAGAATTGAAAGAGACACATGTACCCCAATGTTCATCGCAGCACTGTTTATAATAGCCAGGACATGGAAGCAACCTAGATGTCCATCAGCAGATGAATGGATAAGCAAGCTGTGGTACATATACACAATGGAATAATACTCAGCTATGAGGCAGATGAAACTGGAGCCTATTATACAGAGTGAAGTAAGTCAAAAAGAAAAACACCAATACAGTATATTAACGCATATACATGGAATTTAGAAAGATGGTAATGATGACCTTATATGCGAGACAGCCAAAGAGATACAGAGATAAAGAACAGACTTTTGGACTCTGTGGGAGAAGGTGAGGGTGGGATGATTTGAGAGAATAGCATTGAAACATGTATATTACCATATGTGAAATAGATTGCTAGTCCAGGTTCGATGCATAAGACAGGGCACTCATGGCTGGTGCACTGAGTCGACCCTGAGGGATGGGATGGGTTTGGGGAGGGAGGGGGAAGGAGGGTTCAGGATGCGGGACACATGTACACCCATGGCTGATTCGTGTCGATGTATGGCAAAAGCCACTACAATATTGTAAAGTAATTAGCTTCCAATTAAAATAAATAATTTAAATTAAAAAGAAAACACCATGTGGAAGCTTGAAGAACAGGTGTTGGTGCCTTGGATGACATTGCAGAGGAAGAGTGGAGTGCTTCTCCCTCATCAGTCGTGCTCCTGATGGCACAGGGGATGATACGGTGCTGAAAAGCACAGATTTTGATGACCCTACACTGAAAGTGACTTGGACAAGTAATACTCTAAATGTGAGGAAGTTATGGGAATACTTTACTTCCCCATACTGTCACATCTATGTGCATACAAGAGTAATGTATGATCAAGGGGACTTCCCTGGTGGTCCAGTGGCTAAGACTCCATGATCCCAATACAGGGGGTCAGGTTCAATCTCTGGTCAGGGAAGTAGATCCCACATGCTGCAACTAAGAGCTCCCACACCGTGTGCCACAAGATCCCACGTGCCCTATGGAGATAGACGATCTCAGTGCCACAGTGAGAACACAGTACAGCCAGATACATACTCAAATTATTAAAAAATGAGTAATATATGATCAAAATCTAAGCCTAAATAAGGCTAAAGAGCTCTTCCAATAAGTACAAATACAAATGCTGATAAGAAAGCATTGTGTCTGTGTGTTGTGTTAGTTGCTCAGTCGTGTCCGGCTTTGCGACCCCGTGGACTGTAGCCCACCAGGCTCCTCTGTCCGTGGAAATCTCCAGACAATAATATTGGAGTAGGTTTCCATGCCCTTCTCCAGGGGATCTTCCCAAGCCAGGGATCGAACCCAAGTCTTCCGCATTGCAGGCAGATTCTTTACCATCTAAGCCACCCAGGAAACCCAAGAAAGCATTATATCAGAATTTAATTAGTAGTATTTTTCCTCTTCCTCAAGTTCATAAAATAACAGAGGATCTGACAATTCATGGGGTCTTTGATTTCATCAAATATGGTAATAGGCATGTGTTTACACAGATGTCTAAACTCATCTGTGTGTGCATGTGTGCATGCATCCATGTCACACACATAGACATGGGCACATGTATATGCACGTGTGTAAACACTTGTACTATACACGTGCCTGCATGCATACATGTGTATGTATGCCAGTGATACACTGCTGCCTGCAGCCTGAGGTCCCTGTTCTCCCCCAGCCCTCAGACGCTGACTCACTCAGGCAGGAGCCAGAGCTGGGCCCTGCTGTGCCCTGGGCTAGGACTGAGACCTCACAAGGGAGTCACAATGACTCATATGCCATGCTGGCAGGCCCTGCCTTCGGGATCACCCGTGAGATCTCAGAGGTGGGAGGTGGGAGGAGGGTGCTCAATCTCCTGTTCCTTTCTCAGCTGCTCTATCCCCACCCCATAAGTTCATGATCACGGGCTGGTGTGGACTACAAGCCTGCACTTTAAGCTACCTTCTAACCAGCACACCTCTTCAGGTGCAGCTGTTCCCGGGGTTCCCAGTGCCTCGTGGACCCAGCCATTCAGGCCGCTTCGTGCCTAAGCTGTTTGTGCAGACTGATTCCAGAGTGCCTAGAGCCTGGCCTCCCAGCCCAACAGAGTCCCTGTTACGAGTCTACAATACTCAGCATTTCTCTCCCATGACTTATCTCCAAAATGCAGGGGCCATTACGGCCCTGGTTGGCCTGCCTGTGAGTGAAGCTGGGCTGTGAGGGGTCCTGGAAAGACCCACACTCTGGGTGTGTGGAGGCCTGAGGACGGAAGGTGAGGCAGAAGTCAAGTGTTTGGAACAGCGCCTGGTACACAGCATGGGCTCAACCAACAGCATCTGCTATTTAGTTTAAAATGGCTACCTCCCACTTTGGGGGCTGAGAAGCGGCCTAGGAGATGACCCCAGAATCAGGATTTCAGAAGTCTGGCCTCCAGAGTGTCCCATACCTGCAAAGGAGAAGCTGGACATGAGAGCCTTGGTGAGCTGTCAGGCTCTCTTCACACGGGAGCAGTCCCCTTCATTACCATGTCTCTCCTGCCAGGAATGCCTGCCGGAAGTTACAGCACTGGGCCTCTGGCAGGCGCTGTTCTCTACCCAGTAGACTTGTGTGGGGCAACTGGAGATCATAATCCGCGCCCCCCCCCCTATTTTTTTGCCTGCACCACGTGGCTTATGGGATCTTAGCTCCCTGACCAGAGGTCAAACCCAGGTCCTCGGCAGTGAAAGCATAAGTCCTAACCACTGGACCAGCAGGGAGCTCTGTATTTATACTGTAATGCTGGGGGTTGGGGGGTGGCGGTCACACGTGGTCACTAAGGTCACTCTGATGCTGACGATTCTCTCTTGTGGGGCATCCTGTGCACTGGAGGGTGTTTGGCTGCATCCCCAAGCCCCTCCCATCAGATGCCAGGAATACCCCCACCTGCTCCAGCTGTGGCACCCAAAACATTTCTCCAAACCCTCCCAAGCGTCCCCTGGGATGCGAAATTGCCTCCAGTCAAGAACCACTATCTTAAAGTGAATGAATTTTTGTTTTGCAGGGGAAGTGGTCTCTGAGTGCTGTTCAAGCACTGGGAAGCTCCTTGGGGAGAGTCAAAAGAAGAGGAAGGACATAAAGCGAGGGAGGATGGGAATTTACATCCTCCCAGTGAGCAGGGAGGTTGAGCTGCTCACATACCCCTGAAGGGAAGAGGTCTGGCAGAGCAACGCTCTGTCAGCAGGAAAGAGGTCTTTGTGCTGTTCTGAACCAGCTGGTATGATGAATATCTAACACAGTTAGTGACAACAGAAAGCCATGCTCCTGGGTGAGGCACCTAGATCTAGGTCTGAGAGCCAAACCTCCAAGATCTAGAAGGGGCGCCAAGCTTCTCCAAGCAGGGCATCTGAGAGGCCTTGGTGCTCTGCATCTTTGTAGTAAGAGCTGAGTGGGGCAGGTTAGGATCGAGGTGGGCAGGGGGCCTACCACCCAGACAGGGGGGATGCCAAGATGGGTCTGGCCACAGACTGGCTTGGGGAGGACTGATGAAAGGGCCTCTCTGCCTTCTCACCTCCCTCTGCTCTGGCTCCGGGCCTGAGGAGTATCTCTGAAACTCATATTCACATGATTCTTCATCCCAGAAAGCATTTGGTGCATCACCCCAGGCAATGAGAGGGTACCTGACTGCACCAGCCAGTCCGGCCACAGCCAGGAGTCAAGATCAAGAATGTCTCACGGTGACGCTCATGATCCTGACTCTGCCAGGGAGACTCATCTCAGGAAGCGGCTCCTTCTGCAAAAGGGCAGCCTGCTTCCCACCTCCAGAGCTGGGAGCCCAGCAACCCTCCCGCCTCAAGTCCTGCCTCAGCAGCAGTGGGACAAAAGAGCTAACTTCGGAATCAGACAGCGAAGAGTCTGAATCCCTGTTTTGCCATTTGTCACTTGGCTTCTGAGACTTGCAGACCATCACTTGCGCAAGGCAGTGGTGAGGATGCGAGGAGCCTGCCCGTCAAGTCCTCAGCCCTGCGTCTGACGGTGCGGTAGGAACCGGAATGACACTGTGAGATTTGAGATACTCACAATAGCTTGGAGTCCTGGAGTCCTGGTTCTTTCTGCTGCCCCATCACAGCCTCAGCTGGCCTCTGGCATCCATCTGCCCCTGTCATATATCCACCTGTATGCCACCATCAGGCACTATTCTTCATTCATTCTCTCCACCTGAGGGTCCATGCTACTGCCTGATGGACCATCCTGCCATAGCTACCCTCCCGAGAGTTCTCTGCAGGCATTTGCCACCTCCCCTTCACACTGCTGCCACCATTCTTGGCCTGTACACTCTTCATCTTACCAGACCTCTCCCTGCCAAGGCTGGCTCAGTGCCACATGCCTCCAGAAAGCCTTCCTGTTTCCAGAAGTCCACAGGGACGCCATCTCCTTCTGTACTGCCCTCAAAGGTCCCCTAGAACAGGAGTCCATATGAAATAGTATGTACGCACCAGACACTCCCTAAATGCTGAAAACTGCCCCTTACATTTCAAGTGGTTCCCTTGGTCAAACACATCCTAAGAAAGAAAAACAGAGCTGGAAGAAATCAGGCTCCTTGACTTCAGACTATACTACAAAGCTACAGTAATCAAAACAGTATGGTACTGGCACAGAAAGAGAAATATAGATCAATGGAACAGGCTAGAAAACCCACACATTTGTGGTCAATTAAGGAGGCAAGAGTACACAATGGAGAAAAGATAGTCTATCTAATAAGCAGTGCTAGGAAAACCAGACAGCTACTTGTAAAAGAATAAAATCAGAACATTCCCTGACACCATACATATAAATTCAAAATGGATCAAAGACCTAAATGTAAGGCCAGACACTATAAACCTCTTAAGGGGAAAACACTCTTTGACATAAATCACATCAATATCTTTTTTGATCCACCTTCTACAGAAGTGAAAGTAAAAATAAACAAATGGGACCTAATTAAATTTAAAAGCTTTTGCACAACAAAGGAAAACATAAACAAAGTGAAAAGACAATGCCCAGAATGGGATAAAATGTTTGCAAACACAGCAACTGACAAGAGATTAATCTCCAAGATACACAAACAGCACATGCGGCTCTATGCGGGCAGCTCTAATGGGCAGAAGGTCTAAATAGACATCTCCCAGGAAAAGCAGAGACACCGCTTTGTTGACAAAGATCCACATAGTCAAAGCTATGGTTTTTCCAGGAGTCATGTACGGATGTGAGAGTTGGACCATAGGAAGGCTGAGCACCAAAGAATAGATGCTTCTGAATGGTGGTGCTGGAGAAGACTCTTGAGAGTTCCTTGGATTCCAAGGACATCAAACCAGTCAATCCTAAAGGAAATCAACCCTGAATACTCATTGGAAGGACTGATGCTGAAGCTGAAGCTCCAATACTTGGGCCACCTGATGTGAAGAGCTGATTGGGAAAGATCCTGATGCTGGGAAAGACTGAAGACAGGAGGAGAAAGGGACAACAGAGGACAAGATGGTTGAATGGCATCACCGACTCAATAGACATGAGCCTGAGCAAACTCTGGGAGATGGTAGGATAGGGAACCTGGCGTGCTGCAGTCCATGGGGTCGCAAAGAGTCAGACATGACCAAGTGACTAAACAACAGCAAGAAAGGAATTCCCTGGTGGTTCAGTAGTTAGGACTACATGCTTTCACTTAGGACATGGGTTCCCTCCCTGGTTGGAGGGAAGGCACTAAGATCCCACAAGCCCCGTGATGTGGCCAAAATATATAAATAGATATTTCTCCAAGGAAGACATAAAGATCGCCAAAAAAGCACATGAAAAGATATCACACCATCACTAATTATCAGAGAAATACAAATCAAAACTACAAGGTGTTATCACCTCACACAGGTCAGAATGGCCATCATCAACAAGTCTATAAACAATAAATGCTGGAGAGGGTAGGAATGTCATTTTATATAACCACTATGGAGAACAGTATGGAGGTTCCATAAAAAAACAAAAACAGAACTATCACATGACCCAGCCATCCCACTCTTGGGTGTATATCCAGAGAAAACCATAATTCAAAAAGATACATGCACCTCAATGCTCATTGCAGCTCTATCTACAATAGCCAGGACATGGAAGCAACCTAGATGTCCATCAACAGAGGAATGGATAAAGATGTGGTAAATATAGACAATGGAATATTACTTGGTCACAAAAAAGAATGAAATAATGCTATTTGCAGCAACATGGATGGACCTAGGGATTATCATACTAGGTCAGACAGAAAAAGAAAATATAGAGAAAATATCATATGATATCACTCATATGTCAAATCGAATTAAAAGTGATATACACGAACTTATTTGCATAATGGGAACAGACTCACAGATTTTGAAAACAAGTTTATGGTTACCAAAGGGAAAACATTGGGTGCTAGGGTTGGATAAATTAGGCACTTGGAATTAAACAAACATACTTTACTATATAATAAAATAGATAACCAACAAGGACCTACTGTATAGCACATGGAACTCTACTCGATATTCTGTAATAATCTATATAGGAAAAGAACCTGGAAAAGAGTGAATATATTGGGAGCTTCCCAAGTGGCTCAGTGGTAAAGAATCCACCTGCCAATACAGGAGACAAGGATTTGATCCTTGGGTCAGGAAGAACCCCTGGAGAAGGAAATGGCAACCCACTCCAGTACTCTTGCCTGAGAAATCCCATGGACCGAGGAGCCTGGTAGACTACAATCCATGGGGTCACAAAAGAGTTGGACACATGATCCCTTGCCCTGAGATTTAAGAAGCCTTAAGGAAACATCCTCTACACAGATGGGTAAACCGAGGCACAGAGAAAGCCAAGTCCATCCAGGGCACAGCAGTATGTGAGGGAAGGCCGAGGAGTCGTTGCCCAACATCTGAAGCTCTATGAATATTTAGGTTAACGCAAAAGAAAAGTGAGGGGCAAGAAGCCTGAGAGCCGCACTGACTGGGACCTGATCATTCTGAGTTCCACAAAGGGCTCTGCCCCTCCCATCCACCCTGGGAACCATATCTCTTCTCTCTGATCCCACCAGGCCACCCCTGGCCCCAGAAACCAGGATCAGAAATGGTCACAGGCAGGCAGGTGCCGTGAGGGAAGAGCAAAGGGACACCCTTTTTGCTGGCTTCATGCAATCCTGAAAGGAAGCGGGGCTTCAAGCATCCCAGCCAAATACAGGTTTCCACACAATGGATAGGATGAGCTGCTGGTCTCCTGGGAGGGAGAGGTTGTCTGGGCCCCTCCACTCATAGTCACAGGTGGGATTCTGGCTGGCTGGCTGCTGTCCCCCAGGAAAGTCAGAACCCTAAACCTTGCTTTCCCCCTGTGGAAGCTGGAGGTCTGCAAGACAGCAACTCCTTAAGCGAGGTCCATCTCAGTGCCCTAAGCCTTTCCCCCAAGAGGAAGGAGACCTTGTGGGAAGCTGCACCCCTCTGTTCCCACACCCACAAGGGCAAGGCAGCAGTGAGCAAGGAACCAGCCTCCAAGAACACTCCAGAACCTCTGAGAAGACACAGAACCGAGACCATGGAAACAGGCTTCACAGCAGGCCCCCCCTGCAGGGTCTTCAGTGCCCGTGTGTCTGGTGGGGGCCTTCCTAAGGGCACACAGTGGTGCAAAACCTATAACATGTGAGTTGATCTCACGAACTGGCCATGGTCCCTCCAGGACACACAAACATCCAATCACTCACTTCCTGGGGTCATTCCCAGGGTCCCACTCCTGGCCTGGGTGGGGACCCACTCAGAACTCAGAGTTGGCATAAGTATTATTTTAATCTGAAGACACTTGAGATTCAACAGATGCAGAAATAAAGCATCTCAGAAATTCCCGGGAGGGAGATGGGAGGGAGTTTCAAAAGGGAGGGGATATATGTATACCTATGGCTAATTCATGATGAGGTTTGACAGAAAACAACAAAATTCTGTAAAGCAATTATCCTTCAATAAAAAAAATAAATTATATATATATTAAAAAAAGAAATTCCTTCCTTTGACAAAGCAGCAATTCCCAAGAAAATGAGCTACTATAAATCCTCTCCCCAGGGGAATTTCATGGCCATTAAAAAAAAAGACAGACAGACCACTTGCACCTGAATAAACATGTATCATCACAAACTTTCTTATTTCCTACTTGTTCTCCTAAAGTTCACTTGTCTTTCCTAAAGAAACCTATCTGCCCTTCCCATGGAGCCTCTTCTCCCCTCTCTTTCCTTTATTAAGTTAAGCATCAGTTCGGTTCAGTCGCTCAGTCGTGTCTGACTCTTTGCAACCTCATGGACTGCAGCACATCAGGATTCCCTGTCCAACACCAACTCCCGGAGCTTGCTCAAACTCATGTCCATTGAGTCAGTGATGCCATCCAACCATATCATCCTCTGTTGTCCCCTTCTCCTCCCGCCTTGAATCTTTCCCAGCATTAGGGTCTTTTCAAATGAGTCAGTTCTTTGCCAAAGTGTTGGTGGCCAAAGTATTGGAGTTTCAGCTTCAGCATCGGTCCTTCCAATGAATATTCAGGACTGATTTCCTTTAGGATTGACTGGTTGGATCTCCTTCCAAATTGGGAAGGAGTACCTCAAGGCTGTATATTGTCACCCTGCTTATTTAACTTATATACAGAGTACACCATGTGAAATGCCAGGCTAGATGAAGCACAAGCTGGAATCGAGATTGCCAGGAGAAATAATAACCTCAGATATGCAGGTGACACCACCCTTATGGCAGAAAGTGAAGAACTAAAGAGCCTCTTGATGAAAGTGAAGGAGAGTGAAAAAGTTAGCTTAAAACTCAACATTCAGAAAATGAAGATCGTGGCACCCAGTCCCATCACTTCATGGCAAATAGATGGGGAAATAATGGAAATAGTGACAGACTTTATTTTTTGGGGCTCCAAAATCACTGCAGATGGTGACTGCAGCCCTGAAATTAAAAGATGTTTGCTCCTTGGAAGAAAAGCTATGACAAGCCTAGACAGCATATTAAAAAGCAGAGACATTACCTTGCCGACAAAAGTCCATCTAGTCAAAGCTATGGTTTTTCCAGTAGTCATGTATGGATGTGAGAGTTGGACTGCAAAGAAAGCTGAGTGCCGAAGAATTGATGCTTTTGAACTGTGGTGTTGGGGAAGGCTCTTGAGAGTCCCTTGGACTGCAAGGAGATCCAACCAGTCTATCCTAAAGGAAATCAGTCCTGAATATTCATTGGAAGGACCGATGCTGAAGCTGAAACTCCAATACTTTGGCCACCAACACTTTGGCAAAGAACTGACTCATTTGAAAAGATCCTGATGCTGGGAATGATTGAAGGTGGGAAGAGAAGGGTATGACAGAGGATGAGATGGTTGGATGGCATCACTGACTCAATGGGTATGGGTTTGAGCAAGCTCTGGGGGTTGGTGATGGACGGGGAAGCCTGGTGTGCTACAGTCCATGGGGTCGCAAAGAGTCAGACAAGACTGAGTGACTGAACTGAATTGAAAATCTTTCACACGACATCTGTTTTTATTTTTGTATGAAAGTCATGATTTTGCTTTTTTTCTGAAAATTATCTTAAAGCAAACTCTGGGGCTGTGAATAGAGCCTATTCATACTCCTGGGGTCTTCACGATCCAGGACCGAGGGTCCTAACACTCAGGGCTTCCTAAGGGCTCCCCTGGCCCTTTCCTCACTCCCTCCCCCTCACTCGTGTTCTCCACCTGCTGGCTCCAGGGACCAACTTGGCTCTCTGACTAATGGGATTAGTATTCAGCTGTGTGGTCTTAGGTCGGACTAGCAATTTATAGAGTCTGGATGGGTGGTCAAGTGCTCCAGTGAAGTGGGTGTGTTCATATATATAGTTACCCTCCCTCTCTTTCTCAAATGGCAGCAAGTGGTAGCCTTTGCTCTCTGAGTTGCAAACCACAGGCTGTGTGTGTGTGTGTGTGTGTGTGTGTGTTATTCGCTCAGTCATGTCCGACTTTTTGCGGCCCTATGAACTGTAGCTGCCAGGCTCCTCAGTCTACAGGATTCTCCAGGTAAGAATACTGGAGGGGGTAGCCATTTCCTTCTCCAGGGAATCCAGGGATCGAATCCCAGTCCCCAGGAATAACAGAATTAGTATTCAAACAAAGAAGTGGCAAGGGGCAGGCTTCCTGGCACTCCTCCCCTCCCTGGGGCTCCTGTAATTGGAGCTGATCTCTACCCTTGCCCTTTCTTAACAGTGGCATTGCAGACAGAAGTACACTGTTTCCCCCTTTTCCCATGCTGGCTCCCTGCCTCTCCCATAGACACCATTCACTTCTACATTTACTGACTACCTATCAGGTGTTGGACTAAATACCCATGCTGTGTACTCTTGGGGGTTCAAAAAAAGTCTAAGTCAAAGTTCCCATCCTCAAGGACTCCACCTGCAGAGACTTAAACAAAGAACCACACAAACACACAAAGACAATACAGCTATAAGAATGCAGAACACACTGCCTGAGTACTCCCTAAGTGCCAGGTGTGTGCTAAAGACTTCGTATACATTCAACCCAAGAGCAGACAATATTATGAAAAATGGAGGCTTTCAGGGATTAAATATTATTATAACAGACACAGATTGGGGTGCCTGGTGAGCTCAGAACAATTTCTCCAGGGCCCATGCCTGTGTCCAGTCCCTCTTGTCCTTTGGGAAACTCTGTCCTTCTCCAACATATAGTGATTGGTCCAAAGGTTGGTCGTGTGACTCAAATTTTAGAGTCCTGCTCCAGGAACTTTTGCCTGGAAACTCAAGGAGAAACTTCTTTTGTCTCTGGTCAGGGAGCTATAGCAGTAAGAATCAGATTCACTGAAAAGATCTCAACATTGCTAATTATTAGAGAAAAGCAAATCAAAACTACAATGAGGTACCACCTCACCGCAGTCAGAATGGCGAACATTAAAAAGTCAGCAAATGACAAATGCTGGGAAGGGTGTGGAGAAAAGGAAAGCCTCCTACACCGCTGGTGGGAATGTAAGTTGGTGCAGCCACTGTGGAGAACAGTAGGGAGGTTCCTCAGAAAACTAAAAACAGAATTACCATATGATCCAGCAATCCCACTCCTGGGCATATATCCAGACAATACTATCAATATAATTAAAAAAGATACAAATGCCTCTATGTTCATAGCAGCACTATTCACAAGAGCCAAGACATGGAGACAACCTCAATATTCATCAACAGATGAAGGGATAAAGATGATGTGGTAAATATATACAATGGAATATTACTCAGACATAGAAAAGAAAGAAAGAATGCCTTTGCAGCAACATGCAACTAGAGATTACCATACTGTCAGAAAGAGAAAGACAGATGTGATGATATCACTTATATATAGAATGTAAAATATGATACCGATTCATATGTAGAATGTAAAATATGACACAAACGAAGCTATCTCTGAAACAGAAAGAGAATCACAGACATAGAGAACAGACGAGGGGTTGCCAAAGGGTGGAGAGGTGAGGGCGAGATGGAGTGGGAGGCTGGGGTTAGCAGATGCAAGCGTTCATCTACAGAATGGACAAACAACGAGGCCTGCAGTATAGCACAGAGAACTATGTTCAATATCGTATGATAAACCATAATGGAAAAGAATATTTAAAAAAGAATGTGTGTGTATATATATATGTATAATGGAATCACTTTGCCATACAATAGAAATTAACACAACATTGCAAATTAACCACAATTTTTAAAAATTGGAGAGGGAAAAAAGTCAGCTTCATAATGCTCATAGCCAGAATCCGTCTTTTTGAGAAGTTGGTCAAGAGAATTAGAATGTGAAGAGGACCTGAAGAGTCCACGTAAGCCTCTAGTACCAGTTACACTTAAAACAATTCCATCTTGTTCTCCCACAACCTGGCCCATATTTTTAGCCCTGTTTTCCTTAATCTAGTTCGAGTTTGTTTTCCATCATTTGCAAGTTACAGAGTCGGAAGAGTACAGGTCCCTTGCCTGAGGTCACACAGCTAGCAAGGGGCTGGCCGCATGCCCTCCCAGCAGCCACCTCGCCTCCCGTGTGGCTGGGTTATGGAGACCAGACAGCACAGGCAGCACCGTGCTATTTTATTTTGCTATAAATGTTGCCAGGGGGATTGGCATGACGGTGGGGTTGGCACATTTGCTCATCAACCGTTCCATTCCCAGAAACGTGCTACCACTCCCCTCAGGAAAGCCACATTATCATCAACGTCCACGGTTGCCCCACCTGCACCTAGACTGGTCCCCCTCCTCCCAGAGCCACAGACACACGCACTTCCGACAAAGGCCTCTTGTCGGAAGAGAACCAGTGCAGAGCCCACCTCTGATGGTTTTCATCTCCCTTCCTTTCTGGTCTCCCTCATCTCTGCGCCTTTAGGTCAGGCTGCCCATCTGTATACCGGAGGCCAAATGTGACATGTAGATAGGTTTTATTCAGCATTCACAGCGTTTTTATTTTAGCATTTTAAAAATTAGGAGTTTCACTTAGATATCACAATTTAAATTTTCCATATAAAAAGTTAAAAAAAAAACTATCTGCATTTCTGACTTAAAAAAAAAAACAAACTGACCTATCCATGACAGTACTGCTAAGTCACTTCAGTCGTGTCCAACTCTGTGTGACCCCATAGATGGCAGCCCACCAGGCTCCCCCATCCCTGGGATTCTCAAGGGAAGAACACTAGAGTGGGTTGCCATTTCCTTCTCCAATGCGTGAAAGTGAAAAGTGAAAGTGAAGTCGCTCAGTCGTGTCCGACTCTTAGCGACCCCATGGACTGCAGCCCACCAGGCTCCTCTGCCCATGGGATTTTCCAGGCAAGAGTATTGGAGTGGGGTGCCATTGCCTTCTCCATATCCATGACAAGAGCCCTGCATCTCTGCATGAGCACCGCTGGCAACAACTGACCAGTAACCACTCACTGTGGACAGTGCATAGCCTCTCTGCTTCACCTGTCTCAAAATTTACCCAGAACCCTCATTTTCCCTGCTTGACTGATCTCGGTGAACACCCAGGGCCACACACTGGGGGGCTGGGATCTCTGCTAACATGACAGCCGAGTGGCCAGTCTCTCCAGCCTAGGATTGGGCATATTCCGCAGATGATGAATCTCAGGGAAACCCCTTCAACTCTAAGACAAGTGGGACCCCTGGCCTCACCTGACCCAGGCTCTGAATATGTCCAAGCGCAGAAACCACTGACCACAAGCTCCAGTTTGCCTGTAGGTACCTCAGCACAGTCACATGCTGCTGACACAGGCCAAGGCCCAGGATGGACGCCAGGCCAGCTCGGGCCCATCTCAACCGTTCAGCTGGACGTGGGAGCAGGCAGTGACCTCCCTGAGCCCACCCGGAAAACTAGCACCACCAAACCATCAGACGAGCGCCAGGGGCCCCCACCCCAGCCCCGGCAGCCAGCCCCAGGCCTCGGGCACACTCACGATATTCATGAGGGTGAGGACGTAGTTCTGCACATGCTCCTTGCCGTGGAAGCGCACCACCGAGTCGTCCACCGCCAGCAGCACCTCGATGCTGTAGCTGCCCGGCGTGGCGTGTCGCCGCTTCCGCTCTGCTTCTCCTAGCCGGTCCCCCACCAGGCCCAGCAGGTTGGGAAGGTCGCCCAGGCCAAAAGCTGGAACCGAGACGGGAAGAGACGGAGGTTCAAATCCACGTAAGGAACTGTCACCATGATGCCACCTGCTGATCGAGCCATGCCCCCACCATGTGCACCCCTTCCCCTGCCTCTGACAGCATGAGGGTTTGTGCCAGGCCAGGTGATGGGTGGGCGTGAGCCCTCTCCCTGACGTGAGGATGCGGCAAATCTCTGAGGCAGTGAGGAGTGGAGAGGTGAGAACTGGCCCAGGCTCCAGTTCCCGCTCAGTTCTATCTCCCTGTTACGTCCCAGCCCAAGCCCCTCCACCTCTCTGGGCTCCCCTCCCCTCCTGTGACATGAGAAGGAATAATCCTTGATATCCTGCCAGACATGCTTGCTGTAAAAATCAAAGATGGCAGTGGGTAGAAACATCATCATACAGGAAAAAATGTTTTGTGGTATTACCAATGGCCTATGGAGGGCATTTTAGGGACCCTTGAAGGATGCCCCATGCCCCTCAAATCCCTCTCAATCATTGCCAGCAACTCCAAATTTCCCCATCACGGCTTTGACCTTTTAGCTAAGGTTATTTATTTAACCAGCGTTTATTAACTTGTATGACGTAATCTAGGACCTTTTCTGTAAAGGATCAGATAGTAAACATTTTAGGGTTTGTGGTTCATCTGGTCCATCTCAGCTCTTCAATTTGACTACTGAGATATAAAAGCAGCTACAGACAATATATAAACAAATGAGTGTCTCTGGGTTTCAATAAAACTTTATTTACAAAAACAAGCGGTAGGCCTCATTTAGCTCATGGACCTTAGTTGGCTGACTCCTGATCGAATCCAATCCAATCCTTAAAGACAACTCTGTCAGATTATTGACTCTATTATACAAGTAAACAAGCTAAGGTTCAAAGTAGCATGTCCAGGTCTGTCTGAATCAAAAGGTCATGCTTTGAAACATATGGCTATTTAGAAAGGTAACATCTCAAGCAGTTATCAGTCATTTACACCATAGCCCGAATAAGGACTGGAGCAACACTTGTTGGGGCAGTGGAGTGAGGAGTACATGAGGACACCATAGGAAGCAGGATGGGAGGCAAGGGTCTCTCAAGAAAGCTTCAAATGTCTTAATGACTCTCCTGCCATCCCACCCTGAAGCTCTGATTCTTGTGCACGGATTTCTAAGACTATTCATTTATCCACAGTTATTTCAAAACCCCTCTGCCTGCAAGATGGGGCTGAGGCTCTAAAGATGCCACCACCACAGTCCCAGCACACATCCAGAGGTGTGGCTGCAGAAGGGGCCCCACACTTCTAGCACGGAGGACGGTGGTGGGTGATGAAGGCAGGACCCTGTCCTTGAGCTCCCCCGCCTAGTGCAGGTGACAGATAAGAAACTGGGTAGTAAATAGAATACCATCAAGGACCAGACAGTACCACTGACTAGGGCAGGCTTCCACACCGAGACCCAAACCGGGATGGCGGAGCTGGGAGAGGCTTCTGGAGGAGGGCACACCTGAGCCGGCCGGAGAGGGAGTGGGAGACCTGCTGGAGCATGGGGACCACAGGACCCATTGTGACTGAGGGTAAGGAGTTACCGACCACAGTGTGGTAACCCTCAGGGAAGACTCGATGGGCATCCAAGTTCTGCCTCTAAGCCTCCATGCACATGGGTACTCCAGGGATTGAAGGCTGAGTGCGGAGCAAGGAAATCACGGTGCTCCATGCTGTTTCTATTTTCCCTTTGGTTAGTGGCACTGCCGTGCAAAGGAATCTACCATGCCCTAGATTTAAGAGTTGGGGAATCATGGCCACTGTGCCTAGAGGAGAGACCAGAAATGGGCAGCTGGTCCTCTGAGCAATGTACAGACTGGTGAGCAGGGCTTGGGCCGGTGTCCGCCCTCACTGCCCCCGAGGCCAGTGCCTCTCTCTTTGCATGTGAGACTGCACCAGAGCTCCTGGAGGCCCTGCTATCTGAGCCCAACAGTGAGCGTAGCAGCCCAGAGACAAATTCCTGGGTGAGAGGGGAAGAGACCCCCAGCAGGGGAGGAAGAAGGTCAAAGACTCTCCATGCAGTGAATTGAATCATAATAGCCACTCCCAACACATAAGCAGTGCCTGGAGGTTTCAGCCCTGCAAGGGAAAAGGGGAACTCGACTCTTCACAGCTCTCTTTGCCAGGTCTGTCAGAGGTAGGCTCAGAGAGGTCACCTGACTCATCTCAGGTCACACAGCAAGTTCATGGCAAACATCCAGAATGTAAACCCAGGCCTCCCACTCCCCATTATCACACCCTAACAGGGCCCACCCAGATTTCTCTCTCAAAAAACAATGAGAGGCATTGCGGAGGGCCTGCTGACATCAGCCACAGACCCTGGAGACGATCCATTCACACCCTCTTCTATGCGTCTCTCATCCTTCAGGCCACAAATAGGGAATTCTCAAAGCGGGAAGGGTGGGGGCAGCAGGTCACCAGAAACTTTCAGTGAGCCCACCCAAGGAGCCCCGAGAAAATGTAAAATGGTGCAGCTGCTTTGGAGAACAGTTTGGCAGCTCCCCCAAAAGTTACACACAGCATTACCATAGAACCTACATCTTTATAGCATCTTACGTACATACTGAAAACAATGGAAAACATATGTTTACATGAAAACTTGTGCATGAATGTTCACAGCGGCATTATCATAATAGCCACCAAATGGAAACAACCCAAATGTCCACCAACAGATGAACAGATTGGTAAAATGTAGTTTCTCCACGGGGTGGAATATTACTCTGCCATGAAAAGGAGTGAAGTACTAAGACACACACCAGCAGAGATTGACCTTGCACACTAAGTGACAGAAAGCCAGTCCCAAAAGGCCAGAGACTGTATGATTCCATCTATAGGGGATGCCCAAAAGAGACAAAGCTCTAGAGAGGGAAGGTCGATTAGTGGTTGCCAGGGAGCTGAGAAGGGGAAAATCGGAGTGACAGCTGATTCATGGGTCTGCGATATTTTTATGGGAGTGATGGAAATGTTCTAGGATTAGATAATGGTGATGGTGATCCCATTAATGTGGGATGTAATTGCGATGGTGATCACAATAATGGTGATCCCACAAAATTGTGAATATATTAAAAAAAAAAAACTGAATCGTATACATTTAAATGGATTTTCTCTCAATTAAAAAAAGGCAGCAACAGCAGCCGTAAGCCCCAGGCTGGCTGGCTGCCCTTGAGGGGATGAACGGCCCTGGTGTTTGGTAGCCCCAAACCCCAGCCAAGGGGCCAGAATTCTGGCTACGGGCACACAAGCATCCAGATTCCAGTGACCTAGATGGTCGGAAGAGGGCTACAGAGGACTGTGGGTTGAGGGGGGACAGGACAACATTGGGAGCATGGGAATGTGCAGGGCACAGCCTTCGAGGTCAAACTTTTCATCTTAACCAAGAATGTTAAGTGGAGACAGGCACACCCAAAAGAACTTCACATACCAGGCTCAGACCCACTGCTCGCCTTAAAATAACAGAGTGAGTCACAGGTTTTCAAGAAAGTCCCCTATCATCCTTGTATTTCTAAGGAAGAACCCAGATGGGCCCAGGGCACAACACCGCCCACAGGAGGTACAGCCAGGCAACCCGACGAGGGGGAGACAGAGCAGCGTTCAAGGTGTGACCCCACCCGGAGCTCAGTGGTCTCGGCCTCCCAGTCGTTGACCGTGGTGGCCAACTGCGGGGCTAGTTCCAGGCTCACAGCCCTGGAGTAGGACTTCCCCAAGGTCTCTCTCAAAAGGAAGGATTTGTGGTCTTCTGATTCAGAGCTGGCCTCCGATAAAACAGAGCCCAAGCGAGACTCGTCATTCCCTCCAGGAGTGGTGGAGGTAACAGTTCGGGTACCACTGAGCTCCTGAAACCCTGCCCAGCCACCCGAGGCTCCGTCCAACCCCTGCATTACATAACTGCAGAGCCCTCCACCATCATAACATAAGTGTGGCGTCACTTAAGAGCAACATGGGGAGAGCAGCTGAGGCTTCAAAGGACGCATTGTACGTGGGGACTACTGGTTTCCAGGCATTCCTTCACGCTGGGCCCAACTCCGCCAGGGCCCAGGCAGGAGGGTGTGTCACTCATGGCCAGATTCCACCCAGGAATGAGGGTGGAATCCACGCATGTCCTCATGGCCAAAGGGGCTTTGAGACAAACCTCAGTGGGACTATGAAGTTGGCACAGGCCTAGGACCACCACTTCACTGGCTCAACCATGGGTCCTGCGTACTGCTGGTGGGCAGGCTCCAGTGCTGCTCACTGGCTACACAGAGGCCCCTCCCAGAGACTCTCACCCCAACATGGCAGCAGTTACCTTAGTAACAAAGCCTTAACAAGAGCAACCATTCATCAAACATCTACCAGGGGCCAAGCTCCACGCTGGGAGTTCTATACACATTACAACATTTATAACATTGTAACACATAAAACCTCAGAGTTAGAAATGATCATCCCACTTTACAGATTAGAAAAACAGGTTCAGAGATGTTAAGTAACTTGCTTAAGGTCACATAGTAAACAATATTGGAAGTAGGATATTTTTTTTTTCCACATTTAAGCTTTTTTTAAAAAATTGTTTATTCATTTATTTCTGGCTGCACTGGGTCTTTGTTGCTGCTCATGGTCTTTCCTCTAGTTGCAGCAAGTGGAGGCTACTCTCTAGCTGTGGTGCACGAGCTTCTCATCACAGTGGCTTCTCTTGTTGGAGAGCACAGCCTCTAGGGCGTGCAGGCTTTAGTAGTTGGGGCACATGGATTTAGTTGCCCCCTGGCATGTGGAATCTTCCCAGACCAACAATTGAATCTGTGACCCCTGCATTGGAGGCAGATTCTCAACTGCTGGACCACAGGGAAGTCCCTGGAGGTAGGATTTTTAAATGGTCCTTTGGACACAGAGCTGACTCTGGTGGCCTGACCCCAGGCAGTCTCCCTACGAGTGCCCTAAGAACCTCCTTCCTGTGGTTCCCAGGGGTGGAGATGATTTCCAGCGGGGAGAAGCTAACTGCAGTCATTCCACCTTCTGTCCTGGCAGAGGAATAGCCTTGCAAAGCAACGCTGAGCCGCTCCGAGACTCAAGGACCTGTGTTCAGGGGACTCAGGTAGCTCCTCTGGCCCCCACTCCAGCCTGCTATCATAGCCCCTAAAACAGAGGGCAGTTTCCCTGCTGGTGCAGTAGATCTATATGGCCCAGAGCCATTACACCAGTGAGAAGACTGAGGCCAGGAGTTGAAAAGCCCAGGCCAGAAGTTACCTGAAAACATCCCTGCGATGTGGAGGGAGGTAGACCTGGCACCCCCAACCACAGCCTACCTTCATTGTGAAGGTCCCCGAGGGGCTCTGTCCATGGCTGCCTGATGACTTCCCGCCGGTATACCACGTGCTTCCTCCCGCCGGCCTCCATCTCCTGCTGCCCGCGCTCGACGGGCTCGATGAAGTAGTCGGTGCTGTCCGTACGGATGAGGCCGGCCTGAACCAGGGATGCGGCGAGCGGGGGGAAGGGGGAGAGAGCAGAGATGTGAACACACAGCAGAACAGGTGTGCGTGTGTGTGCAAATGAGTGTGGCCACACGAGAGCAGGCTCTTCCTCTAGGGGCTTGGGGGCCCTCAGATGCCAGCAGGGAAGTGGGAAGAGGGTGTTAGGTGGCCAAGCAAGGGCCTGCATGCCCATCACAAGCAGAGCAGAGCCACTTTTCTTTTTCTTTATTTCTAATTGAAGGATAATTGCCTTATAATATTGTGCTTGTTTCTGCCATACCTCAACATGAATCAGCCATATGTATACAATGTCCCCTCCCTCTTGAACCTCCCGCCCACCTCCCTCCCCATCTCACCCCTCTAGGTTGTCACAGAGCCCTGGCTTGAGTCCCCTGAGTCATACAGCAGATTTCCACTGGCTATCTATTTTACATATGGTAGTGTAGATGTTTCCAGGCTACTCTCTCCATTCGTCCCACTCTCTCCTTCCCGCCCTCCCTCCCATCATGTCCATAACAGATCCACTTTCACTGTGCTGTGCGCTCATGGGGTGCACGTAACATTTCCTCTAAACAAAGGCACATGCATGCTAAGTCGCTTCAGTCACGTCCAACTCTGCAACCCCAAGGACTGTAGCCCACCAGGCTCCTCTGCCCATGGGATTCTCCAGGCAAGAATACTGGAGTGGGTTGCCATGCCCTGCTCCAGGGGACCTTCCCAACCCAGGGACTGAACCTGCATCTCTTATGTCTCCTGTATTGGCAGGCGGGTTCTTTACCATCAATGCCACCTGGGAAGCCCCCCTAAGGTGGGCACTGGACCCCAATTCCAGCAAAAAGTGCTGTTATTTCAGATTTAAAGTGTGTGTGTGTGCAGCTTGTGTTTGCTGACAATAAACGAGCAAGGACAGTGCCCCAGGAGTGTGTGCTCAATGTCTTAATCTGATTTTTCACCTGCATCAAAATAGTTCCTTAAAAACATCAACTGCTGGCTTTGGAAATAAAAAAAAATAAAAATATAACCTTGGTCGAGCCTCGCCAACATGTTATTAGGTCCCAAATGAAGGCAATATTCACAGGGGTAAGTGAAACATATACTGAAATGTGCTTGAATACTTGTGTGGCTGTACAGTCTCCCGCCCCTGCACACACGTCAGCTCTATAAAGCAGTGAGGGACACCCACCACGGTGCCTGGAAAATAGGAGGCAATCCTTAATAAATACTTACTTGTTGAATTCCTTCACTCATTCAACAAACACCTATGGAGTGCCTACTACATACCAGCCCTGTGCCAGACACTGGGAATGCAGCTGTGAACACAAAACAGGGAATGAAGGAAACCATTTTTATAAATCTATTGGGCCTTCCTGTTTGAATAGGAGCTGCCTCTTTTTAAAGCAGTCATTACTTTACGCAACTAAATTCCACCAGTTTTCCCACCTCAGCCTGTTTTGAGCTTGCTTCTTAGGGAACTCCTGTCAAGGCTTCCTGCACACACAACATCAAACCTCCCAGAGCAGCCCATCTTCCTCCTGTCCTTCCCAGCTATGTCTCTTCATTAAACTGCCAACACCATCTTGGATCAAAACCAAGATAGCTGCCTTCTGCACCAATCAGGAGGCCAAAAAAATGTTCTAGGGAAATTAGCAGCATTACCAGAGCAAGTCTGGAGCTCCTCAAGGTAACCATTTTATCAGGGGACGCTCAACTGTCCACAAAAGCTCCAGTCTGCTTATTAAAATGTCAACGTCAAACTCTATATTAAGCAGGCGTCCTTTCTTTTAAAGTGCTTTCTCTTTTTAACTTCTGCACCTGCCACGTGCCCAGGGCAGTGAAAAACAGATAATGAGGCCCAGACTTCGGCTGTGAGTTGTTCATCATCTGAACAGAGGAGACCACAGAAAAGAAGATGGCCAAGCTGTTGGGCTTGGTGCTCTGGCAGGTATACCTGATGGACAAGGATCCATCAGGCTCATGGTTGCAAGGGGCAGAAATTCAGCTTGCACCCTCTTGGACCAAAGGGGAGCATATAGGTCCCTGGACAAACCATGGCAGGGGCAGGCGCTGGAAATGAGGGGCCCAGTGCCTTGGCTCTCTCCGCACCCTCCTCACGGCCCCTCTGCATCAGCTTCACTCTCCCAGACAAGGTATGTTCTCACAGGTACATCTCTGCTCTGACACCAGAGACAAGAAGGCTTTTCTTGCATAGTCCCACCTAGTACAGCCCAGGAGACCTGTGGTCAGTCCGGCCTGACTCACACGGTCACCCGGGGATTGGTAGTTCTTGCTAGATCCCCATGGCCAGAGGGAGGGTAATTACTATGGTGAAAGAAGGGAGAAACTGACAGGGTGGCAAAAGAAACCCACAGGAGCTGGAAAGGACACAGCAGGTAAGGGACCTGGATGCAGATGTAGGAGCAGGAAGGTCCATGTGGGGTTGGGGAGGCATTCAGGCTCATGGGCAGAGGCTATGCCAAACCTGCACAGAAAGTGTGTTAGTCAATCAGTCGTGTCTGACTCTATGTGACCCCATGGACAGTAGCCTGCCAGGCTCCTCTGTCCATGGAATTCTCCAGGCAAGAATACTGGACTGGGTAGCCATTCCTTTTCCAAGGGATCTTCCCGACCCAGGGATCAAACCCGGGTCTCCTGCATTGCAGGAGGACTCTTTACCGTCTGAGCCACCAGGGAAGCCCTGCATAAATGATGGCCAAGTCGAAGAGCCTCTGCCACTGAGGATATGCACAGCCCCTGAAGGAAGCCAGTCTTCAGGGTACACAGGGCGGCAGGGCCCAGGGCTTTCCACCCAAAGCTCAGCTGCCAAGAGAGACTCTCCACCAAGGCCCCCACCCATCCATCCCATCCCACCTTCTGTACTCCTGTCTAATCCCCAAGGTCAGTGCTCACACCCCACTGAAGCCCCCCTGGACCAAGCAAAGCAAGAGACCCTTACAGCAGAGGTCAGATGACCTGTGCTTCATCCAGGCCAGACTCACACAAACCCAGGCTCACCAAGGGTTGCAGCTGTTCTCTCTCTGCCCATCACACCTCTCCTCTAGCAGAGACGAGTTCTCTAGACCAAGGGGCAGAAGACTCCATTCAGCAACCGCCCTCCCCCACCACACACACACTTCACCGTAGCCTCCCCTATTCTGGAACTTGGTTAACCCACTGCCCCAGAAGATTCTTCAGAATCTGGCATTCCCTGTGCCCCACCACCCACTGAGTCACCACGGCCACCAGACCTCAGGGCCTCCCATGAGGGTTGCAGGGTACAGAAAGATGCGCACAGAATGGGCTGGGCTACAAGGCACTCCCTGGCAGCTCACGTCCCCCTTTCAAGATCACCATGTCTGCCCCAGTCTCAGGCTTCAATACCTAGTCAGGGGACCTCTGATATTTGCTTGGATGCCTCTAGTGACAGAGAGCTCCCCCTCTCAAGATGTAACCTGGTCTCTGCAGAGACACTGTTATTGTCTTATTGAGCTGAACACACTTCCCTGCATTCTGCCCTTTGTGAAGTCTTATTACCATTGCTAGTAATAAGTTAGATAGCATCATTGACTCAACGGACATGAATCTGAGCAAACTCCAGGAGACAGTGAAGGACGGAGGAGCCTGGTGTGCTACAGTCCATGGGGTCGCAAAGAGTCGGACACGACTTATCGACTGAATAACAACACTAAGAGTATCTGCCACTCACATTTACACATCTTAATTCATCTTTACAACAACCCTATGAGGTAGGCACTGATATTAGACCCATCTCATGGATGAGGAAACAGAGGTACGGAATGGTTAAATAACTTGCCCAGAGTCGCTCATCAAGTCAGGGACAGCACTAGAGCAGAGCTCCGCTCCGTGTGGCTCTTCATCACTAGGCTCCATTACCTCACCCATCCCGGGCCCACTCCTGACCTGGGGGCCCATCTGGAGCAAGGAGACATTCCTCTCATAGTCCCATCTGCAGGTCCCTGCGCCTCTGGTTCCGACCTTGCAGAGCAAGCAGGTTGTTCACTTTCCACCTCTGGGCAAAAACACTCGATGAAAACCAGTCCACCTTCTACCACTGAGGATTTACCTTCTACCTCCACCTTCTACCTCATGAGGATGAGCAAACACTTCAGCACTCAGCCCTAAAGGGAGCCAACCGCACCCACTGCCCAGGTGGTTGCTCCCCTGAAAGGACTCCCACCTCACACAGCAGCTCTGCTCCACCAGACAAGGAAGCCCCGGGATTCCTGGGACTAGCCTAGCCCCCCCACACGTCCTCAGGCCTCCCCCCAGGGAACAGCTAGAAGAACCCCTATTTTCCCACCCCAGTGAACTGTTTAGGGAGAAGACCCAAGGCCCTGACATGCAACCTGGAAAATAAGCTTCAAACCTCTTTGTAACTGAGGATCTCACCAGCCCTCCCTGGCACTGAAGGCAGGGCCTCCCTAGTGATCATCTTCATGTATTTTGGGCATCACGCCCAGGTCTTGACAGGCAGTTCCAATCCAGGTCTGGGCTCTCTCATAGTGTCTAAGACCCTCCTCCTGGAGAAGGGATGGGAAGGCATGCCCAGCCACCAGATCAGGAGGCAGCCTGGGCTGGTCCCTTCCAAAGGCCCTCGGTTTCCCTGTTTGCACCAGGAGAGGTTTGGCCCACGCTCCCCTTCAGCACTGCCCTGGCCAGGAAACCAGGCACCACTCAGGGCAGACAGACTGGCAACGGGAACTTTCTGGCTCTCCTCCTCCTCTCCAAATTACTCCTGTCTCTCAATTTATGAGATGTTTATATTTCTGAAAAGTGGTAGCTAATTTTAAGACACTAAAATCAAATCAAATTTCTGTATAAGAAATCAAGAAACAGGGAGAAAATAAATCCTGGTAGAATGGAAAATAAATGTCAGTCATATCTCTTTTCAGCCATAACTTATTCTTCTGGAAACAGTAAGCAGGAAATATATACTGGAAAGGCTCTTCATGCAATAAAAACAACAACAACAAATAGCTGATTCTATCCAATTGGGCCACACATTGCACAGGCCCTCAGGCAATTTCTCCAAATAGAAACCCACCAGCGGGCAGGCCTGGCCCCCTCTGCCCTGGTCTGGACCCTTTAACACAGCTGCTTCTGAGGGCCCCTTCCCGGAAGGTGCATGGCTGATGGAGGGGCCGGTTTGAATTCTCTAATATGGCTGGGACATTGTTTTTGGTTGCAAAGATGACACGTGCTGCTGCAATCTTCATCCAGAGGCCTTCAGGTCATGCTGACCGTGGTTTCCAGTCCGGTTTCCCCTCAGGAAAAAACCCAAGTCCAAAGCGCAATTCCAGGTCGCCTGAAGGAGACAGGTGATGACTGGCTAGGTGACTGCCGTGGGTCATCAATGAGCCCACTTGGTTACCAGCAGCTATCTGTCATCAGGGTGAGGTCCCAAATATTTTAGCAGATAACTGAAGTCACATTATTTTGAAATTAATATGTACATGTTATAATAACCTGTTTATTCTAAAACTGCATGTACTTGCATGTAAACTGGGAAGGGAGGGTCCAATGAGCCAACAGACAGATCTCCAGGGAGGCCACAGAAAGAGATCCCAAGGGATTCCCTGGACAAGGGCAAGGGTCTGTCTGTGCTGAGTCAGGTGCAGAGACAGTGAGCAAGGGTCAGCTTGGGTCCAGATGGAACCAGTGACTTGGCTCTGAGAGGACAGCTGCAGGTCCTCTGGGAAAAGGGAATCCTGAGGTCCCTTGCTGCACCCTCAGATTGGCTAACGTGTGTCAAATGCCCAGAAGGAGGGCCCATTTCAAGATGGAGTAGTGGGCCAGTCTCCCCTTCCTTCTCCTTCCAAAGCCAGTCTCTGTGGAGCCTCCCCAGAAGGGAATCAAGCAGTGCAGGCCACCCCCAACCCAAGCATCCTGCCACCTCCCAAGGAGAGTGTGTTCTCAGGCTTGAACTTGTTCTGGAAATTCCATCACGAGGCTTTTACTGCCAGCTGTGCTGTCTTAGGTTCTAGGCTTCCAGCAAATTTAACCTGAAACTATGCCACTGGAGGAGACAAAAGATAACCCAGCAAGTGGAGGCTGGGGCGATGCACACAACTAGGAGTGGCATGCGAATCAGAAGTGGCTTCCACCAGCTTCTCCCCCAATATAGCCACCTGCTCCTATCCCCGGCCACTGCCAGCCAGGCTCCCCCCAAGACCACATCACCTGCTACAACCTCAGGAACTCTGACTGTGGGTATCTCCTTCTCTCCCTCATAACTCCAACATGCTGGCTCCAGCTACCATTAAACTTCACTAAGACTTCCAACACATGACCCCACCATTCCACCACTGTCAATCTCCCCTCCAAGTCCTTACTTCCCTTCTCATCACCTTCGACTTCTCCATCATGATACATAATAGTTCTGCAAACACTCACAACTCTCTCCCACTCTTCCCTCCATCCTGCTCTCCCAGAGAAGCCTCTGTCCTGGTTCAACCCAAGTCTCCACCCACTCCATGTCTGCACACTGACAGAGGAAATGCTCATGGTGCCCACGGGTCTCCTTGAAATCAGGGGCCAGAGCTCTCAGGTGAACCTGACGCTGATCCTGCAATTAGCATCCCTCTTTTCAGCATCACCAGGCCCTCCCTCTCTCCTGGATCATTTCGCTGACACATGAATGCACTTGATCTCTGTGAAATTCCCTCCCAGCCCTGCCAGCTATGGCCAGGGCCTCTTTTTCCCTCCACAGCACAGCTGTCCACACTTCTCACTGCCTCCACTTCTGTGCCTTGTACCTCTCCTCCATCCACCCCAGTCGGGCTTCTAAAACTAGTACTTCCTGGAAACTGCCCTAGTCATAGTCACCTGAGACCTCATGTGTTCAGACCCAGACATCGTTTCTTTGTCCTGGTCTGTCTCAGCTCCTCCAGCCACACACATGCTCCCTGGGGACTTCCCCTGATCCCATAGCTTTACATATCATGTATTTGCAGATACCTCCCAAATTACATCCTCAGCCCTGACCCCTCCCAGAATTCCACTGAGGAATGTCCAACAGCCTCCTTGATAGAGACCCTGGGCTTCCGCTGGGCACCTCAACCTTTAAAGCAGACCTATTCCTCCCCTTGCCTTCCCCATCTCAGCAAATGACACTCTTTTGCCTAGTTGCTCAAGTCAAAAATCAAGGGGACGGGTGGACCCAGGGATTAGGTTTTTGCAAGTCTTCCAACCTCCCTCATGGTTTTGTTAAGTCTGTTGGATGAAAGATGCATTCAACAGAGCCTGCAGGGACCAGCCCCTCTGAGAGATCATCCTGGGCCACTGTCTCTGATTCATGACAAGTGTTGGGGGGCAGCCCTACCCGCAAACCCCTATACCCTGAGGCCATCCTTTCCTCCCTCAATAGGCCCTCATATTTTCATGAAGCATCTACTGCATGCTGGGCTTGATGGTGGGGTATAAAAACATAAGAAACCAGCCTCAGCTCTCCTTATGAGTGACATATCTAACATATATAAAGAACACTTACTGCTCAATAATAAAAAGACAGCCCAATTTAAAATTGGGGATAGAGGGACTTTTCTGGTGGTCCAGTGACTAAGACGCCATGCTCCCAATGCAGGGGGCCCAGGTTCAATCCCACAAACCGCAACTGAGATTCTGCTTGCTGCAACTAAGACCCAGCACAGTCAAATAAATAAATTAATAAGTAAATTTTCAAAACAAAAATAAAGCAAAGAAAAAAAGAAATAAAAATGGGGAAAGAATCTAAGCATTTCTTTAAGGAAGACATACAAATGGCCGTTAAGCACATGAAAAGATGCTCAGCATCATCAGTCATTATGGAAATGCACATCATAACCACCGTGAGATACTACACACCCACAAGGATGGCTAGAATCAAAAAGTCAGACGCTAACAAGTGTTGACAGGGATGTGGAGAAACTGTAACCCCCATACATTGTTGGTGAGAACGTAAAATGATGCAGCCGCTTTGGAAAACAGTCTGGCAGTTCACAAAACATTAAACAGAGCTTCCACATGAGCCAGCAATTCTACTCAGTATAAACTCAAGAGAAATGAAAACGTAAGTCTACAAAAACCTTTACACAAACGTCCACTGTAGCCAAGATGTGAAACAACCCAAGTGCCCACCAGCAGATGAATGGAAAAGCAAAATGTGATGTATCTGTACAATGGAATGTTACTCAGCCGTAAAAAAGAAAGACATGCTGAAAAATTCTACAATATGGATGAATCTTGAAAACATTATGCTAAGTGAAAGAAGTCAGTCACAAACAGTCACATATTATAAAATTCCATTCATGTAAAAGTCTAAAACAGGGAAATCTATAGAGACAGAAAATAGATTAGTGGCTGCCAGGGGCTGAGGTAATGAATTTGGGGTGACGGGTGCTGATAAAAGACACAGAGCTTCTTTTTGAGACAGTGAAAATGTTCTAAAATTGAACATGGTAATAATTACATGGGCTTCCCAGGTGGTGCAGTGGTAAAGAATCTGTTTGCCAATGCAGGAGATTCAGGAGACGCAGGTTTCAATCCCTGGGTCAGAAAGATCCCCTGGAGGAGGAAATGGCAACCCACCCCAGTATTTTTGCCTGGAAAATCCCAGGGAGAGAGGAGCCTGGTGGGCTACAGTCCATGGGGTCGCAAAGAGTCAGACAAGACTGAGCACAGATACACAATAATTACATGGCTCTGTGCGTTTAATAAAAATCCACTGAACTGTACACATTAAACGGGTGATTTGCATGCTATGCAGATTGTATCTCAATAAAGCCGTTAATAAGGCTGGTATGCACAGAGAGATACGAGACAGGCAGAGAAACGACATATACACACAGAAACAAGGGACACGCAGCACCCAGAGCACAGAAAGGGACAATACACACAGAGACACAATACACGAGCAGGCGAACAACACACATGCCCTCAGCCGACTCACACGCAGGAGGCATACAGGCTGCCTGCTACCACGGAAGCATGACTCAGCACAGCCAGGATGAAAGCCTGCGGATGCTGAGATTCCACATAATTCAAACCTGATGTGAAGCCCCAAGCCACAGGAGCTCTGCTGGACGCTGGGCTGCCAAGGCCTGGGCCCAAGCCAAGGAGAGTCTGAACGCTGATTCACGCTGAGCTGCAGCCCCGGGGACAGGCCGAAGGAAGGCACCCTCGGAGGATGGAGCCAGGAGCCGGCAGGCTTGGCCCCAAAGAGCAACACACACCCTACACGGGCGGCATCGGAGCCCCAGAACCGCCGGAGGCTCGGAAGAGACACAGGAAGCAGAGAGCCTCCACCAGCTGGAGGCAGTTATCTGGGATGAACGCTTGCCGGCTTGGCCCACTCCCAGGGTCACGACCCCTGCAGGCCCCATACCATGGGAGCTGCCGGGTGAAAGGCTAGGGAAGCTGTGGTGGGCCCACGCCATTGGCAGCAAAGATCCTTCTCAAGAAGCAGCAATGTGGTGACTCAGTGCAGAGACCCTAGAGCCAGGATCCCTGGGGCCTGCCATGGCTCAAACCATGGAGTCCTGGACAAGTTACTAAACATCCCTGCGCTTCACAACTATAAGGGTACTGATCTTATGAGTTGCTTGGAGAAACACACATGGAGAATCTAGAACAGTCCGAGCCAGCAGCACAGCTGTCTAAGTGTTAGAGTTTGCTGCCATGATTAGCATGACTATGATTCAAAGTGGGCCTGGGAGTACCAGTGGCTCATGAAGGGAGCAACATTCTGGAACTACGGGGATGGTTCACCCCTAAGTCCTGGCTCCACTTGCAACCTGGCTTTGACCTGCTCAGATCCCCTGTCTGTACACAGGAAGAAATCCCTGAGAAAAAAATACCAATGGTTAGGCATCCTTAAGGAAAAAGTCCTTACTAAGAAGAGGCTGGTTCACAGGAATTGTAAATGTGAGAAAGAACTTGGGCAGACAAATAGAGTCACAGATGTAGAGAACAAACTTACGGTTACCAAGGTGGGGAGTACAGGGTGGGATGGACTGGGAGATTGGGAACGTATAAAATAGATAAATAATGAGGACCTACTATACAGCACAGGGGACTCAGTGCTCTGTGGTGATCCAAATGGGAAGGAAATCTAAAAAAGAGTGGATATATGTATAGTGTAACAGATTCACTCTGCTGCACAGCAGAAACTAACAACATTGTAAAGCAGCTATACTCCAACACAAATTTTTTAAAAGGAACACAGGCTGACAAACAGAGAAGGCAATGGCACCCCACTCCAGTACTCTTGTCTGGAAAATCCCATGGATGAAGGAGCCTGTTAGGCTGCAGTCCATGGGGTCGCTAAGAGTCGGACACGACTGAGCGACTTCTCTTTCACTTTTCACTTTCATGCATTGGAGAAGGAAATGGCAACCCACTCCAGTGTTCTTGCCTGGAGAATCCCAGGGACGGGGGAGCCTGGTGGGCTGCCGTCTATGGGGTCGCACAGAGTCGGACACGACTGAAGCGACTTAGCAGCAGCAGCAGCAGGCTGACAAAAGGTTAGTGGAAATGCACCACCCAAGTGTGAAGCTGTAGGCAATTTCCTTCTCTATAAACGTTTAGGTGTCTTCTAACTTTTCTGATTTCCCTATCTAAACAGGAAAGCTGATTCTCCACAGAATGCTTGCCTACTGTAATGAGCAACTAAAAATTACACAACAATGATTTTAAAACAAAGTTTAAAAGGAAATAAACCCAGTGTCGCCCCTGTCTGCTATCACCCAACCCCCTTGTAAAGGATGTAGCAGCTACACGGTGAGTGAAACACCTGTGGCTGGGACCCAGCCAGCACCCTTCCCAGCTGGGCTGTTGCTGTTCAGTCGCTAAGTCGGGTCTGACTCTCTGAGACACCATGGACTGCAGCACACCAGGCTTCCCTGTCCTTAACTATCTTCCAGAGTTTGCTCCAACTCAAGCTGCTGGGTGATGCTTTCCAAGCCTCAGTTTCCACTCCTGAAACTAAGGGGCATGACATAATGAGGGGAAAATGTCCCCTCCTGAGGCCCAGCAGCAAGCAAGGCAGCCTTTCCCTTCCCTTCTTTATTTAGCCTGGTTCTCCTGATTCCCCATCTTTTCCATCAAACACAAAGCAGACTTTTCCAGAACGCTATTGCAGTGGGTCTGACCCCTTGATGCCCATTGGTATCACCTGTGGAATCTGCAGAACGCCTGATGCCCAGGCCACAAACCAGAAAAATTAATTACATCTGTGGTGGGGTTGGGGGAGCAAACATCAGTAGTGTCTCAAACCTGCACAGGTGATTCTAATGTGCAGCCAGGGCTCGGAACCCCTCGCCTCAATTCTGGAAGCTTCCAAATGGTGTAATGATATTTAAGTGATCACCCACGTTTCACAAAGAGAGCAGTAGCAGTAGGGAGTGTTTGACCAGAATTAGTTTGCCATTATACAGGAAATGGGCAAGAAAGACAGAGAGGGGACAAAGGACGATGAGTACACGCCCTGACCGAATGGGATGCAGGGAAGGGAAGTCCAGACAGGCTGGGTGACTGCACACCTGTTACACCATGAGCATCTCCCTGGGCTGAGCATGGCCAAGCATCACCTGGACCAAATGTGATCTATGCCTTAGGTGCTGTCTCAGAACCTCACCACCCTCTCCCCTCAAGGTGCCACTCCACTGTGAGTGAAGAGTGAGTTGCTAAAACTGCCCTGAGCTGAGTGTGTCTGGGAAGCAGGGAGGGAATCTGTGGTGGTGTGGCCAGTGGCCAGTCAATGATGTCACAACCCCCCAGCTAGGAGCCCATGGTGCAGATTGAGGACAATTAGTAACAATATCTTTTCTATGATGCTGCTGCTGCTGAAAGCAGTGAGTGATTCTGTCCTCTGGCCCCATGGAGGACAGAGTTGCTTAGATCTTCTTGCAACTTCTTCCAGCTTGGCAAATGTGCTTAAAGGGAGGGCACTCGCTTTTTATGATGCCCCTCCTCCCAGCAGCAGGGGTCCTGGCCCAGCAGCAGGGCAGGGCCTCACCTGCAGATGCTCAGAGAGTCCCTTTGTGTGGCAAACCCCCACCCTGGAGCCCAGCCAGGGTCCAGGGCCGACCTTGCCAGGCTGGAAGCCGCCACCAGTTTCCATTCCCCATGCCCAGGAGCCACGTGGCTCTGAGGCTTACCCTTCTATCACAACCATGGATGGCCCACCAAGCATGGGTTGGGAGCTCTGCCTGGCCCCCTGGTTGGCCCAAAGTCCTGGCAGCAGTGGGGGCTTCAAGACGAGGAGACAGGAACCAGCCCTCAAATGCCAGGAGGCAGTGTGGCTGCCAGGCCCTGAGCTGGGGAATGGTTCCCCACATCAAGGCCTGAACTCTACAGCTCAGATACAAGCCAGAGGATGGCGGGGTAGCGCCAGGAAAAGGTGCGGCTACAGCTGAGGGCTGGGCCTCAGCAGGTCACTTGTTCTGGCCAGGGCTCCCCTCTGATCCACCCTGACATCAGCCTACTCCAGAGGCTATAGAAGGCACGTGAGCACAGGAGAATGGAAAGATGAGTGGACCTAGATGCCTGAACTCCTGACAGGCCCCTGACAACATTTAGGCATCACTGCCTTCCTCTACCAGAGAGAGAAGGCAATGGCACCCCACTCCGGTACTCTTGCCTGGAAAATCCCATGGACGGAGGAGCCTGGTAGGCTGCAGTCCATGGGGTTGCATAGAGTCGGACACGACTGAGCGACTTCACTTTCACTTCTCACTTTCATGCATTGGAGAAGGAAATGGCAACCCACTCCAGTGTTCTTGCCTGGAGAATCCCAGGGACGGGGGAGCCTGGCGGGCTGCCGTCTATGGGGTCGCACAGAGTCGGACACGACTGAAACGACTTAGCAGCAGCAGCAGCAGCAGCAGCCTTCCTCTACAGGGGGACAAGTGGACAAAACCACATTAGCTAGAAAGCACCATCAAATGAGGCCCATTGTTATCTTTAACCCGGCCCAGGGCCCGGCACCATTAGCATGTTTTCCAAATTTTTTAGAACTCTGACACTTCCCCAGAGCTTGTTTGTGTTAACCCCTATTACTAGCAGTTCAAATGCCCACGTCCCAGTCATGCATGCCACTCACCAGGTTCCCCACTCACTCTACTAGTTCACTTACATCTCTGTAGTTTACTTCTCCTAAACCTTTGTCTGTCATACCACTCATTCATTCCTCAGATGATTGCTGAGCAGATTCCATTCCAGGTGTGCAGGGGACACAGCCAAAAATCCCTCCTCACCTGGGGCCGACCTTCACCAGAGGTGAGACAGGCGATCCATAAGAACATGGTACACCCATGGGGAAACAGGAAGCAGAGGAGAGAACTGGAGGTTGAAATTTTAAATAAGGGGGTCAGGGAAGATGTCACTAAGAGGGGACCCTGGAGGACAAGCAAGGGGTGAGATGAGGGGTGGGTGCACGCAGCATCTGGGGAAGGAGGAGAGTGGAAGGGCCATGGAGGGATGCCAGGGGTGTCACAGGCAGCCTGGAAGGAGGGAGGCTGCCCAGGGCCTGCTTGGCTTCTCCGGGAGGAGTATCATGGGGAGGACTTGGCTCCAACAAGACTGCTCTGGCTGCTGATGGTAAAGAGATGGCCAGGGGCACGGATGGAAGCAGGGAGGGCCGTTAGGGAGGACACTGCCATCGCCCTTGGACCACCCCAAACTTGTTATTCTTGTCAAGCCCTGTTTGTTTCCCTTTGGGGATTATTAGCGACAAAAATCCCCCCTGCTGAAGCCAAACGGGGCCTGTTTTGTACCGGGACCCATGCTTGTCCATGCTGGTCTCGTGCCTGTGCCCTGTGGACAGCTCTGTGGATCCCTTCTGGCCCAGCTCAAATGTACCCATCGGTGCCCCCTCCAGTGGTTCCTGGCAGATGCTCTATCCCTCCCAGATAAGTCTGTCTATCCCTCTTCTAGACGTGAGCTTCTCCATAGGGGGACAAATAATGATCCACAACACAGGACCAACTTTGGAACAAAATCACCTTCAGCAGACATCCTCGAATCCAAGTTTCCAAAATGAACCCTCTTGGGCCCTTAATGAGAGAGACCTCTCTCACAAAATGCAGCTGTGGCTCAGCAGACAGCCTCGGGACTGTGAATTATGAGGTGACGAAACATCAAGGGCTCAACGAGGTTTCTCTGGGCTGGAGGAGCTAATTCAGAGTGTGGGTTCCTGCCAACCTCAAGGGACGGAAATGAACTTCTCCTGCGGGGCGGGGCAGCCTCAGGGTACAAGTGTCTTCTGGACAGATCAAAGGTACAAATATTTGGCTGGCTTAAAAGCGAAAACTGACAAAGGGCTTTAAGTAACCCGTTGGGAATAAGGTTTGCATTCAGAATGACCGTGCCCTAGCAAACACTCCTACCTTCAGACATTTCTCTAAAAGGGCCTGTTCTACTGACCTCTCTGCCATGTTATGGAAAGCAGAAGAAAAGGAGACCGAAAGGGTTTTCATGTTCCATGACAAGCAATGTGTGCAGAACAGCAGCCCACTGCCCTCCAAAATTATGAAAACGGATACAACAGTGGGAATGGCCACGTGGAGCTGACAAGCACCAGGAGGTTTCATCTGCGCTTCAAATCCTGCTAACAGGGAGGCTGGCTTTTTTTTTTTTTTCCTCTCTCTTAAGGGGCTTCCCAGTCTTCAGAACAACAACTTGAAGAAGTTGAGCCACTCACATTTACAGTGGGAGCCTTACAAATACCCCCACTCAGAACCCAGGCACAAGGACTCCCAGGACCAACCCCCATGGGGCAATTGATGGACCAGTCCCTTAAGCATCTGTGTTCTGAAGTCGTTGTCATGGCCACCGAGTCCTGGCCTTACAGGGTTTATGACCTTGAGGACCAATTCCTATTTACTGACTCAGGAGAGGCTACACGGGATCGTGGCGGGGTGGGTGGGGAGCACTGGACTGGGACTCAAGAACCTGAACCCCATTGGCCCTAATGGTAACCCACTGTGGTTACCATCCACCCTGGGGGAGTCTCCCTTCCCTGAGCCTCAGTTTCCTTGTCTGTAAAGTGAGGAGGGGAGGCCCCCAAAGTCTCTTCCAGTTACAGCTGCCCACACTTAGGCCAAAGTTAGGATGAACTCTGGCAATGAAGCTGAGCTGGAGGTGTTCATAACATGAGGGTTATTTGTGCTGATAGGGAGCTCCTTGGAGCTGCCCGAGATGAGGCAGTCCACAAATATTACCACTGTTCTTCCTCTTGCTGTTGTTCTTGTTGTTTCTAAGGCTTTAAAGGCAGGGGAAGGCCTGCATGCTGAAGATAGAAGGCCAGGCCTGGCAGAGGGCTTGGGAACTTTCCACTGCAGGGTCCAGGGAATGCGGAAATTCCCCGAGTCCTCACCAAAAGCCCACCCCTGGGCCTGGACCACACTGAGGCTGGAAGGCAGATGGGAAGCAAGCGCAGCCCCCACCACACTCACCAGCCCACAGAGCAGCCCAGAAGCCATCCTCCCTCCAGCCAACCTGAAGATGCCAGGGAAGAAAAATAAAACCAGCCCCCAGACCAGCCCCCCCTGGAATGGGAGACCGGCTCTGCTCGGAAGGAGTGGCAGTGAGTTGATGTCTGGCTTCCACTCCATATCCTACGCACATTATTAACCCAGGGCAGACAGCAAGGCACAGCCATGGGGTGACTAGAATGGTGAGACTACAAGATCAGATGCCTTGAGGAGTGGAAAACCACCCAGGACCCAGGCCCTGGGCCACTCAGATGGAGGCCACACTGGCCTTCTGGGAAGCAAGAGCACTAGAATGAGCATCCAGGAGTCTGGAAGCAAACCCACTGTGGAACCTGCCACAGTTTCTGTATTTATCCCAAGAGATCCACAATAATAGTAGCAAATGCTACCACTTACTGTTCTGGGCACTGAGGCACCACGTTTACGTGCCTGATTTCTAATCAGCAAAACTACAAGGTAGGGATAGCCACTTTACAGATATAGAAACTGAGGCTCAGAGAGATCAACCCACCTGCCTGGGGTCTGTCTGGGAGAACGACTGCAAAGGTGGCTATACGATTCCTCCTGTCCCTGAGCCCAGGCATGCTGCTCCTCCCTCTCTGGCGGGAGTGAGAAGATGCTAACATGAGCTTCATGCTGCTTCTGAAAGCAAGACGCCCATGTTCCCTCTCCCCATCCGTTGGCTCACGCAGCATCCACTGGAGGTCTACCCTGCGGCAGGTGCTGGGGTTGTACAGACACACGGGTCACTAGGCTCAGACCCAGGCCTTCAGGAGACTAATGGGAATGTTCCAGGGGAAGAACACAAACTGGGGCAAGGAGCAAGCTGCAGCCTGAGAAAAAATGAACAGTCCTGGGTAAGGCTGGGAGCAATGGGCTCTGCCCTCCCAGCTGAAGGCCCAGAGACCCCTCTGGGGGTGTCACACAGAAAACTGGGGTGCTCTTGACTTCCTCTCCTCTTCTGTCCCACACCCAATCCCTGAGACTGGCAGACTCAACCAATAAATCTACATCATTCAATAGCAAGGGCTGAAACCTATCAGGTACTAGGCTAAAAGAGCCCTTTGCACACATGACAACTCTTATAGGGTGACTAATGTCACCCTCACTTTATAGATGAGGAAACGGAGGCATAGAGAGGCTCAGCAATCGCCCGAGGCCACACAGCAGGAAAAAGGTAAGGCTGGGATTGCAACCAAGGCAGTCTGGTTGCAGGGGTCGTGGTCTCATCCCCTGCATGTACAGCTCACTAGCCAAAAAAAAAAAAATGCCATATTGCTATACTGGGCCCACACCCTGTCTTAAAATATAGAATACTTTGCTTAAAGATCTCTATTTCTGATTTCCCCTTAAAATACTCAAATGTGATACCAGACTGCCACTCCCTTCAAACAGGAGTTTGCCGCAGCCCCACCTCTCCCCTAGCACTTGGCCCTCTTCTCTTTCTTGTGTTACGCCCTGCTCCTGAAGTCATGACCTCCCTTCTATCATGAGCCCAGCCCCGTGCTCAGCATGCAGAGAAATCAGACAGTTCTTGAGTTCTGGGAAGCGGGTGGCCAAGATGGCAGATGCCCCAGCAGAGGGAAGGGGAGGGCCCTGTGGGAGGTGTGAACAGAATGAGCAGAGGCAGGGTCTGCAAAAAGAGGTGGCAACACACCAGCCCAGCTAGGAAGGGCTGGAAGGGCTGGGGGTCTGCAGAGCAGGCACCACCACCAAGGCTGGAGGGGCACATGGCACAAGATGACAATCTCTGCATCAGTGCAGGGCAAGATATCCTCTGCCCCTCCCATGGCTGCTGGCACAGACGTGTAGAGATACGCAGCCCGCAGGTCAAGATGTATGGGGACAGGCATGCTGGATCGTTGGATGAGGGCATCTCTGAAACTCCAAGCCTCATACTCCACATCCCAGGACAGGCACAGACAGCACGGCAGGGCCAGGGGCTTCCCAAGGAGCTGTCAGGAAAGCTCACTTACTCCTTAACCAGCAAGGAGCAAACCCAGGGCAAGGATGGATATTGGCACAAAGACACCGGTGAGTCTCAGGCAAACCTTCTACAATGGCATCGTGCTGGGATGCAGCTGGGAAGATTAGCATCGTCCCCAGATACGAATGTGACTTCTGCTTACAAACCTCCCATGGCTCCCTATGGCCACAGGGGCAAAGCTAAGCTCCACAGTGAGGCACAGCTTCTCTAAACTACATTTTCATCACTCCCCTCTTCCATGGAGAGCTGTGAAGACTTACCATTTCCTGAATCCTATGAAGACACAGGATTTCCCTCCCTATGAATGCCTACAGTTCCTACCTCTTAGCTTTAAAAGCTCTTATTGATGCTTTTATGCCTTTATACTCAGCCCAAAAGTACTCTCCACTGAGAAGACTTCCCTGAGTTGAGTTAGTCACTTAGTTGTGCCCGACTTTGCGACCCTATGGACTGCAGCTCACAAGACTCCTCTGTCCATGGGATTTCCCTGACAAGAATACTAGAGTGGTTTGCCATTTCCTGCTCCAGGGGATCTTCCTGACCCAGGGGTCGAACCCAGGTCTCAGCTCAGTTGGTAAAGAAGACTTCCCTGAGCACCATTCTTTAGTACTCACCTGCAGGACACCTACCAAGTACCTTATGCAGAACTTGTTTTATGCCGTCTACTGTGCATTATTTGTCTTCTCTTTAAATTGTGGGTTCTGGAGTATAGAGAGAAAGGGGTGTGTTTCAACCCTGCATCACCAGAGCCTGGTCAAGGACCTGGCTGGGGCAAGGGGCCCACAGATTGTTAACAGAATGCTCCACTTGGCACCTCCCAGTATCCACCTGCCCTGGAAAGTATCTCTCCAGGGGCTATTACAGACCAGTCATTACATACTCCCATGCACTGAACAAGCACCAATTGACTCATTCTGCAGAGAAAGTTGCTGTAGCAGAGGGGAGGCAGGGCTTGGCCAACCTGGGAACCAGAGGTAGCCTAGGGCTCACATCAGAGAGCATTGATAATCCACATACCATTGCAGTACAAGGGACTTTAACAATATTTACAGTTATTTCTCGGAGAAGGCAATGGCACCCCACTCCACTACTCTTGCCTGGAAAATCCCATGGATGGAGGAGCCTGGTAGGCTGCAGTCCATGGGGTCGCTAAGAGTCGGACACGACTGAGCTACTTCACTTTCAATTTTCACTTTCACACATTGGAGAAGGAAATGGCAACCCACTCCAGTGTTCTTGCCTGGAGAATCCCAGGGACGGGGGAGCCTGGTGGGCTGCCGTCTATGGGGTCGCACAGAGTCAGACACGACTGAAGCGACTTAGCAGCAGCAGCAGCAGCACAGTTATTTCTCACCATTAATGACAACCGTAATTACTGTAGCAATTACTATAAAAACAATAAGTGTTACTATTAACAATCCCCATGTTTTAAGGCTGCACCATATATCAGACACTTCACTTTTTTACTTATCTTATTTAATCCTCTGAACAACCCTATAGATGACTGTTCTCCTTGCCTCCTTAAAGATGAGGAATACCAAGCACAGAGAGATTTAGAAATTTATTTAAGGTCACACAGCTAATGTGCACTAGAGTAGAGCGACCCCACAATTTCTGCCACCCTAATGACTAAAAATCATGTTTTCCTCCTAATGACTAAAAATGGCTGTTACAGGGCTTTCCATAGGCCAAGTACTACTGGTAACAGCTTTATTGAACCATAATTCATGTACATACAATTCACCCATTTCAAGTGCAGATGTGATGGTTTTTAGTATCTGCATAAAGTTGTGCAACCACCACCACAAGTTTAGGACATCTCATCACCTCACTGAGAAACCCTGGACCATTTAAACCGTCAATCCCCAATACACACTCCCTCCACCAGGCACTGTGATTCCATTTTAAAGACAAAAGGACTGAGGCTCAGAATGCTGCTGGGTCTTGCACATTAGGCAGAGGCAGGAAGCAGAGCCGACATCAGCCACCCCTGCCCTCTCCCCACACTGCCTGCCAGGGGTCTGTCTCCTCTGTAACCCGTTAAAAATGCACGTTCTACAGAGGGTGGAAAACAGAACCAGATGGTAACAAATCTTCCACGTGCGGCTGCTTCCGCGCCAGGCCCGTGATTCACAGGGGCACTGAGGGCAAAGGGAGGACGTGAGGCAGTCTGGCCCCCATCACCCCAGTACAGAGGTGGCGAGGCTCAACCCCAGGAGGCAGAGACAGCAGTGGGGTAAGTGGCCTGCAGGAGGCTGGCAGCCTGGGTTCCAGATGGTTCACAGGGCCCCACTCTGCTGACCCCATTCCTGCAACCCACAATCCCTCCAGGACTCAGAAAGAGGCCCCCACCCCAGGCTTTCATGTGCTTCCCAGGACTTCAGAGCCACAGTTGCCGGCAGAGGGTCTATTCTGCATCTGCCCCCAGCCAGGGGCCCTGAGATGACCCAGGCCCTCCCTGCCCAGAGACCCTGAGGTTTAGGGTCACAGGAGCATTGAGGGGACTGCCGCTTTGATTGCTTCTCTTGCTCTCCAAGAGAAGCTCTGCAGAGTGGTCCAGCAGGTTGCTGCCATTGCCTGGGCCCACTCCCAGTCTGGGACCCCAGTGTCTGACAGCTGCCCCCAACCCCAGAGGAAGCCCTCTACAGGTACTACTGGGCCTCGCCACATCCCTTATTCCCCTCCCCTACACATCCTTAAGAACGCCCTGTATCAGCAGTTCTCTCTTGCTGACCAAGAGCTTGACACTTTCTTTTGTGTTTATAATGTCTGAACAGTCTTGAGCCAATCAATGCCACCTCCTCTAGGAGTCTTCCTTGATGACCTAATCAAAACAAATGGGTCTTACCCCTGCTGCCTCACAAGACTGCAGTCTGTCTGCTTTTATGTCTGAGTCCCATCACCCTCCAGACTCATCCAGGGCAGGGATCCTAGCTTCCTCGTTCTTGGGTTCCTCCTCTGACCCCCTCCCGACTCTGACACACTGGGTCTTCCAGCAGAGCCAGTAGGAAGTAAGCCAAAGTGCCTGCTCCTCAGTTTCAGGTATGAATTTAACCGCAGTGCACAAAAGCCGCCTGTGTCTGTCCCAGTGCCCATGGTGAGTGACTCTGGGATGACAGGAGAAGTGGAAGAGGTCATGTCACTGCCTCCCACTGCAGATTCCAGCTGGAAATGAGGATCAAGTCACCCATTTAGACACAGCGCTTTTACCAGAACAGCTCAAGTCCAAACGGCTGCAAGTCTGTCCACACAAAGGAGGGTTTGTTCAGACCATTTACAACTGGAAGGTCTGCCCAGCCATAAGGGCCAAGCTCAGAACTAATGTCCTTCATCTCTGCACCTGCTGCCCTGCCCAGACCTGGTAAGGAACAGGTCCCAGGCCCCTCCAGGAAGGGGCAGTCAACTATAGACTTACAGTAGCCTTGCTTCAAGCTTCTCCAGCAAGGCCTGCCCTGTGTCACAAAGTACCAATGCCAGAGGTGGAAGGGCTCTGAGCTTATCCAGTCCAGGCTCCAGGATACACCCAGGAGGCAAGGGAGGCCCAGAGCACGGTAGCTTGCCTGGGATCACACAGTCATGTCTCCCAACACGTGGCCCAGACTCTTCTCAGATGACAGGTGGCCACATCACTGCCCTGGGCCCCCTCTCCCTTCCTGTGCTTTCTTCAAGGTCAGAGCAGGGCCCACCTGCCCAGTGTGTCTTCTAGGATCCCCTTTCTGGCTCCACCAGCATGCTGGCAAGCTCTTTCCTCTGCCCAGAATGCCCTCCTCACCCACTGGCCCTAACAAACTTCTATTTATCCTTCAAGGCCCAGTTCAAATATCATCTTTGCTAAGACAACAATAATAATCACTCCTACTTGCCAAGTACCCATCCCCACTTGGTTACGGAAAACCAAAAAGTTAATGTTGATGCTATTTGTGGGGTGTCCCAAGTTCCCTAAGGGCAGGGACCTAACTCTGCAAGGCAGGGCAACAATGCTATATGCACACACAACTCGTACAACTGAAAGTTTTACTAACTATGAAATCCCATGCCAATAGAAGCTATCTGTGTTATCTCCGCATCTCCTCCCCATGACTCAGTTTCCCCACCTATGTAACAGATGAGCTTAACGGTGCACATGACGTATGTGTGCTGCGCCTGGGCTGTGGCTGTGGCTTGTGACTATCACTGTTCTTATTTGTGTCTCTTGCACTTTCTTCAGTCTCCCTGTGGACCTTGCCTGTGGTCAGCTCTCATTACATATTTTTCCGGAATGAATGACTGTATTTAGTATTTAAGATATGGAGGAAGATGGGGTTAAAATCCAGAGGGCACATAAAGATTCAGAGTTAAATCTGATCATCAGAAGGGCTGCACTGTGGACTCTGAACCCCAAGGTGACTCAGCTGGGTGAGCGTGAAGAGCATCTGATCTCACGGGACACAGGGCAGTTTTCTGGAGGGGACTGGAAGTGAGGAAATTCCTGCCTGGGCAGTGGGCCTCTGTGCTGGACCGTGATCCCTGTCAGGGAACTGGTCAGGGAGATTCCCGAGAGCTGGACTTGGGACTGGTCTCTGGGGACAGCTGAGGGCACAAGCAGGGGCCCAGCCCATGACATCCACTTCTTCCTCCCACCAAAGGCGAGGGGACCAGGCAAGCCACTCCTGGAGCCTCAGTTCTACTGTGGAACAGGCTTCCAGAAGCCTATCTGTGGATAGCCTCCGACACCGGATCCAACTTCTGCAAATGTCACACAGAATAGATTTCCATCTGCCCGCAAGCAGCAAGGGCAGCCCCTCCTTGGACAAATGAGAGGAATAAGCCCAGAGAGGGGGAGTGGCCTGCCCAGGTCACATGGCCAATGAGAACATTTACTCAGAGGCCACCACAGGTCATCAGCGTCAGCTAAGCATCCAGTGCCCACTTGTCAACGCCTGCTGAGCTGCTTCAATGACAGGGTTTCCAGAGTGCAAAGAGGGTGGGTAGCTATCTATTACTGGCAACGATCACCACTCACGCCTTTGTTTAGATCCCCATAGACATTAATGGAGGTGGTCAAGGAGACCATCTCTGTCACCAAACAGTCCATGTGGCTGATGACTTCAGGTAACCTTGTCCTTCAGCCCAAGCCACCGACATGCCCTGGTGCATTCTGTCTATAAAGACACTGCGTCTCTGGGTGACTTCCCATGTCACTCTGGATTTTCAACCAAAACCGGTGGCCACAGCACAGTGCTAGCCAAGGCCGACTGAGGGCTCGTGCTGAGGAGAGTCCCTGGACCGCTGAGCCAGGGCGGGCTGGCAGCCAAGGCTCACCCTGGCGGCAGGACAAGGTCTCAGCCTCCTCACAGCTGGCCTTCCCGTCTGGGTTCCTCCAAGTCTGCTCCACAGAACCCTCACATTCCAGGTGATTCTGGTATACACTCCACTCTAAGAAACAACCACTGCCTAGACCCTGCCTTTCAGTGGGGCTCTGGTGTCTCCAATGGGCAAAAATTGATTCTTTGGGAAGCAAAAAAATTCACTCATTTTATACATAAAACATAGATATACAGAGAGTTTAAAGACATATTGAATATAGTTATGGTATTAGGGTTTCATCGGGGAGCAATTAGAGGAAACGTATCTAAAAGGCTCCTCCGGGGGATGATAATGAAAAAAATTATTGAGAAACACTGATCTAGACAAAGGAGCCATGACATTGAGCAGGAAGACACTTCTTAAGAATGGGAAAATGGTAAGAAGTGCTCCCGGCCCTGCCAGTGAGGAAAGAACCCCCCTTACAACTGCACCATCTGATTCATCCCTCTCTTAAAGCCGAAAGGCAGAGGGGCGGGCAGGTCCTTTCCTGGACATATCAGCCTGTGCCTGGTAAAGCAGAGACCATGAAAACAGCACTCATCCAGGCCCTGGGGCTGCCATGGAGGCTCACGAGGGCCTGACACAGCAGACGGAGCAGCGAGGGGAATGGGATCCGGCGGGAGTTGAGTGTTAGGAGGACAGAAGCCACCTGTGGCTTTCTGGTTTGCAACATGGAACCAACTAGCAGGAGGTTCCCTGTGCCTGGGAGCACGGAGTCCTAAGAAAGGGAACTCAGAGCAGAGAGCCACGGAAGAGCAGGCTGGCTTCGGGGCCAGAGACAGTGGGGCATGAGAAAGGACACAGTAGGAAAGGGAGTAACAGCAGCTGATACCGGCAGCCTTGACCATGTGCCAAGCAGGTGCCAACCACTGGCCATGCTGCCTGGTGAGGTCGGCCATATTGTCATCACCAGCACATCAGGTCCGGGAGGGCAGGGGCCATGTCTGTCTTAGGCGGTGCCATATCCGCCAGGCTGGGCAGGAGCACGTACAGTAAATACGTGCAGATTAAACACTGCTCCACACGTAAGGGAAAGGACCACCAGAGGGCAAGTGACATATCCAAAGCACTGTGGCTCAGGAGCGGCGCAGCCAGGACCCAGCCCCAGCAAAGCCCACCTGCCTCACACCTGCAGGCATGCATACTCAGATCCCTGACAGGTGAGCTGTGGTCCCAGTGTGTCAGTAGATGGTGGAGGATCAAGAGGATAAGGTACCATCCTATCTTGGCCACTTTAAAGCCGACAGTGTGAACCTTGTGGCCAGTGGGGCATGTGGGGTTCTCTCTGGAAAGCAGCGCAGCCCCCGACTTGGCCCAGACTTCAGGCCGTGCCCACAGGAATCCCAAACACATGGGAGCCAAGGAGAAAACCACATTGGTCTGGCTCACGGGTGGAGCGGGGGACGGTGGGAAGTGAGGGAGAGGATGGGGGAGTGGAGCTTGATGAGAGGCTTGTCCCTTACCAATCCATCGCAGTTGCTGATGGCGACAGCTGCCCCTGGCATGCCCGTGACACCCCCGGTGTAGACACACTCTCTCCGCAAGGGCTGCCGGAACAGCTCCTGAAAATCCTCCTGCCACTCCACCGAGGCTCCCGGCACAACCAGCCGCCGGTTGGGCCGCAGGTGTAAGTGCAGTTCCTCCCCGAACACAGTGACGTTGAAGTACAGGGAGGCGCGCCCCATCCTGCCAGGCTGCAGGGTCACGCCTTCAGGGCGCAGTGGGCTTCGAGCCACCCGCAGGCGACCGGAGTGTAACAGTGGTGAGGGCAGCCCGTCCCCCTTCACACTCCCTGCGGAGGCTGCCGCTGGTCCGGACACCACATGCGAGAGGAAGCGTCCCTGAGAATCTGTGCTGCAGGGCACTGTCACGCCATAGTCACTGAGTTTTCTTGAGAAGCGCAGCTCTGTTGGAAATAAAGAAAGAGTTACCGGATGGCTCGGCAGGTAAAGAATCAGCCTGCCATGCAGAAGACACGGGAGATGCAGGTTCAGTCCCTTGCTCAGGAAGATCCCCTGGAGAGGGGAATGGCTACCTACTCCAGTATTCTTGCCTGAAAAATCCCATGGACAGAGGAGCCTGGCAGGCACAGTCCATAGGGTTGCAAAGCTGGAAACCCCACGGGACAGGAAAGGATCTGCAACTTTGACTGTCACTTTGGAGGGACCCCCTTAGTCCACATTCATCCATTTCTCACCCAGGGCTCCTTCAGCTCTTGCATCTCTGCACTCCGATGATTGGTGTTCAAGTTCATAAACTGCTAGACACAAATCGCTCGCAATAATCCCAGGTCTTTGTTACACTTAGCAGAGGAAAATAAATGATGCCAAACAGAATCCTGTCACTGTAGCAACAAACCTTCCAACTTTGGGCACTACAAAGGAAATTCCCCGAAAGCCCCTGGGCAAAGAGAGGGGTGGCCAGGTGTGCCCAAACTCCCCAGGGAACTGAAGTCACCAGCCCAGCCTGGGGTAGGGCCCTCCTCGCTGAGCTCCTGGAACACAGTTGGCAAAACAAACACACCTAGAAACTCAGGGCATCCTGGGCACGCGTCAAGGAGAAAAGAGGAGCTGGAGAGGGAAGGGAAGGAATACAAGTTCTACATTTTTCCAAGTTTAGAAAGGGAAACTTTTTTAAGCAGCACAGTGGCTGCCGAAATTTCGACATGGCCCAGCCCCAAGCTGGGTAAATATAGATCTTCAAAAATAAAAGGAGACGCACGGGTGACCTGCCCACTCGGACTGAATTAAGTGTGAGGTCATGGCCCCATGCTCCAGGCTACATGCCAGCGGCCCGTCCTTACACAGCTCTCGCTAAGCCCAGCCAGGCCGGGCAGGAATGACAGCTCCCTGGCTTCCAGGCCGAGTGATTCATGGATAGGAGCTTGGGAGGAATTTTCATTTCCACACGGCTCTATCTCTTGCCTCCCAGCCCCCTTCACGGCACTGATAAAAACCTAGAAAATGATATGTCCTGAAAATCCCTCGTGCCCAAGGCAGTTAAGAGGAGGGGGGACAACGAACTCTCTCCTCTGGTTCTATCCAGCCCAGCAGAAGACCCTCAAGACTTCAGCCAGAGGGATCCTGTTTCGTACATGAACAGAGCTCAGACAAGCAGGCACTCTGCCGTGGAATGGCCAGAGCCCCCTCCCCATGCTCAGAGACACCAGAAGGGCACCCCATACTGCACGGGTGACGGTGGAGTGTGTCTGGTGTCTATGAGAGGGTGTCTGCAAGGCACAGGGTGACAATATTGGGGGAGAGAGATATATGTGTGTTTGTGCAGGAGTGTGAGTGCCTGGTGCTCACTTGACACACACCTACACGCACTTATCTGTACACACATGCATACAAGCTGGAGACAGAGAAGGCAGTGAAAGAGGAGAGAGAGGAGAGTGAGAAACACTGAGACAAAGAGACACACAGCCCCTCAGAAAAGGCTTCTATCCCTCAGTCCTCTCCTGGGGACTCTTCGGAGTCTCGCACTAGAAAAGGAGAGAGATCCCCGACAGCTTCGGCCGGCACTGGAGAGAAGAAAAGAGAGCACAGCCAGAGTGTGCGCACAGCCTCCCCCAACTTCAACGCTGCGGGGCACCTCGGGCACCTCGGGCCATCCCGACCCTCGTGCATACCGAACCAGTGCGCCCCCGCGCACCCAACCCGCACGCACCTTCAGTCCCGCTGCCCGCGGCGGCGCAGAGCGCACAGTGCAAGAGCAACAGGCAGGACAGCCGTGCGCAGAGAGGAGCCATGTGGCTGTGGGCCGGACGGGCGCCGATCCCCAAGCTCTGGGCTGCAAGCGAGGCTGGGGCGCGATCCGGGCTCCGGCCGGCCTCCGCCTCCTCCGCCGCCGCCGACTCCCGCCCCGCAGCCTCCTGCCGCCCGATCCCGGCCCCCTGCGCGGCGCCGCCGCCTGGACCGCTGGCTCCGGGCGCCCGAGGCTGCCGGCGGGAGAGCGGAGCGACCGACGCGCCAGCGTCCCCAGTGCCAACTGCCGGCGGGTCGGTCCGCCAGCGCCTCGACGCTCCGGGACGCTCCGGGAGCCAGGCGAGGGGAGTATGGGGCGGGCCGGGGGTGGGCACACTAGCGGGGCGGGGCCGGGCGCGGGTCGGAGCAGGGGGCGCAGAGCGCCCGTGGGCGGGGCACAGGGCGCGGATCGGAAGTGCCACGCGGAGCCAGAGCTGGGGCTCCGGGCGCCCTGGGAGACTGTCCCCTCAGCCTCTTTGGCTCCCCCGGAGTGACGGCCCTTACTTTCCTAGGCTCCTCCGCCCCGCTTTACTTGCCGGTCCCCCTTACTTTACTTGTTTCCAGAGCGACTGGGCCGATGGGATGCCCACTGCCTTTGGATGGGAGATAGTGAACACCCCACCCCCACCCCCACCCCGCCCCGAGAGGGTCTCCTTTCTCTCCTAATGGTCTTGATGCCCCCAGTATTCTTCCACCCTTTGAATCTATCCATTTTGGAGTCTAGTCACCTGCCCCCAAGTACAGTGACTGATCTGTGTCCTAGTCCAGAGCAGGGCTGAGCCAGGTGGGCAGAGAGCCCTGCCTTTACAGTCAAACAGCCCTGATTGAAATCCTAGCTCTGCACCTCAGCTTCCTCATCTGTGAAATGGGTGTTAATTATAGCACATAGTTAGGTTTCAGTAAATGATAACCATCCTCTGCTTCCAAACTTACCACCCATGTACCCGCCAAACAGCCTTCCGTGGGAAAAAAATGAATCTAAGAGATGAGAATGGGTGCTGGTTTTGCAATGTTGCTGAGACCAGTTCAGTAGTCAGGCAAAAAGCCCAACTCCTGCTTTCTTTCCTGCTCTACTCTATAAATGTGCTCCTAACAATTTGTAAATGCACTGTAAACCCAGAGATGGGAATTAGAGAAAGCAGTTTTGGGGTTTTTTTTGTTTTGTTTTTAAGAATTGCCAAATAAAAAAAATCTTTCTGTAAAGTATATAAAGACCCCTAATCTTTCTGCTTCTGAGCTCAGACATTTTGTTATAGGGCTTTCTTAAAGGGAGGCCAATGTGTGGATGGAAATTCTCTGACCTGACTTCTCTTGGGAATTTCTGGGTCCCCTGAAAGAGGACTTGGGTTCCTGCTGTTTTCTCCCCATATGCGGTTTCCTAATCTATACCCTCCCTGGGCTCTGAATATGTTCCTGCTTTGTGGGCAGAGAACTAGAAAACCCATCCTTACAGCTCCAGGACCTGACTCAGGGCCTCCTGAGAGGCAGCAGTCATGGAATGAATGAAATGACATCAGGATTTTGGAGGGCCAGTACATTTATGAAGCGGGTTCAGAGAGCTGAAATGACATGTCTCAGGTCACACAGCTCATTTGCAGCTGAGCTGGCATTAGAACCCAGAATCTAGTGCTGAGTGGGAGAGAGAGACAAGGGTAGGGGTCAGAAGACTGTTCTGGGCTAGACTCTGCCCAACACAAAGTGACCAAGGGCAAGTCATTTTTCTCTGTATTGCACTACCTCATCTGTCAAAGGTGAGGTCAAAGAGTGAAGATACTGGGAGCCACAGACGTAAACTCTGAAGTCCCGTGGAAATGCAAAATGTGTTCTATTCCACGCAACATCAGAGCATCTAGTTATTTGAAATGGCATTACCAAACTGATCTATATTAAGTCTGGGAAGAATAGAGTTCTCTTTCTCTTCTTTCTAGTTTTTTAAGATCTGTGAAGTCAAGGGCCAGAGTGTGGTTTTGTGTGTGAGGGCTGATGAAGCAAGAGTCTGAGGGGGACCCGTATGTTAATGGGAACTTGCCTGGAAAATCCCATGGACAGAGGAGCCTGGTAGGCTGCAGTCCATGGGGTCTCGAAGAGTCAGACATGACTGACTTCACTTTCACTTTTCACTTTCATGCATTGGAGAAGGAAATGGCAACCCACTCCAGTGTTCTTGCCTGGAGAATCCCAGGGACGGGGGAACCTGGTGGGCTGCCGTCTATGGGGTCGCACAGAGTTGGACATGACTGAAGCGACTTAGCAGCAGCAGCAGCAGGAGAGGCAGCGAATTGTCTCCATTCTGGCCCTCCACGAACTCAGCAGGGGAGCTCAGGATAAAATGGCCTGCCTCCCTTCTCGGGGGCTCAGTTTTCCTGGCTGCAGAGTGGGGGGCCCTGTGGTGACAGAAGGGAAAATTCATAGTATGGACAGATTGATAATTTTCTCCCTCTTTGAGGCCATCCCAGAGAAGCTTGCCTAGAAACCTCAGGGGCCCAGGTCTCCTCCCTGGATTCCACCCCCTACTTCCTGCCTTAGACTTGGTTAAGTCAAGAGGGAGAGACTACAGCTGGGACCCCAGCAGCCTGACTCATGAACTGTGGGCTGGGGCCTTCCCTGGAGCCAGTCTTGGCAAGCAGAGAGCAAAACCTCACCCTAGCTCTCTACCTCAACCCCCTTCCCTGGGGCTACAGTGGTTGCTTGTGTTGGCAAACAATGTATGTCCAAGCTATTTTCTAGTGAGGAAGCCTTTGTTGGGAAGAGGGGACATGGGAGCAGAGTGCAGAGTCTGGGCCAGAAGGTGGGGGAAATGGCTGGGTGGCCGGCCCTGTTTCTGGAGAAGATCAGAGCCAGAGCAAAGCAATCTACAGGCATCTGCTGGCACCCGCCAAGGAAGGCAAGTTCTGGGTCCCCAGCCTCTCACCTGAGATCCTACACGGGTGGGGAAATGACTTGGATGTTTCTCGTGCTCAGGGCCCTCCGACACTTGCTCAACACTCTTCCCGTCCAAGGCCCTTGTAGGGAAAGAGGAGATGCAAACAGCTTGCACTGCACAGTCAGCGACCCCCTGGAAGACGTGACAGGTGTGTGAGAAAGCCTGACAACCAGGGGAGACGGGGATGGCGAAGCGGCCTGTGGATGAAGGAGCAGGGCCACCTGTGAGCACCCCCTGGGGAGGAAGGCAGCCTGTTCTCCGAGCACAGACGAAACCCCAGAGCCTTGAGCTGGAGATGCCCAGAGACGGTCTCCAAGCCAGTGCCCCACCCTCTATTTCACAGGTGCCCTCTAGAGAGGCGGGGGGACCTGCCTCTACTCACCCAGCGAGAGCAAGAATGGACCCCTGGCTTCAGAACCCAGGTACCTGCTCACTCACGAGCAGAAGCACGCCTCTCTCCTCCAGGCACCGGTTCTTTCCCTCCCCTGCTCCACCTTCCAAAGGGAAGAGAAAGTAGTCTGCAGTTGAGACAAAAAAAATCTCCACTCACAGGGGGAGTCACAGACGCCCCCTAAAACAGTAGGAGTCTCAGCCTGAGACAGGTCTCCGCAGCAAGAAGCCAGGAAGCCCCTGGGAGGGGGGCGGGGGGAGGGGGGACATGAGCAAGACACAGCGGTGGTGCAGTGTTGTCCCAGTTCAGGGGCACAGCAGGTGGCTGTCGACTGTTGAGTGTCAGCTGCTGTGCTTTAGATGTTACCCTGAAACACACACAGAGCATCCCTTTCTTATAACTCCTGGTGTGACCAGTGACCCGCTGGGCTCTGACACACTCAGGCGAGGAGAGAGGGAATCCTGCCCTAGTTCAGTGAGAGCCGCCACCATCCACCCAGTTAGGAAGCCCAACAGCCAGGCCACCCTAGTCACCAACTCGACTCCAAGCCCTATGGAATCTACTCCCAAGGACCCCCAAATACAGCAACTTCCATCTCAAATGTGCCCCCAAGCCCAGTAGGTCACTAGCAGCCCTACAGTGGCCACTGCTGTAAGTTCGTCCTAACAGATCCTTCTGCCCCCAGCTCTGCCCCCTGAAACCTCTACTCCAACTGCATCTGAGGACATATTTAAAACACACCATAGGTCATGTAACTGCCTCTGCTATAAACCTCCAGAGGTTCTCTTACTCTGGGGATGAAGACTAGACACCCTAACACAGCCTCCGAGGCGCTCTCTGCACAGGGTGGTCCAGCTGACCCTCCTGCCTCTATGTCCCCCCTAAGTTCAGATAGATATGATGGTTGCACAATTCCGTGCATATAATAAAAACGCTGAACTGTACACTTTGGAAGAATTAATTTTATGGCATGTGAATTATATCTCAAAATCTGTTTTAAAAAAGAAAGAAAGGAAATTTGGAGAGTTTAGTATTTCTCAGAATAATCATTCCAGGGGGAAACCCGAGACATATACGTTCACAGCCCTCCAGCCTGGCTCCAGGTATGCACCATGCTGGTCTTGCCTCAAGGCCTTTGCACAGGCTGTCTCCTCTGTCCTGGATGCTCTATCCTGCCTCTGCCCAGACAATCCTTGCCATCACTGTCTGAAGCCTGTCCTGCCCTCCCAACTAGGTCACATCCCCTTGTGATGTGACCTTCACAGCATTTCTCATTGTTAAGTTTTACCTATTTTGTGTGATTCACAGATAACATCTGCTTCCTCCCTAGTTTATGAGTTCCACAGGGAGCAGGGAGCTCGCCTGGATTTTTTTCCATCTTGCATCCTCAGTGCCTGTCCTGTGTTTGGCACCTAATGGACCCTCAATAAATATTAAATAATCAAATGAAGGGGAGCTGGAGAAGGAACAGTTCATAGAAAATTTGGAGAGATATGTATAAAAACTGGCTAGAACAGATAAATCTGTGTAGAGATACTACGTAGGTTATCTGCTGCCAGGGGTTGGGGAGGAAAACAATAGAGAGTGACTGCTAATGGCTATTTGGGACTTCCATCTAAATTCAGATAGAAATGATGGTCGCACAATTCCGTGAATATAATAAAAACACCGAATTGTACACTTTGGAAGAATGAATTTTATGGTGTGTGAATTATATCTCAATAAAGCTGTTTTAAAAAAGAAAGAAAGAAAATTGGGAGAGTTTAGTATTTCCCAGAATAATCATTCCGGGGGAAACCTGAGACATATACTCGCAAGTTCTGATTCTACCATCAACATGAAGGTCACCAGGCTCCAGGAAGGGATGGGAGAGAAGAGTTGCCTTTGTGTCTCCCCCAAGCCTTGAAAACATATTAAAAATAACAAAGTAGTCATCACAGCTGCCACTTACTGACCAGGCACTTTGCATACTAGCCTCCATTGTCACAGCTGCCCTGGAGTCTATATCCTCAACCCCCTTGAAAACTATAACACATACAGGAAATTGCCATCTTCTCATTTTATAAAGCACTAAACTGAGGCCCAGGGAGCAAACATGATCTTTTCAAGTCACACAGCGAGATGACTCAGAAGCAAAATAACACCCCAAGATTCCTGGTTCCTGGTCAGATGATTTTAGAGCATCACCACTCTAGGCTCCTCCCACCCTGGATGAGCCTTCTCTGGCCATTTATCATTGGTTCCCACCTCAGCCCAAAGTGAGGACAAACAAAAGTTTGAGTGTCTTCTTCCTGACACCTGAGATCCACTGTCCTGCCAAGAAGTTCTAGGCCAGTGATTCTCAAATCAGGGTTCCCCAGAGCAGCAGAAAAGGCATCACTTCAGAGTCCATCATCAGTGTAGATTCTCAGGCCCTGGACCTGTTCAATCAGAAGCTCAGAAGGTGGGCCCAGATGATCTGTGTTTTAACAAGTCCTTCAGGGGATTCTGATGATCCTAGTGAAGAATCACTGTTGAGGGGATTCCCTGATGCTTCAGTAGCTAAGATGCCACACTCCCAATGCAGGGAACCCTGGTTCAACCCCAGGTCAGGCAACTAGATCCCACATGCCACAACTAAGACTTCAAATGCTACAGCTAAAAGATCTTGTGTGCTGCAACTAAGACTCGGCACTGCCCAATACATACATATATATACATATTATATATATATATATATATATATACACACACACACACACATGAGAAGACTCTTGAGAGTCCCCTAGACAGCAAGGAGATGCAACCAGTCAATCCAAAAGGAAATCAGTCCTGAATATTCATTGGAAGGACTGATGCTGAAGCTGAAGCTCCAGTACTTTAGCCACCCGATGCAAACAGCCATCTCATTGGAAAAGACCCTGATGATGGTAAAGATTGAAGGCAGGAGAAGAGGGCGACAGGGGATGAGATGGTTGGATGGCATCACCGATTCAATGGACATGAACTTGGACAAACTTGGGGAGATGGTAACGGACAGGGAAGCCTGGCATGCTGCAGCCCATGGTATCTCAAAGGATTGCTACAGTCCGTGGAATCACAGAGTTGGACACAACTGAGTGACTGAACAAGATATATGTGTGTGTGTGTGCATGCACGCACGCATGTGCGCACACGTGTGCTTAGTTGCTCGGTCATGTCTGACTCTTTGCAACCCCATAGACTGTAGCCCTCCAGGTTCCTCTGTCCATGGGGATTCTCCAGGCAAGAATACTGGAGTGAGTAACCTATCCCTTCTCCAGGGGATCTTTCCAACCCAGGGATCAAACCAGTGTCTCCTGCATTGCAGGCAGATTCTTTACCAGCTGAGCTACCAAGGAAGCCTATAGTCATGGTTGTAAGCAAAGCCTTGAAAATCAGGGCCAAATTGAGACTGAAAACAGACTCACTGAGGATTTGGGACCTGTTCCTTATAGAAGGCTGCCCCCCTTACCTCCCATCCCATCTCCAAAACCTGGGCTTGAGTTTATGTGACCTCTGAGTCCTGGGCAGAGCTCCAGGGCATCCAGAGGAACCAGACACCATGCCTTTTGCCCTTCCCCACATCACCTTCTCCTTTTATCCCCCAGCATTCCCTCTGCACATTTTTTGGCATATGTCTAATGACCATATCTAGGAGACCCGGATGGGTTAAGTTAAACACACTGATTTGTCATACATTACAGAGCAGCTGATACCCTTGAGACCAGCTGAACCATGAGATCAGTTAGAAACAATGCTGTTTGTGCCCTATATGTGGACGTTGTGTGGTTGTGGTTACTGTGTGCTGAGGGTTCACAGAGAAGAGCTCTCTCTGTCCTTGTAGGGAAGGATGCCAGAAAGGCCAGCTGTCCTTCAGTAACTCTGCTTCTGCCATTTCCGCTCCCAAAACTGGCAGTCTATGATTGAAATATTAGCATCCCATCCTTCTAGCCAAAGCCCAGTGCAGCCTGACATTGGCCCTTTGGGGTTCAAGAGAGGTAGGTCATAAGCAGGGACTGCTTCCATTTCCTGGAGCCACTTGTATCTGCTAGAAGGATTCAGAGTCTTGGCAAGGACCCACTTCTCACAAACCTTTCTTACAACCCAGTTGTCCCCTGAGATGCCATGGTGGCACCCTGCAGCAGAGAGGAGCCAAGCCTCCATTCTGTTCCCCTTTCTAGATCAGTGGAGTTACATGTAACAACAACAAAATTAAATACAGTTTAATTTATTACCCCACATAATATGGAATACTGAAGCAGGCACATTCTGGGCTGGTTAATCCGGCAACCCAACAGAACCATCCAGTACCCAGTTCCTTCCTTTTTTTACTTTGCCAAGCCTGGCATTAATCTCATCCTCCGGCTTGTCCCCTCTTAGTCACAAGATAGCTGCTTTAGCGCCAGGAACATATGTTCACCAGATGCGATGATCACCAGAGGCAATGGAAGACAGAGTTCTTTCTTGTCCCAACTTTTTAAAAATTTTACTATGCAAATTTTCAAACATAGGCAGAAGAAGATAAAATAGTATGAAGATTCCCACCCTATTACCTATAACCCAGCTTCAATCATTATCAGCACATAGATGGTCTTGTTTTCTTTACTCCCTCCCTTCCACCCCCTAGAAGGTGGTTGGATCTCAGGCATAATCTCCCATTTAGTATCAGTAGTTAATATGATAAAGACTCTCTCTTCTTTTCTTCCAAGGAGCAAGCATCTTTTAATTTCATGGCTGCAGTCACCATCTGCAGTGATTTTGGAGCCCAAGAAAATAAAATCTATTACTGTTTCCACTTTTCCCCCATCTCGGAAGAAAAGCTATGACAAACCTAGACAGCATATTAAAAAGCAGAGACATCACTTTGCCAACAAAAGTCCATATAGTCAAAGCTATGATCTTCCCAGTAGTCACATATGGATGTGAGAGTTGGACCATAAAGAAGGCTGAGTGCCAAAGAATTGATGCTTTCAAATCGTGGTTCTGGAGAAGACTCTTGGGAGTCCCTTGGACAGCAAGGAGATCAAACCAGTCAATCCTAAAGGAAATCAATCCTCAATATTCATTGGAAGGACTGCTGCTAAAGCTCCAATTCTTTGTTCACCTTATACAAAGAGCCGCCGACTCACTGGAAAAGACCCTGGTGCTGGGAAAGGTTGAGGGCAAGAAGAGAAAGGGGTGACAGAGGATGAGATAGTTGGATGGCATCACTGACTCAATAGACATAAGTTTGAGCAAGCCCCAGGAGACAGTAAAGGACGGGGAAGCCTGGCGTGCTGCAGTTCATGGGGTCCCAAAGAGTTGGACATGACTTAGTGACTGAACAACTCTCTTCTTTAAAAACAAAAACAAAACATCGAAAACAAAAACCATCATGTCTCTGTCACACCTAACAAAATTAACCACAATTCCTTAAAATCATCCTGTATCCAATCATTGTGCAAATTTCCCCAACTGTCACAGAATTATTTGATTTGTTTAGTTTTGTTCAGATCAGGGTCCAGACAAGGCATTTGGCTGATGCGTCACAGACGAGTCTTTTCATCTAAACCAGGGGCAGGCTAACTATACCTGTGGCCAAATCCCCGCCACGCCTGTTTTGTAAACACTCCCAGCCACCTCCTCTTGTTTACATGTTCTTGGGATCATTTCAAGCTACACAAGTGGAGGGCACTGGTTTCTCCAGAGCCAGCATGGCCCACAAAGACCGAAATATTTATTACTTGGTCTTTCCAGAGAAGTTTTGCAGATCCCTTATCTAAACAATTTCCTTCTCCTTTTTTCCTCTCCATTTTTTCAACTGAAGAAACCAGCACATTTGTCCTGCAGAATTCTGCATTTTCTTGTGTCCTTTTGAAGAACAAGGTAATGGCTTCCAGAGGCCCCCTTGGCCCTCAGGGTCCACAATTTCCCTAAGCCTGTTCTTCAGCCAGTCCCCAATAAGGTCTAAGGCCCTCCTTGGAACACACAGCTGCTCTGAGGAAGATGGACAAATCAGGTTTCTATGAGAAGGAGGGAGGGGAGTGAATGGTTACTAAGGGGGGAACTCAGGATGATTCCAACCTTCCAAAACGGGCCGGCTGAGCAAAGTGCCACAGCTGGTCCCATCTCTCTCTGTGGCTCAGGGCAACCTCCCTCACTCCCAGGACATGGATTCTCGCTGCTCCAGCTTCCAACTCGTGGCCAACATCTAACCTCCCCCTGGCATGCCCACATCCCAGCTCTGTGCTGGGCACCGGGGGTCCAGAAGTGACCGTGGCAACCAGTCTGGGGGTTCTGTGCTCACCATCGAGTGAGGGTCAGACAGACAAGGGGTGACCCCAGGGTGACCTGGGCAGTCCAGGTTGGGGGGGGGGTGACCTGCTTGGAGGGGCGTGGACACAAATGCTTGAGGGCACGCAGTGGGGACTCCAAACCCACAGGTGAGCCTTTAGAAGACGCCTCCTAGAGGAAGTGCCCTGTGGCTGGTGGAGAGAGGTGAGTGGATCTGACCTCGAGGGGCCTGAAAGGTCGTGTCCAGGTATCTGGCCCATCCGGAGGGCTCTCAGTAGCCACTAGAAAGCTTCTATGAGTGGACAGGGGCAGTGTTAGGATTTAGAAAGCCAGTGAGACTTAAAAACTGCTCTCAAATTCCTCACTCACACTGTGGCACTGAGTACTTGAGGGTTTAGAGCCCAAAGGGATGAAAATGTTAAGATATAGGAAGGGGGTGCTTATCACAGTATCCCCTTTCTGAAATATAGCAGATATACATATATTAAGGTGTAGATCTTTATGTTATAGCTTATATTTTAATATATAATTTATATAATATATACTATAAAATGGGAGATGGTGAAGGACAGGGAAGCCTGGTGTGCTGCAGTCCATGGGATCACAAAGAATCAGATACAACTGAGTGACTGAACAACAACAATAAATATTATATATCTTATATAAATATAAATTTATGATATTATATCATAAGCTATGATATTAAATGCATCTTATATTTAATGTATAATATAATTTAATAACTATGTTATATAATTATATATCAATATAAACTATAACATAAAGATGTACACTTTGGTTCATATGTTTGATACAATTCAGAAAGAGAATATGACTCAGTTTTTATATGTTATCAAAACAGTGGAATAGCAGTCTGATGGTAAAATTGAGTCTCTGAAACACAATTTAGGCAGTGGTGATTTCTCTCTCTTTACCCAAGGCCAACTTTGCTCCAATAGATTACCCTGGGCTGTAGCACTTTTGAATTTCAGTTTTCTAAACCTGGACAATGAGACTACAAATGTCTATCTCCCATAAGAGTGGACACACACACCAGTCATGTCTGAAAGCTCTTTAAGAACAAGGACAGCGAAAGCATAATATTATTGGCACTTCTACTTCCTTCTTAGGCCCTAAAACTGAAAGCCCTGAGTGACTGAGAAGGCCTCACTCCCTGCACCACTCAAAGGGCAGAGCAGCCGGAGGTGCATCTATGTTCTTTCATTTCCAGGATGACCTGCCCCCTTTCAAACTGAGAGCAATTCAGGTGCTCGTGCTTAGCCTGTGAAATTCTTGCCTTCGAGCGCACAGAGCTTTCCCAAGCCCTAGCTTCAAGCCATCATGAGTTGAAAACTGTCATCGTGCACCCTCCAAAAGAGGGAGAGACTGTCACCCACCATCTAGCCAAGGAGAAACCCGCAGACATTTACTGAGCACCAACTCTGCACCGAAAAATTAAGGGCAAGAGGAGAACGGGGCAACAGAGGATGAGAAGGTTGTATAGCATCATCGACTCAATTAACGTGAGTTTGAACAAACTCCGGGAGATGGTGGACAGGGAAGCCTGGTGTGCTGCAGTTTATGGGGTCGCAAAAAGTCGGACGTGACTGAGTGACTGAACAACACCTCTGCACAAGGTACCGTGGAAAGCACTGCACAGACCCCAGTAGACGTCAGCCCCTCCAGTTCTGCTCTACAAACTCTGAACTAAATTCAGATGACCTGAGTGTATACCCGCTCATGATTCAAGTCGGGAAGATGATGTTTTGTACAAAGCCTAGTGTTTGCTCAGCAAGAGGAAACACTTGGCAGGAAAGTTAGGAGCCCAGATTCAGAATACAGCTGCTGATTGGCTGGGTGGCTCTGAGCAGTCCCTGAATCCTCTGCACCAGGAGTGGGGGGATGACGTCGTCTTTGTGGTGCCTCTGAGCCCCGACTGTCCATGATTCAGCCCCTAGGCCTTTGCATAGGCCGTCCCTCAGCCGGGGGCGGGACCTTTGGCCCATGCTTCCATCCCGCAGGCCAAGACTCTTCCTTCAAATCCTGTATCAGCGGTCACCTCCTCCATGAAACACTCCCAGACACATAACTACTCCCACTCTCCCAGCTAGCAAAACATCCAATCACTCCCTCTTCTGCTCCACATCTTTATCTTGGAAAGTCCCTATGCTGAAAGCACCTATCAGTTTAATAACTATGAACTAAAGGTCTCACCCCACCTTTACTTACTTCCTAGCACATAGTCTGAAACATGGTAAATGCTTTGTAAACGTCTGACGAATCAATGAATGAATGCATCAATTAGTCATTAGTGCTTTCTGAAGTCTGCTGTGGAGTTAGGAGATTCCTGTCGTGGTCTGGAAAAAGACGCTTATTTCTTATTGAATCATTTCTTATCAACTTCTTAAGGATGGAGCCATTCTTGGCTCAGGTTTTGTCTCACCAGGGCTTGTCACCCAGTAGATGCTCAATGGATGTGTGTTTCTGGACCAGCATCAAGGTCCCTTCCCCTCGGCCCTCCACACTGGGTGAGCTGCACTCTCCATGGGGCTCAGAGATTTCTCTGAGTATGAACTCATTGCCATGAAGGGCATGTGGATTCGTATTAGATTAGGATAGAAAAGATCTACCCTGGCACCAGTGTGGGGAGCTGCAGGCCAAGCTCCCGTTGGCAGAGTGGATAACTGCAGAGGAAAATGTACCAGCTTCTACAGCATGCCCAAAAGGACCATGACCACCATGGTTTATGGACCTGGGCTTAAGTAAAAAGTCCCCAGTGAGAGAGCCTCTCCTATCTCCTGTTACTAAATAATAATGATAATGATATGTTGGTGGCCCAAATTGTGGGTACCACAGGCTGCTGTTAAGGGCAGGGCTAGGTCAGCTTGGTCTTCAGGAAGGAGGATGTTGGGGGTGGGGGTGGGGTGGTGGCCGCATATTCTAAGTGTGACCCAGCTAGGGATAACATCTCCTTCCCATAGGACCCAATGTCAGGTTAAAATTTATTTTACTATCCTGATTCATGTAATCCCCATTGGGCAGAGACTGCCCCACTTCCAGAGGAGACTTAAGTTGAGGTCCAGAGAAGTTAATAACCAGCCGAAGTAAGCAACAGTGTTGGGACCTGGAGTCAGCTCTTCAGACTTCGAAATCCACCCTCTCCAAGCTCCTGGGGGGTCTGCAAGCACACCATTTCTCACCAAATCACTAGGGTCACAATGGTTCCTCCTTGTTCATGGCTTCCTACGGGGCCTAGAGCAGGGCTGGACCCGCAGCCAGCTCTCAGTGGCTGCGGCTCTGCAGGTTACTGATTAAGTTCTACGCCTGGTTGAGTTCTGTGTGTTGATTAAGCTCTCAGTGGCTTGCTGCTGCTAAGTCACTTCAGTCGTGTCCGACTCTGTGTGACCCCATAGACAGCAGCCTACCAGGCTCCCCCGTCCCTAGGATTCTCCAGGCAAGAACACTGGAGTGGGTTGCCATTTCCTTCTCCAGTGCATGAAAGTGAAAAGTAAAAGTGAAGTCGCTCAGTCGTGTCCGACTCTTAGCGGCCCCATGGACTGCAGCCTACCAGGCTCCTCCGTCCATGGGATTTTCCAGGCAAGAGTACTGGAGTGGGGTGCCATTGCCTTCTCCACTCAGTGGCTTAAGCAACCCCATATAGAAGTTGAGAAAGGCTATCAGCCTCCAGAGACACTCAGGCCTTGGGAACTGAGTGAGGCGGAAAACACATCATCTCACAGCTGACGGTCACACCCCCAGTGGTCACCATTAGTCACCCCAACGCCACTGGCACTTCTGTTATTTTTATAACTCCTAGCAGCTGAGGCCAGCGAGCCCCACAGCCAGCCGTGCACATTTACACTCTGCAAGCCTCCAGGATATGTTTTTTGGCAAGGCCTCCAGATCAATTAGCCAAGTCAGCCTGGGAAACTGAGAGGCTAGTAGGGGTGGGAACCGGGTCAGAAATCCCTCCCAGGGCCCCTGACTCAGTCACTACTTGGTTACTTAGGGGCAGTGGAGCTGTGCCTGGGGCGGAGGGGTAGAGACACAGAGACAAGGTCGTGGAGAGAGCAAAGCACAGGGAGAACTGAGGTACCAGGGGAAAACCCAGATCCAGAATAGGCTAAAAGTGGACCCTAGATTGTACAGGCCAAACTGCAAAACCAGGGCTCCCAAGCCGTGTGCTTCCCTGAGTCTTCTCCAGCTGGCCCAGAGGAGGCTTCTCCCACTCGGAAGTGACTGACCTCCACCGAGTGGTCAGAATATGTCCACACATCCTTGTAGCCCCGTGGTCCAGAGAACAGCTGGGAAATGAGCCCTCTCTGGAGGCAGCCACACCCTAACTGCCTCACGGAGGGGAGAGCCCTCCCTCTGTCCCAAGGGAGCGGCTTTTGGAAGGTGTACTGCGGTTATAGGGCAAATGGCCCAGGAAGCAGGTGGATTGAGCCATCATCGGAAGAGATGCCCACAGCTGCAGTCCATCCCACACTCTGGGTTTGCAGCAGCGCTGCAGCAGCCTGGGCTCAGATAGGATCCAGCCAGCGCTGTCTGCCAGCCTCTGGGACTCCTGGCCCCTCTTCCTCCTGGCTGCAGGAGTATGAACAACAGCCAAATTGACAGGCAGAGAGCACACTTCCCTCCTCCCTCGAGCCCTACGGCCTCATTAACAGGGAGGACAGTGGAGGACCTTCACTCCCCAACCAGCTGCCAACACTTGGAGAGCCTCTGCTACCACACCCATGGGGTACATCCCCATCTCTGCCTCTATCGGGCGCTTAGCATTTCCTCTTCGAGAAAGACATATCTCCATCTTTACTCATCCTCATCACCAAACCTGTGAAGGGGTATGAAGGGTCTGAGATGTCACCCTTCTTGGAGGCTAATCCCCAGTTTCTTGGCATGCTAAGTCACTTCAGTCATGTCCAACTCTTTGTGACCCCATGGACCATAACCCACCAGGCTCCTCTGTCCATGGATTCTCCAGGCAAGAATACTGGAGTGTGTTCCATGCCCTCCTCCAGGGGATCTCCCAGACCAAGGGATCAAACCCGCCTCTCTTATGTCTCCTGCATTGGCAGGTGGGTTCTTTACCACTAGCACCACCTGGGAAGCCTCTAAACTCCTGGATTGAAGACCAAGAACCTGGTTGCTCATGGCATTCTTAGGAGCATGAGCTTCATATCTCCTCGTTCCCAAGCTCCACCAGGTTGGAGGTAGGCCTAGGTGGATACTGTGCCCACAGAGGGTTGTTCACAAATGAGGGACCCTGAGTTTAGGAAATTCCAATCTTACAATACAGGGCTACTAGCAAGTCTGCCTCATCATTGCTGTGGGGGCACAGTGGACAAATATGCCCTCTGCCCTGGGGAGAGATAAGATCTTCATCTTGTTATACAAAAATCCTCAAAAAGACAGTCATATACAGATACTCGGGGCTTCCCAGGTGGCGCGAGTGGTTAAGAATGCACCTGCCAATGCAGGAGACTTGAGAGACATGGGTGTGATCCCTGGGTTGGGAAGATCCCCTGGAAGAGGACATGGAACCCACTCCAGTATCCTTGCCTGGAGAGTCCCAGGAACAGAGGAGCCTGGAGGGCTACAGTCCATAGAGTCACAGAGAGTCAGACACGACCGAAGCGACTTTGCACACACACACACATACAGAGACCCACAGACATCTCCCTAAAGATACTGTAGGGGCTACATAAGACTATAAGCTAAGCGAGAGAGCCAACCTGCCTCATAAGTACAAGGGCAAGCCATGAGCCACATCCTTTTCTTCCCTTGGCTGAGCTCTACCTTGGACGAGAGCATCTGGAAGCAGAATCCAAGACAGTCCAGGTGACAGTCAGTGGTAGAGCCAGGTGACTGCAGTCCAGGAGAGGGAAGGAGCCTAGGGACGGAGTGGACACTTCTTGGACCACATCAAGCTGATAAATGAGCCCCCCTGGAGTGTAGCCCCTGACTTAGATATGACTGCCAACAGGGGACTCCTACACTGGGGCTTCTTTCCTACTTGGTTCGCATACTTCCCTGACCCTAGCAAGAGAGAAAGCCCCAAAGGAGCCCAGATCTCATCCAGCTGGTGGGAACCTGAGGCCTCCACACATTTAGCCCAGAGGTTAAAAGCTTTGGGCTCTAGAACCAAACAGGCCTAGGTTTAAGCCCAGTACACCACTAACCAATTGCCCAAGTGACTTGACACAGGTCACTTCACCGCTGAAGTGTCTCACTTCCCCTATCTGTAAAGTGAAAAGTAAAAAGGTATTTACTCATGAGGGATCGTATAAAGATTAATCCGATAACCCACAGGAAATGCCAAGCTGTCACAAAGCAGTGCTGCAAATGATGACTACTAGAATGCCAACGCTTTCTCTGGTGGGAAAACCGAAGGCAGAACGTGGAGGCGAACGGACCAAAGTCATACCTCAGGAGAACACAAGTCTAATATTCCAACCTGGGCTCCCCCCACATCCTGCCCAGGGCGCCTGCACTAACTGGAAGTGCCTTATCAACCACCTCCACCTCCTCCTTTCCATCTTCTCTCCAACCTCAGCAGCCTGGTACTCCCAACTCAGGGAGTAGATGCTGCGGCAGGGGGATTCTATGCACTATTACTGGTCTGTCCCTGTCAGATGCAGGATCCAGAAGGGCTTAAGGAAAATAAGCAATGCTGCTCGCCACTTACCAGCTCTGTGACTTGGGGAATATTTCCTGAACAACCACCCCAGCATGTCTCAGTTTTCTCATCTGTAAAGTGGGAAAATCACAGAGCTGGTTTGTTGGGCCGTCACTGTACGCAAATTACGTAGCAGAGTGCCTGGCACATCATAAGGACTTGATAAATGTCCGCTTTTATTCTGACTGCATTTAGTATTCTTGCTCTAAATGAGGATGACAAAATACTCAAATATGTGGGTTTGGGGGCTTTGGTATAGTCTGTGCTCTGTAAATGAAAAATTGAGAAATTACCGAATAAAATCGAGCATGGATGTGAAAGCCCCTTTAAATTGTACTACGCTGTACAGGTGAGAGAGGCAATGATTAAATGGCTCACAAACGTGCTTCCATAAGAAAGGCCTGGAAGCACAGCAAGTAAACAGCTGCAGCAGGGTACGGACATGGTGACCACAGGCTGGGCTGAGTTTTCTAAGCTCTCCCCGCCGAAATGAGAACAGGGGTGAAGATAACCAGAATGCCAGCAGCCACTCATCAGAGGCCCCCACAAGGTCCTTCCACATCCACAATGATCCAGTGTGATGTGCTGGGCAAGTGTTTATCCGTGCTCCTGTTTACAGACATGAAAAGAGAGGCTCTGGCCCACGGTCACAGAGCCAGAACTGGAACCCATTCAGCACAGCATTCAAGGTCTCAAAGATGTAGTGACCACAGTGGGGCCAGAGCCACGTGGGTCTACAGGGCCTCTGCCCTATTTCTCACAGATCAAATGTTGGCTGAGTGGGTGACAAGGGTGAGCAACTCCTCCTGGTTTGCCCAGGACTTTTCCAGTCACAGAATCAAAGACCCTGTTGGGCAAACTGGGATGGTTGGTCATGAAATTGAGCAGGACCAGTGGTGCCTTCCCAGGACAAACCTCCCCTGTCCCCTGCATCTTGCTTATAGAAAGGAATTCCCCAGGTTCCAGAGAACAAATGTAATGAGTTAATAATTAGAGGAGCACAAAGAAAAGCAGTCAAACAAAGCAAAATAATAGCTTAGCCATAAAACAAAGTCAAGGACACTTCGTTCCTCCTCAAGGGCTATAGATAACATCCTAACACATATCTTTGAGCTGTTTTGCAGAAACTAAGACTCACCCCCAGCCCCTTGCCAGGTAGAGGAAGTTAACTGCATGATGACCAACAGAACACAGACCCAAGACTGGTTGGAACTAGAAAATTGATGATTGCGATTCCTGAAATAATACCATGTCACCTCTCCACCAATCAGTCAGAAGAACGTCCACGAGCTGATCAACATACCCAGCGACCCTCACCCTTAGTGTGCCTGTGGAAACCCTGGCCTGAAAGCCATCAGGCAGTTTGACTGTTTTGTGTGTGAGCTGCCGCTTCTCCTTGCTTGGCACCCTGCAACTCACGCTGTATTTTCCTTCACCACAACCTGATGTCAGTCGATTGGCTTCACTGCTTGTCGGACGAGCAGACCCAAGTTCAGTTCAGCAACAGTGACCAAGACCCACTGGCTTCAGAATGGAGCCTATTTCCTTTCAGAGGGCCCCTGAGAACACTCAGCAGAGGCACACTCAGCTCCTGCTTCGCACCCGACATTTGCTCTGCTGTTGCCAAGGAGACCTACCCGTGCTGGAGGTGGAGGTGCTAGAAAGAGGGCAGGTGTGACTGAGTCAGTGGTGCGTGGAGAGGCTGAGGAGGGAGGGAGGTGAGAAGCTGAAGAGACCTGCTCTTATATTTCCTTCTTGGGCTCAGCTTCCGTGAGCCAGTGCCCCTGACTCCACAGCTCTTTCAGGCACCCACCTCCTGCTGTGACCCTTGGGCCCAGCTTATGGCTGGTGGGGGAACACATGGATGTGACCAGCCTCTGACACTTGGGCTCCTTCCTGGAGGACACGTAGCACTTCTTGTGGCCCAGTTTTCACCCTCTGGTCTGATGCCCTGCAGCAGGCTACCCTGCAACACCTGCGTTAGGCCCTCACCCACTGGCCCACCTAGGGCTCCAGCTCCCAGCATTACCTGGCCAGGGCCAAAACCAGCTCTCCCACTCTCCCAAGAAAGTGACCCAGGGTTTGTCTGATGTTCCAGGACCAATACAGCGTCTGCACACACTCGGTGGAGTGCCGCTTCTTGCAGAGGTGAGGCCTGCTGGGCGGGGGAAAGGGCAAGGAGAATGTAATGCTGGGAAGGAAGGAGTAGCCATGTTCCGTCTGCAATGAGACGCATAGAGACAGAGAGGGGGATGAGCAGAGGCCGCTTGGGAGGTCTCAAAGGAGCCTTCCTGGGATAGGATTGACCCCGCAGTGCTGGCTTACTAAGAGGGGAGTCAGTGATGTGGTTGGAGATAGAGATGGAGAATTCTGCTGAGAGAGCATTTACTATGTTGTTTGAATAATTTTTCTATACTTTCTAAACTTTTAACATGAGTAAGTATTGCTTTTATAGTCAGAGGGAAACATTAAACAAAATCAAAGCTATGAGCTCATCCATACCCAGTGCCTCTTGCACAAAGTTTTTTCTGGCTCCTAGAGGGACAGTGGAAGAACCCCAGTGACCTCTGCCAGTGTGTGTGCCATGGCTTGGTGGCCACCAACCAGGACTGCTGTCCCCAGCAGAGGCGCCCGGACTGGTTGGAGATCATGAACTTCCTGACGACAGGTCTGCAGGGAGACCGGTTCAGTGCCACGGATGCCCATCTGAAGGTCTTCTTCAGTGGCCAGGAGCAGAGAACCATCACAGTGTGAAACGATAACAACCCCAGGTGGACAACACGGCTAGACTTTGGGGACGTGCTACTGGCCACAGGGTGGAGGGAACCTGAGGGTGCAGGACTCTGGCTGGGACAATGACTGCCTTGGCTCTTGTGACCCCAAACTTACTGCCCAGAAGTCAGAGGTCAAAGACTCCTGTTCCCTCAGTGAAGGGTCTCTGGAGTTTGTACGTGAGGTTCCTGGTACCCTACACTCGAGAGTAGTGGGTGCCTGCACTCCAGCCCTCAGGAAGTCTAGGGGGAGCTCCCAGGAACCATGGTGGGGTTTATGGGGAGGGTTCATCCCACGCAACCCTAAGGCTGGGCCTGCTGCCTTCCCCAAGAGCAACCAGGGATGCCTGGTTCCCAGGAAGCTCCACTGAGGTCCTCTGCCCAGGAAAGAGAGGGCTAGGAGGAGGCTGACGGGGCAGATCAAGAGCTGCTGGGAGGGGGTGGGATGGGGGTGTGACCTCCCTTGCTTTTTATTCCCAGGTGCTCTGTGAAGGTGCCCTGGCTGTGCAATGAATTCATGTATCATTATACAACCCTTAGCTGGCCCCTCCAATGCTCTACCAGGCGCTGAGATCCATGCCGCTGAGCTCTGAGAATGAGGACAGCCTGCTGTTAAGTACATGGACCCTGTAATGTGGGCTCTGGGTGGCTCTCGGGCTCTACCTGTCCTGCTCAGAGCCCCTTGCTGCACAGGGAGTGAAGGGGCTACAATGAACTTGACTTTGCTCTAGTCCCAAATCTCCTCAGACCACTTAGGGGCCTTGTTTCCATCCTCCTCATCCTGGAATGGGAACCAAACAGGGCTGTCCTAGCCGCCTCCTCACCCCACTCATCCTAATCACCTGCCCCAGGTGGTCAGTTCATGGAAAAGTTTCAGAGATCTCTGAAATCAGTAGAAGCTGCTCTGAGATTCCAAGAAACAACAAACACGCCTGTCATGAGTGTATTTCTTTTGATGGAAATTCTTTTCGAGGAGAAGAAAGAGATGTACCAGTCACTGGGCTGCTAACGCTCAACAAAACCATTTTATAATTCTCCAGAGGGCCTTATGCTGCAGCAAAGACCACTTGCAAACCGACCCTGGGTCTGAAGCCTCTGGATTCTGCTGGCCACCTCTATGGGGGCGCCTAGCTTCCTGTCCCTCAGATGTCCTCTGCTTGCTGCCATGTCGTGTGTTGCCCACCCTGGGCGGGACTGGAGACAACCGCACTTCCCACCCCACCCCCAGGGGCCAGGCTCTGAAGCCTCCTGTGGGTCTCAGTCAGAGGGAAGACGACTCCGTCCCTCGCTGCATACCTCAGACCTGTAGGCCTGATCCCAAGGCCCCCTCAGAATCTGATCCATTCTCTTCCTCTTTTCCAAAGGCTCATTTTAAAGGGGATTCTCTTTTTAACCAAAGCTCCATCTTTAAGCCAAAGATAAATTCAATCTTTTAGTGCTTTCCCAAGCCAAATGAAGAACAAAAACAGTAAAAGGTCTGCCAGTCAGAATGGCCATCGTCAAGAAGTCTAGAAATAACAAGTACTGGAGAGGGTGTGGAGAAAAGGGAACCCTCCTACGCTGTTGGTGGGAATGTAAATTGGTGCAGTCACTATGGAAAACAGCATGGAGGTTCCCTTAAAAACTAAAAGTAGAGTTAGCATACGATCCTGCAATCCCACTCCTGGGCATATATCTGGAAAATATGGAAACTCTAATTCAAAAAGATACAAGCACCCCAGGGTTCATTGCAGCACTATTTTATAATAGCGAAGATATGGAAGCAGCCTAAATGTCCATCAACAGAGGAGTGGATAAAGAAATGTGGTAAATGTTAATATATACAATGGAATATTACTCACCCATAAAAAAGAATCTAATAATGCCATTTACAGCAACATGGATGGACCTATGGATGATCCAACTAAGAGAAAGAGAAATATGATACCACTTATATGTGGAATCTAAAAAAGAATGATACAAGGGAACTTATTTACAAAACAGAAAAGAACTCACAGACACAGAAAACAAACTTATAGTTACCAGAGGGGAGAGGGGCAGTGGGGAGATAAATTAGGAGTTTGGGATTAACATATACACACTTGCTTGCTTGCTAAGTCACTTCAGTCATGTCCGACTGTGTGACCCCATAGACGGCAGCCCACCAGGCTCCCCCGTCCCTGGGATTCTCCAGGCAAGAACACTGGAGTGGGTTGCCATTTCCTTCTCCAATGTATGAAAGTGAAAAGTGAAAAGGAAGTCGTTCAGTTGTGTCCGACTCTTTGAGACCCCATGGACTGCAGCCCACCAGGCTCCTCCGTCCGTGGGATTTTCCAGGCAAGAGTACTGGAGTGGGGTGCCATTGCCTTCTCCACACTACTATTTATAAAATAGATAAACAACAAGGACCTCCTCTATTGCACAGGGAACTAAGTTCAATATCTTATAATGTAAAGGAATCTGAAATATATATACACATAAGTATGTATAACTAAATAACTTTGCTGTGTACCTGAAACATTGTAAATCAACTATTCCTCAGTTAAAAGAATCTGCTGGTAAACCTAAAATAGCATTTTCCTCACTTCTTGACAATAAGCTTTCAAACACAGCAGGGTCTACCCCTAAAACTCTCTTTGCGTTGAGAAGCACAGCCTCTCAGAAAGCTAGAATCTCCATATGAACTGGTCTTGGAACTGAGATGACTCATGTCTTGTCTCCCCCAGGGCACACTCTCCATCAGCTGCTTGCCTCTCCCCAGGGGTGGGAGCTCACTACCTCTGAAGGATGCTCATTTCATAACAGGATGATTCTGACTTGTTAACACAATCGTTTCTCACCTTAACCTCAAGAGTGCCCTGCTCCCTAATGGTCTCATCTTTTCTCCAGACACCCCCTTCCCTCAGCATCACTGGACCGCAGTAAGGACCTCTGACATTTGCTCACTGGCCTGTGTTCATGCATAGTGTGCTGCTCCCTGGAGCACTAGACCAGCTCTAGCTCCTTGGACCTCACAATAGCCCTGGCAGTAGACAGGGCTGGCTTGAGATGAAGAGGTGACACTTTCCCATCACCTCCAGGTTATGCATACATGAGTGCACCAGCCTGGAAGCTGGGCCTCCCCATTCCTCAATCAGGGCTATCTGTATCACATTGGATCCCCTCCCAGGAAGCTCTGAGGTCAGATGTTCTGTGTCAGTCCAGCTCTGCTTTCTGCTGGCTGAGGGACCTCAGAGTCTTATTTTCCTTATCTGCAAAATGAAAAGCAGGACAAGAAAACATGGGGTAAGAGGATGAGCGACTATTTGGGCAAGGATTACTCTCCTCCCTGGTATTTCACCCCAACTGGTGGTGCATACTGTGGATAGTGAAGGATTAAAGATCGAGTTAAAAAATATTGTTTTGAGCATCTATTGGGGCAGACACTGTGTTAAGCCCTGCGGTGCAGGACTGGCTGCCCACAGCCCTGCACAGAAGCCATCTGGTGGTCAAGTGCAGTTCAGGACTGAGCCCACCCAGTCTGGGTTCAGACCCAGCTCTCCTGCTTCCTATGTGACCTTATGTAAAGATTAAATGAGATAATGCACATTAAGAGCTTAACACAGTGTCTGCCCCAATAGATGCTCAAACAATATTTTTAAACTTGATCTTTAATCCTCCACTATCCACAGTACGTACCCTCCCTCACTGCCAGCTCCTCTGCCTCCATGATTCCATCCGATTTGCCTCCAGACGCCTAGCTCCTATTTGGGGCCCCTCCCAAGTTGGATGTTTATCCTTTAGGCAGTAGGGGGCATGGAAGGTGGTTGGATAGGGGAGCAATCTATTCACCAGGAGTAGATCTGAGCACATGAGGGGCTGTGCAATAAGCCACAGGCAAGATTCGGAGGCCTGATTCTATTGTCTTTAGGTCTAGGAAAGGGGACGCAAACCTGAGAAGTAGATGAGTGACTATATATTGTTGTTGACGGATTGGAGGGGCGAAAGGAGGAGCAAATAAAGATGATCCCATTGGTTCTTGCCTTGGGGATTGGAAGCGGGTGGCAGTCATCCCCTGAAATGAGGAAGACAAGTTCAGAAGGGAAAGGGAAGAGTCGGTTGGGACAAAGGTTTGAGGTTTCTGGAACTCAGTCAAGGGAACCCATCCCAGCTTCCTGGGCTGTGGAGAAACGTGAGGCTCATCAGCCTCTGAAGGCAACAGAAGCCACAGGAGGGGGTAAGCTGGCTCCACTGCCAGTGCACACAGTCAGAAGAGAAGCTTGGTGGTAGAATTAGAGCACTCCTAGCAACTGGAGGTCTTGCTCTTTGAGAATGCCCTTCATAAGGTTCTTTAGGTGTAGCACAAGGATAGACATATATCAATGAAATAAAATTGAGGACCCAAAAATAAAGGCATGCTTTTTTTTTTTTTTTTTGGCCATCCTGTGTGACTTGTGGGATCTTAGTTCCCCAACCAGGGATCAAACCTGCACCCTTGGCAGTGAAAGTGCAGAGTCTTAACCAATAGACCACCAGGGAAATCTCTAAATACATGCTTTCATAGTCAACTGATTTTCAACAAGTGTGCCAAGATCAACCAACGGGGGAAAATTAGTCTTTTCAACAAATGGTTTGGAACAACTAGTTCTGTGTGTGTGTGTGTGTGTGTGTGTGTGCGTGTGTGTGTATGAAGTCATGTCCGATTCTTTGCGACCTTATGGACTGTTGCCTACCAGGCTCCACTGTCCATGGGAACTCTCCAGGTGAGAATACTGGAATTAGGTTGCCATTTGTCCTCCAGGGGATCTACCCTACCCAGGGATCGAATCCAGCTCCTACCTTGCAGGTGGATTCTTTACCATTGAGCCAACAAGGAAGCCTCAACTAGCCATACATATTGGGGGGGAAATGAAGTTGAACCTTTACCTTACATCATTTATAAAGTTAACTCAAAATGGATCAAAGGATGTTAACTTAATCATTTGTTTGAAATGTGGTAATCATTTCACAACATAGGCAAGTCAAGTCATTATGCTGTACGTACACCTTAAATTTACACAGTATCTCAATAAAATTGAAAGGGAAAAATAATAGTAAGCAGGAACTCTCTTTATTCCACCATTACATCATTCAGAGTGTATGCTTTAGGATTAGATTTTTCATATCCATACTGTCTTTTTCATGGTAATGTTTATCATTGATAGCAATCATGTTTTCTAATAGTGGAGATTTTCTTAGGATATTTAGCAAGATCAATTTATCACCTGAAAAAAAGTGGATCAAAGACCTAAAGGCAAAATCTGATATCACAAAATTTGTAGAATAAAATACAACTGTAAGTCCTCATGGATTAGGCAATCCTGCCTTGTACTGGGCAACTATTTCTTAAACTTGACACCAAAAACATAAGCAACAAAAGAAAAAAATAAATTGAACTTTATCAAAGTTAAAAACGTTTGTGCTTCAAAGAATACTATCAAGAAAGTGAAAAGGACAACCCACAGAGTGGGAGTAAAGTTTTGTAAACCATACATCTGAAGAGAGTCTAGTATCCAGAATATATCAAAGAAATTTACAACTAAATGGTAAGACAAATAACTCAACACCAGTTCACACACTAGGATGGCTATAATCACAACAACAGATAACAAGTGTTGAGTAGGTTGTAGAGAAACTGGAACCCTCATACACTGTTGGTGGGGATGTAAAATGGTGCAGCTGCTTTGGAAAAATAGTTTGGTGATTTCTCGAAAAGTTAAACCTAGAGTTACAATATGACCCAGCAGATCCACTCCTAGGTATATGTCCCAAAGAAATGAAAAAGTATGTCCACACAAAAATTTGTACATGAATGCTCATAGCCCCATTGTTCATGATAGTCAAAAAGTGGAAACAGTCTATCATGTGATAATTAGACAATCAAAATGTGGTACCTGTAACTATACAATGGAATATTATTCAGACATTAAAAATATAGAACACTGGTAAATGTTACAACATGGATAAAATTTGAAGGCTCATGCTAAGTGAAAGCATCCAGCCACACAAGACCACATATATACATCATATGATTACATTTATAAGGAATTTCTAGAATAGGCAAATCCACAGAGAGAGAAAGTAGATTAGTTGTTGCCAGGGGCTGGCACTGGGAGGGGAGGAGAAATTGGAGAGTGACTGCTAATGGACATGGGTTTCTTTTCAAGGGTAATGAAAGTGTTCTGGAACTGATCACAGTAATGGCTGCACCACACTGCGCATGTACTTAATGGCACTAAATTTTATACTTTAAAAGGGTAACTTTTGTGGAACACACATCTTAATTATAAAAAGGAAAAACATTTATTTTCTAGGTATGAGCTTATTCCAGTTTTTTATTTCTCTCCATGTTAGCTTCAGTAAGCTACAGTTTTAAGAAAAGTATTAATTATCTACATTGTCAAATTTATGGGCATGAAATTGTCCCTAGTATCATCTTATGATCTTTTTTATGTTCACAGGCCCTGTAATGATATCACCTTTTTCATTCCTGATCTTGTCAATTTGTGCCTTCTCTTTCTCTCTTTTTCTATATCTCTTACTAAAGGTTAATGATTTTTATTTGTCATTTTAAAAAAACACAACTATACTTATTGATTTTTCTTTATAGTATATTTGCTTTCTAGTTCATTAATTTCCTCTCTTTATTATTTCCTTTCTACACTGGATTTAATCTTCTACCCTTTTATACATCTTGGAATAGATACCTTAATTATTGATAATAAACCTTCCTCCTTATCTGATACACGCATTTATGACTGCAAATTTCCCTCTAAGCATGCCTTTCATCATATCCCACATACTTTAGCATGTTTAAAGTATTGTCTAATTTATTCTTTGTCTTAGGGTCTATTTGCTGATTTCCAAACATCTTGGGATTTTCTTTTGTTGTTGTTCTTATTATTGATTCCTAGCTAAAACCATTAGATAACAATAATCCCTGTAAAATTTCAATCCATTGAAATTGATTCCATTTCTGAGATTTATTTTATGGCCCAACAGATAGATGATTTAGAGCAACGTTCAGTGTACACTTAAAGAAGATGTATTTCTTCGGTACATGAGTGCACTATTCTATGTATATTAACTGGATCAAGCTTACCAATTGTGCTTTTCAAATCTTTTCTATCTTTACTGATTTTATTGTTGCCTATTTGTTTAATTAGTTACAGAGAGAAGTAAATTAAAGTCTTTCTCTGAGATTGTGTATTAACTCTGTCCCTTTTTCTATTTCTTTGCTTGAATTTTCCTCAGTTTCTCTTTTATACACAGGTTGGATCTTCTCTTCCATATCTATCATTTTCTCTCATATCCTTTTTTTCCCCCATTTTCCAGTTTATTTTTATTTCTTTTTAATTTTCCTCCTTTTTATCTTCTATTTCCCTTATTATATTATTTGTGCTATTTACTCCCTCCTGTATTCACATGCTTTCATTTCTGAGATGGTTTTTCTTTTTAAAGGAGAAAAACACTTTTTCCTTACTGAATTCTACATGAACTCTAAGTCTTTCTTTGTCCCATCATCTCATCTATGAATTTTTATTATCCTGTGTTATGCTTTCATTTCATACCTTTAGTCATTTAAAAATTTTTTAACTTATTTTGAAATATTAAATTAAAATTTTCATTTGCTTTATAGGCACGCTTTTCTAGAGAACTTCATTGTCTGCTGGCCTGTTATTAAGCCCATCAGTTCCTTTTCTTATAAGAACCCTGAGTTTCTCCCTTCAGCTCTTTGCTGTTGCCCATGTTTAAGTGGGGTAGATTTCCCTGTACTCCTGAATGGGAAGAATGGGCAGATTTCTTGGCCAAGATTCATGATTCTAGGGCTCCCCCTTCTGTTGTACTAGAAAATATCTTTAAAACATGACGGGAATTTAAGAACTGCTTCCTGTTGTTCAGTCGCTCAGTCGTGTCCGACTCTGCCACCCCATGGATTGCAGCACACCAGGCTTCCCTGTCCTTCACTATCTACTGGAGCTTGCTCAAACTCATGTCCATCGAGTCAACGATGTCATCCAACCATCTCATCTGCTGTCACCTGCTTCTGCCTTCAATCTTTCCTAGCATCAGGGTCTTTTCCAATGTTGGCTCTTCGCATCAGGTGGCCAAAGTACTTGACTCTTCACTGTCCCATTTGGTTCAGATTCCACTCCTAACCATTTCTCTTCAGTGTAAGGCTTTGTCCTAAAAGAGGTATTTGGCTGGCAGGTTTCAGCATTTGATGGGGATATTTCATGTGGTATTGGGAAGATTAATTTACATCATAATTTTAAAGCACTTCTCAAGGTGCCTGGCAGATAGTGAGTATTAAATGTGTGATATTTATAATATTTATAATCACTAATACATACCTATCTTTCCCCTACACACTAGGCCTCCTCATAAACACAAGCTATTTCCTTGATGTGAGTCTCTTTTCTGCCATTGCTCCTGCTATTCCACTCCCTGAAAACCTCTGCACAATGTCTGCCACCTGCCAACCCTTCAAGAGCACCCTAGTCTGGTGACATCAGTGGGATAACGGAATCTAAAGCCACCGCTCTGGACTATTCTAGCTCCTCATTTCTAAGCCATACATCCAAAACCCTCTTTAAGATTTTATGCCAACAACCCACCTTTTGTTTAGATCTTTTACTCTGTGCCAAGCCCTTTACATACGTTACCTTTTATTTTTTATTTTTTTAAATTTAAATTTATATGGAATTTAGAAAGATGGTAACGATAACCCTGTATGCGAGACAGCAAAAGAGACACAGCTGCATACGTTACCTTTTAATCTTCACAGCAATACTCTGAGTTACAGGCACAGTGGAGTAGGAACAATCATTGGCCTTATTTTACATATGAGGACGCTGAGGCTAAAAGAGATTACTTATCCAAGGCTGATTGTCAATTGGGATCGAGCAGTGGTTTTGACCAGGCAGTTCAGAAGACTATGAAGTCAAGGAGGGTGCTAAAACTTCTCTGGACTGTAGTCTCCATTAAAGACAGAGTCTTATCTTGTATGGATCTATTACTGCCAGCACCTAGTTTATAGTAGGTGTTCAGTAAAGACTTCATCGTTGAGTTACAATAGATGATTGTGCACAGTACAGAGTTTTAAGATGAAATTTTTCTAGCTGAAAGGCACATGGAAAAGTCTCAGACACTGCTCAATTTCTTCCATAGAGCCATTAGTCAGACTCTTACTCAGAAATTCTTTTTTTTTTTTTCCATTCAGGTTTAAGCTCAGTGAGACGTGTATATTTTCACAAGCCCTTGGCCACTAGTAATCCACTGCAAAACTCCCAATACGGCCAAGCATAGCCCTCAAGACATTCACGAAACCCACACTGGTTTTCTAAACTCTATAATCTGAGGCCACCATTCTCACAAAGAAATCCCAGACCTTCTGTTCTTTAATAGAAATCTCAGAAAATTGGGAGCTCACTGATGAGTTAGAAATTCATTTTTTCCAGACATTGGAATTTGATTTGGATGTGGACTTACCAGGCAGCTGTATGTGAGCTGGCCTCCTAAGAAAGACTCGGTCTTGAGCCAGAAAACCTGGGTTTGGTCCCTGCTCTGCCAACTGTTGGCTGCGTAATGGTGGGCAAGTACTACTTGTTGGGTTTCAGTTTTTCACTTAATAAAATAATTAGGAAGAACAAGATTCTGCTTATGTCACAACACTGTTAGATATAGATTCCATAATGTATGTGACAGTCTTCGTAAATGTAAAATCCATGCTATACGATCAAAAGGGTGAGCCCTGGAGCCAACTGGGAAGGCTGGGCTGCCATGTTTGCTGGCTGACCCACCAGGGCTGCCAGGTTTAAACAGCCATGATGGAACCACCGAAGCAGCTGAGTGAGCCAAACAGGCACCTAATGAAAATTAAGAGTGGAGCAGAGAAACAAGAGGAGATGAAAGAGGTGCAGAGTCTGAAAGAGAAATACAGAAGGAACAGGAGAGAGGAAGAGCCTGACATCTTCGTAGTTTCAACACTCTGAGCGACTGCCACAGTAACATATCCTTAGAGCAACCTTCATTATCTCCAGTGATTTTTTTTAAGGGACTTCCCTAGCAGTCCAGTGTTAAAGACTGCACTTCCAATGCAGGGGGTGGGGATTCAATCTCTGGTTAGGGAATTAAGATCCCACATGCCACATGGTAGAGCCAAAAAATAAAACAATAAATTAAAAAAAATTTTTTAAAGGAGATTCTACTTTTTACTACTCATTTGTGTGATATACACATTAGCATTCTAGATTCCTAGAATGTTTTATTAACATTGTTTTATTAATACAGATTTATCAGTAGAGATTAGTGTGGTGGGGTGAACCTCAAACAAGAGCGTTACAAACGCCCTCTTAGTGCTATCCAAGTTGGGTTGACTTCACATGAAAATGTCAGCATCCACCATGCTTAGATCTCTTTGTTAAAATAGGAAAGAATTTCCCATTGATTTAATAATGCGTGAATTAGCTGGTGGTTGCTATACCAATAAGCACAATCTTTTTAATCTTTTGGAATAAAATAGAATAGCCTAGCACATGGTAGGTGCTATTTTATTTGAATAATATGAACATTTGAATAAATACTTATTAAATGAGTATTTGTGAGATCCAATATTATAGAATAATTATCCTTAAAATTTCCCTTGCTGCAAAACACTACAAAGGCCAGAGTAAATATAGTAACATGTATCAGAAAACACAGATGAAATTGAAAATAAGTAAGAAAAATCCCAAGATGCCAAAAACCAAAGAAGTAATAATTAGGGAGAAAACTCCAGTGTTCTTGCCTGGAGAATCCTAGGGACAGTGGAGCCTGGTGGGCTGCCGTCTATGGGGTCGCACAGAGTCGGACACGACTGAAGCAACTTAGCAGCAGCAGCAGGCAGACCAGCAGCGGATGCCCTGAGGGTATGTGTCTGTCCAGGAAAACCAGAGCTTAAGTTACAATGACCAGAGCTGTAAAAGGCATCCATGTCTTGGGGAGGGGTGTGGAGGTAGAGAAGCTGAAATCATCTCACATAAGACCTAAATAAATGCTCAAAGGGCTAATAATGTAAATCAAAGGGTAGACTAGAAAAAGAAATTTATTTACTGGGAAAGGGAGCCAAGAAAGACACTTGTTTGTTTCACTCTCAAATCTGAGTGGAAAAACACAATCTCTCCTAAAACATCATAACCACAGACCTACTCTCTCTTCATTTGAGGTTCACATTTATGCCACATGTATGGATCAGAATATGCCAAGCCAAAAAATAAATACAAATAGTTGGGTTGGTCAAACTGGGAAGTGCCTCACAGAACCAAATGCAAAGCTAATTTGGAGGAATTTTTCAACCCAGGTGAAGACAGTCACGTATAAGCCCACAATCTCAATTTACAAACAAAACGCTCAAAGATACAAGCCACTAAGAGGGGAGATTGAACTGACATAACAACATAAAGCAGTTGATGCACCAAGGGTGACAGGTATTGGCATGACTTGACATAAAATTCTAAATGAGTATGTGTGAATGTTTTTAAAATTTTTTAAAGGAATGGAAAACATTATCACAAAAGCTGGAAGAGAATGAAACAGAGTTTATAAGTAAAAAATAAATCACTGAAAGTGAAAAATGAGGGACCTGGCAGTCCAGTTGTTAAGACTCCATACTTCTACTGCAGGGGAAACAGGTTCAATCCTTGGTCATGGAACTAAGATCCCACATGCCATGTGACATGGCCAAAAAATAAAAAAGAAAGTAAAAATGAACTGAACAAAAATCGGGAAGTTTGACCACATATTCTACAGATAAGACTAAGGAAAACAGGCTTATACATGCATTGCTGTAAGAACAAAAATTGATGTCAAACCTATGGAGGGTATATATAAATATATATACATATGTATGTGTATATATTGTTGTTCAGTCATTCAGTCTTTAAGACCCCATGGACGGCAGCCATGTGTGTGTGTATATATATATACTCTATATGTATATGCTTAATATATATATGTATATGTATACACGTGTGTGCATGTAAACATAAATTGAACATATATAAGGTTCTGATCTAACAATTCAACCTTTGGAAATTTATACACAGATATACCTACAAATATGCAAAATGAGATATGTACAAGATTATTCACTCCAGCGTTGTTTGTAAGAGCAAAAGACTATAAACAACTCAAATGTCCATCAACAGGAGGCTGGCCAAATTATGGTTCATCTACATAATAAAATACTATGCAAGTGTTTAAAAAATAAAAGAATGAGGAAACTCTCTATATGCTGATATGTAAATATCTTCAAAGAATATTATTTAATAACAAAATCAAACTGCAAAGCAATATGTATAACATGTTTTCTTTTGTGTGAGGAGAGAAAATAAAAAATTTTACGAGTATTTGCTTATATTAGTGTGGGGAAAAAAAATCTGAGAAGATACCAAAAAAACTCAAAAAAGAAAAAAGAAAAGAAAAAAGTGGCACCTGTGAACATAAATTAGAGGGTTAGGCAGGTGGGGAAAGGATCAGGAAGTTTATTCACTGTATATCTTTTTATTGCTTTGATTTTTGCATCATGGTGAATGTATTACCTAGGCTAAAATCTCAGTTCTAGATTTCCCCACAGGCAGTGGGGACATTTCAGGGATTTTAGATAGTAGCTGATATTTTGTATGTTATACCTGGTATTATGTTATGTGTTTTTCATGTGTTATTTGGTCCCTAAAATAACTCTGTGAGCTACGTACTACTGTTACCCCATTTTTAAGATGAGGAAACTAAAATTGACTTTACTCCAATAATATTTTTTTTAATTTTTGAAATAAATAAATTTCACTTTTAAAATGTTAATTTAAGCAAGTCATAATAATAGGAAAAAGTAAAATGTTTACTGAAGAAAAAATGTATATTCATATCTAAATTTTGCTCTTGTAGGTTTTTTCCTTTTCTTTTTTTTTCAGATCTCCACATCTCTCCAAACTAGAATTCTTCCTCACCTGCCACAGTCTCTAGCAGTTTTGTTGATGTGACTGTAACAGGCTTCTAATCCTTAAACAAATCTCATAACCCAGTAGTCTTTTTACTCAAAAGTATAGATTATACCCTAAGATGTTGGTATTTAATGATGAAATATCATTAATACATCAAGTTTATCTTTTAAAAAAATGAGGAAACTAAAAAGTTTGAAGAAATTAATTCACTTGCTAAAGATGAATCACAGAGCTGGGATCTGAGCTCCAAACCAACTCTAAACCCCATACGTTTTATCAGTTCAGTATACCTGTGGTCTTTTAAGAAAATGTGAGACTTGTCCAAATTGCCTTCTGAAAAATAAAAAGAGAAAAACCCAATAAAAATAAATAAATTTAGCCATACCTCAAAACAAAACCTTGATGGATGAATTAAATAGCAAATTAGACAAAGCTAAAGTAAGAATCAGCGAACTGAAACAAAGAACTGGAGAAAAATAATGAGAACACAGTACAGAGAGACGAACAGTAGACAATAAGAAAGAATATAACAGATCAGGAAGAGAGAAGGAAAAGGCCTATTCTGTTGCTAATTGGCATTCCAAAAGTCAAAAATAGAGACAATGAGGGAGATGGGATACATGGGATAACAGCCAAGATGATTTTTAGAATGATGAAAGATGTGAATCCTCAGGTACAGGAAGAATAAATCCCAAACAAGATCAATTAAAACCAATTCATGTCTGGATACATACTTTGCTGTACAATTTCAGAAAATCAAAAATGAAAAGCTCTTAAAAACAGTCCCTCCTCTGCACACAAAAAAGAAAATTCTCTATAAAAGGAAGACAATTAAACTACAGCCACAATGGAAGCCAGAAACAGTGAAAAAAAAAAACAAAACTTCCAAGAGCTGAGACATGCCAACCAGCAATAACTTCAAAGCATCAGTCAGCTGAAATCATGATGCAAAGACAAGGGTGAAACAAAGACGTTTTGGGTAAACAGAAACTGAGAGTGTGTACCACCAGAGACACCCATTGAAAACCCTTCTAATGGGCACACTTTAAGAAAAAGCAGAATTATCCTCAAAGGAAGCCCAGAGAATAATGAGCAAGAAACTGGTAAATGTGTAGGGAAGTATAAACAAACTTTGAGTGTATTAATAGTGATTAATTCAGTAGAGAAAAAGTAAGCTAGAACTAAAATACTGGAAAAAAAAAATAACCCTCAGAATGAGAAAGGGTGATTTTAGGTAATAGTATACTGCTGCTGCTGCTGCTAAGTTGCTTCAGTCGTGTCTGACTCTGTGCGACCCCATAGACGGCAGCCCACCAGGCTCCCCCATCCCTGGGATTCTCCAGGCACGGGAGTGGGTTGCCATTTCCTTCTCCAATGCATGAAAGTGAAAAGTGAAAAGGAAGTCGCTCAGTCGTGTCCGACTCTAGCGACCCCATGGACTGCAGCCTACCAGGCTCCTCTGTCCATGGGATTTTCCAGGCAAGAGTTCTGGAGTGGGGTGCCATTGCCTTCTCCAATAGTATACTAAGTATCCCTAGAAAGATACTTACAAAGAATGGATGTTATTAGCATTTTTATGGGTAACCACAAAAAATCAAAAAGATTTTAAGAGCTAAACCATTACAGAAAAAAAAGAATGTACTTTTTCTTTCAAAATTTAGTCAATCTAAAAGAATTGGTTGGCAGGAAAGGAGTGGGGAAAGGGAAGCACAGAAAAAGCAGTACAAGGAAAAAAAAATATAACCCACGATGGTAGAAATCAACTATTAACAATAATCACAATAAATGTAAATGGACTTGATGCAGCTATGTAGTTACTCAAATTGGATGACAAAACAAAATCTAATTATGTTTAGCAGAGACCCACTTAAAGCATAGGAACACAGGGAGTTTGAAAGTTAAGATAGAGGATCTCAGCGTGTGAGTGCGTGATCATTTCAGTTGTGTCCCACTCTTTGTGACCCCATGAATGTAGCCCGCCAGGTTTCTCTGTCCACAGGATTCACCAGGCGAGAATACTGGAGTGGGTTGACATTCCCTCCTCCAGGAGATCTTCCCAACCCAGGGATCGCACCCACGTCTTCTATATCTCCTGCATTGCAGGTGGATTATTTATTGCTGAGCCACCAGGGAAACCCAATCTCCATAGTGAATACTAATCAAAAGAAAGTTGATACAGTTAAAAATGATTAAGAGGGTAAATTTTATGTTACATATGATCTAGCACAGCTTAAAAATATAGTTTTTTAAAAGTTAGGATAGTTTTATTAATATGAGACAAAAGGGATACTGTGGCAAAAACATTATTTGGGATTAAAAGGGCCATTAAACAAATAATTAAATTCACTGAGATGAAACGACACTACACTTGTTTCATAAAACAGCCTCAAAACATAAAGCTAAAATTGGCAGAACTCTAGATGCAGAGAGGAAGTTACAGATCTTGAACACTGTCTTCACAATGGCAGATTTTAACATGATTCTCTCAGTAATTAGTGTATCAACAAGACCAAAGATTTGAATATAGAACCCTACATCCAAAAATTAGCAAACAGATATTCTTCTCAAGTACACAGGAACATTTACCAAAACTGCACATTTAGTAGACCACAGAGAAGATTTCAACAACCATCAAAGAATGGTTGTCATATAGATAACATGTTTCCGACTACAATGCAACTATGTTAGAAACCCATAAGCAAAAGAAAGCATTTAAAACTCCATTTTCCTGAAAATGCAAAAAGCACACTTAAAAAAAAAAAACTCATAGGTCAAAGAAAAATCATAAGGAAATTTAGAAAATATGAAAAAACTAGGCAATAATGAAAATATTTCAAAACTTTAGAGATGCAGTTAAAAAGATTCATAGAAGCTTAAGTGCTTACATTAAAAAAGAAGAGGGATGGAATGGGGAGGGAGGAGGGAGGAGGGTTCAGGATGGGGAACACATGTATTTCTGTGGCGGATTCATTTTGATATTTGGCAAAACTAATACAGTTATGTAAAGTTTAAAAATAAAATAAAATTTAAAAAAATAAAAAAAAACAAAAAAAAAAAAAAGAAGAAAGTCCAATCCAGTAATTCCACTTCTGGGTATTTGTTCAAAGAAAACAAAAATACCAACCTGAGAAGTCATCTGCATGCCCATGCTCACTGCAGTATTCTTTACAATAGCCAAGATACGGAAACAACATTAAGTGTCCACCAATGGATGAGTGGATATATATATATAATTTTATCAGTTCAGTTCAGTCGCTCAGTCGTGTCCGACTCTTTGCGACCCCATGAATCACAGCATGCCAGGCCTCCTTGTCCATCACCAACTCCAGGAGCTTACTCAAACTCACGTCCATCAAGTCGGTGGTGCCACCCAGCCATCTCATCCTCTGTCATCGCCTTCTCTTCCTGCCCCCAATCCCTCCCAGCATCTTATAATTTTATATACACACATAATTATTCTTTAGCCATAAAGAAGACGGAAATTTTGCCATTTGCAACAGCATGGATGGATCTTAAGGACATTATGATAAGTGAAATAAGTCAGAGAAAGTCAAATACCATATGATCATATTTATATATGGACTCCTTTTTTTTAAAAAAAAAGCCAAATTCATATATTCAGAGAATAAATTGGTAGGGGTTGCAGGGTCAATGAGATGAGTGAAGGTCAAAAGGTACAAACTTCCAGTTATAAAATAAGTAAGTCATGGGGATATAATCTACAGCATGGTGGCTATAGTTAATTGTACTATACTGTGTTATTTGAAAGTTAAAAAAACTAGATCTTTAAAGTTCTCATCACAAGTAAAAAAAGATTTTGTAACTAAGCAGGGTGACGGATGTTAACTAGACTTAATGTAGTAACGATTTCACAATATATACACATCAAATTGTTATGTTGTACCCCTGAAACTAATGTTTACATGTCAATTATATATCAGTTAAAACAAAGGCTGAAAATTAATGAACTAAGGATTCAACTCAAGAAGTTAGAAAAAGAACAACAAAAGTCCGAAGAATACAGGAAGAAGGAAGCAAATAAAAAGATAAGAATAAAATGAACAAAATGGAAAATAATGATACAATAAAGAAGATGAATAAAGCCAAGGGCAGATTCTTTGAGAAAAGTAATGAAAATCTTTAACAAAACTGATCTAGAAAAAAGAGAAAAACCATAATAAAAATTACCATCTTTTAAAGGGGTATTGCTACTGATTCAAAAAAAAAGTTTTAAGAGAAAGAGACAATTGTAAACAACTTAATGTCTACAAGTGTGAAGTGTTACAGACAAGGTTTCCTAAAAAAATGTAACTTGCCAAAACCAATATCAGATTAAAAAAAAAAAAAAAAAAGGCCAGAAAATCAGATAGAGCTATTGAAGACATGGACCCTACAATTACAAATCTACAAATCTACCCAATTACAAAGACTGAGCCTTCCACAAACTCTGCCACAGCATGGAGAAAGTGGGAAAAACTCCAATTTATTTAATGAAACTAAAGGTGGGGACTCGAGCATAACTATGGATAACTCATTTGAGGAAGAATCCCAAAGTTCCACAAATCTGTAAAGAAAAGGGAATGAAGAATGATGACAGGATGAAGGGAACAATGTCTGGGACTACATTTTGGATCTCTAAAATAAGCACAGTAAGTACAGTCTAACCACTGGATTTGTTAAAGGATCTCTCTTTGATTATGGTTCATGTCTACTGTAGGTATAGTTTATGCAGGTAGATACCATCGGGATCAATATCTTTCTCATGCGTTCTACTAGAGTATCCATAAAGTTTCTCTGTCAAGAGTAAACATTTTGTAACCTTTATATATCTATGTAGATAGATAGATAAATATAAATATATATAAATAAATATATAACTCCATGCGAGAGATGAGATGATAGTCACCAAGTCGTGTCCAACTCTTGCAACCCCATGGACTATAGCCCGCCAGGCTCTTCAGTCCATGGGATTCTCCAGGCAAGAATACTGGAGTGGGTTGCCATTTCCTTCTCAAGGGGATCTTTGCCACCCAGGAATCAAACGTGGGTCTCCTGCATTGCAGGCAGATTCTTTACCAACTGAGCCACGAGGGAAGCCCATATAAATTCATATCCACATGCAAAAGAATGTAGTTGGACAATACTCCAAGTAGATCATGGGCCTAAATGTTAGAGTTAACTATAAGAGTCTTAGAAGAAAACATGATTAAATCTTCATGACCTTGGTTAAGCAAAGATTTTTAGATACAACATTAAAAGTATAAACAACAAAAGAAAAAATAGGTAAGTCGGACGTCATCAAAATTAAAAACATTCATGCTTCGAAAGACACTATCAAGTGAGTGAAAAACCAACTCATAGAATAGGAGAATATATTTGTAAATCACATTCCTGAAAAGGGTCTAGACTCTGAAGTAGATAAAGAACTATCATAAATCAATCATAAAAAGACAAATAACCCAATTCAAAAATGGGCAAAGGACTCAAATAGACATTTCTCCAAAGAAGACACACTGCTGCTACTAAGTCGCTTCAGTCGTGTCCGACTCTGTGCGACCCCATAGAGAGCAGCCCACCAGGCTCCCCCATCCCTGGGATTCTCCAGGCAAGAACGCTGGAGTGGGTTGCCATTTCCTCCTCCAATGCATGAAAGTGAAAAGTGAAAGTGAAGTCGCTCAGTCGTGTCCGACTCGTAGCGACCCCATGGACTGCAGCCTACCAGGCTCCTCCATCCGTGGGATTCTCCAGGCAAGAGTACTGGAGTGGGGAAGAAGACACACGAGTGACCAATAAACAAATGAAAAGATGCTCAACATCATTAGCCGTTGGAGAAATGCAAATTGAAACCACAATGAGACAACACTTCATACACACAAGAGTGGCTACAGTCAGAAAGTCAGATAATAACAAGGATGTGGAGAAACTGGAACCTCGCACGCTGCTAGTGGGAAGGTAAAATGGTGCACATAGGAAACTGGTTCCTAAAGAGTTACTATAGACCCATCAATTCTACTCCTACATGTAGATCCAAGACATATGAAAACATATGCTCACACACAAAAAATTTGTATGCAAATGCTCATAGCAGCATTATTCACAACAGCCAGAAAGTGAAAACAACCAAAATATCCATCAAATGATAAATGGATAAACAAATGTGGTATGTCCACACAACAGATAGATTATTCAGCCATAGAAGGCAGGCAGTTTTGATGCATTCTACAACTTGGACGAACCTTGGAAATATGTGGAATGATACTACAGATACAAAAAGTCATACCCTGTATGATTCCGTTAAAAGGAAAATCCACAGAGCCAGAAAGTATGTTGGTATCCGGGGAAATGAGCAGTGACGGCTAATGGGTGTATGGTTTTTCTGAGGAAGTGATGAAAAGGTTCTAAAATTGATGGTAATGGTGGCTGCACAACTTTAGTGAATGCGCTAAAACCCACTGAATTATATACTTTAAAGGGGTGCATTGTATAGTATGTGAATTATATTTCCACAAAGTTGTTAACAATAAACCATACAGATGGTTTCTGAAAATTGCAACTTAACGTCCCTCGGGAAAACCTGTGATTAAAACGCATTTCAAGTGAGAAGTTTCAGTTGGGGAGGACAGCTGTCATCAGAAGTTGCGAACATCCATGTCATCACTGCTCTTTCACGGACTGCCCCTCACCAGCATGTCTTGGACATTAGCTACTTTACACACCAGACGAAAACTGCTAAATGCACATTTCATCATCAGGAGCCTAAGGATCCCTAGAAATCTCAAAGTCCTCTCTTTGATTTTATAGATGAGGAAACGAACCTAGAAAGGTGTGTAAACTCTACTGCCAAGAGTCACACAGCAAGCCTACACTGAAGTTGGGATTGGAACCAGTATCCCCTTTCACCCCTTTGTCTTCCTACAGATTTTCTACGGGGTTCCACGCTCTTTAAGCTGGTCTTCTGAACACAAGTAAAACTAAACTCCACAGCCTGGATATCTGACCTTGGCTGTGGGCAGGAGCTAGAAGGGGGTCAGGAGGCTGCAAATTCTAAGAGAGAAAGGGGAACATTGCGGGGAGGAGATAGGGCTGGGTTTCAAGAAGAGGGCTTATGCCCCAGTTCCTGTAAGAGCAGGGGACACAGCAGGGGGCATAAACTCAGAAGAATGAGCCATCCCATGGTGTCACACGTGGTCTGGGGCCTGTGGCTATTTTTTCCTGTTACTGATGCGGTTGGGGGGTGAACTCACAAGAACGGTGCCCCACTTAACGAGCTATCTCTACCTCAGACCACTATGATGTTGCCCCCACTCCCAGAAGTTGGTCTGTGAGTCACTCAACCCATGGAAACCTCAGGTAAAGACAGAAGTTGGAGAAGACCCTGGGTCCCTGGTCCCACCCACATCTCTGTCCCCAGTGGGGTCACACAGCTGTCCACCCATCCACGCTATGGGTACTATTCCAGACCAGAGCATGGAGGCTGGAGACCAGCGAGGCCACTGGTTCTCACAGACTGAGGAGCAGGAGACGCTGTCCTGGAACATGTGTTTGGAGTCCAGAACCTGGCTCTGGGGCTGGGCTGCAGGTGTGGGCAGGAAGTGGGCAAAGAGGTCTGAACAAGAATTTATTTTCTCCCCACTGCCCCGGGAGGAAGGAATGGTCACATGCTTTAATACTCACGGAGGGCCAGGCGCTGGTCTGAGCGCTTCACATATAGTAACCCTTCAAATCTTCATAACCCATGGGGTCTACACTAAGAGTAGCCCCATTTTGAGATGAGGAAACTGAGGCACAGAGAGGCTAAAGACCTGACCAGGCCACACAGCTACTGGGCAACCGAGCTGGCCCAAGCGCAGGCAGCCTGGTTCCCAAGCTCCTACTCTATACTGCCTCTTACAGCTCACACATGCGATGCTGCGGGGAGAAGCAGGGAAACTGTTCCTGCTGGCCTGTCATCAACTCCAGAGTTGAATCTCAAAGCTCTCAGACCCCTGTGTTCTTGCTCCACCCGCGAAACCTCACCTGTTTGCCCCGGGTTCCCATGCCCCAGGCAGCGCTGCGTGGCAGATGAGCCTCTGGCCCTCACCGCTTGTTTCCTGAGGGCTGTGAGCAAGCCGGATGGGGAGGTGAGGACAGGGTGGGTGCCGGTGGGCGGTGGCGGCGGGGGGTGGGGGGGAGAGCACAGGGGACCCGTGACTAGAGCTGGTGGGGGCGGGGCAGGAAGCAGACGTGATGTGAGCTGTGGCCTGGGTGATGAGCTGTGTGGTGAGCCTGCGTGGGGGGCTGCGCCACCATTTCAGGAGCTGTCCGTGGGGAGAGAAGGTGTCTGCATAGGAGCATCTCAGCACGGACTCCAGGTAGGGAGGAAGCAGGGGGCCAGGGAGGCTGGGAGCCCCTGGGTGGGGACAGAGGGGCACAAGAGCCTGTCTGGGGAAGAGCCTGATGGAGCAGGAAGTGCTGTGTCCCATAAGACAAGAGGCCGGCGTCTAGACTGTGCCCTACCACTGACTCTCTGGGCTGCTTCTCCCAGGGCTTCAGTTGTCTGTTATACAAAATGAAGAGGTTAGAGTACATTGTCTTTAAGGCCCCTTCAAATTAAAACTAAAAAAAGTCCAGAAACAGGCTCCCTAGGAGATAATATGATGCGGGTCAGGGTGGAAATGAGTAATAATTTTTTGGCCACATCATGCAACATGTGGGATTTTAGCTCCCCGACCAGGGATCGAACTTGCACCCCCTACAGTGGAAGCACAGAGGTTTATCTGCCAAACCACCGGGAAGGTTCCCAGACTCAGTTTTTTAAAGTTATGAACCATGCTAGCTCCCTAAGTGAGATGATCTGAGGGCATTCCAAAGACTCCCCTTCTCCTGTTTACCTCCCTGGGGCCTGCTGTGTTGCCTGGAATTTTGCCACTCCTTTGGGGAAGGCATGGGAGGCTCCAAGCTAGAATGCAGGGTAGGTTCCTGCCCTCCATGATCCCCTGGGCCTCCAACAAGCTGCTGTCCCTGGTAGGTGCAAGAGGGGAGCAGTCTCTGAGGAGCTCAGTTTGGACAGGGATAGAGTGGAGATTCCAGTTCATAAGCATCCCCATTGAGGCTCCTGAGCCACCTCCAATTGAGGAAGAACCTTTTAGCTAAGCGTTTAGTGACAGGCAGCTCACAGATATAAGCAGAATTCCACAGAGCCGGGCAGGGAAGGCCAAAGAGGAGACGAGCATCAGGAGGAGAGCAAGCCGAATGGCTCCTCCCCACACTGGATCTAGTGACACAGGTGCTCGGGCAGCTTTTATCCTAGAATTCAGGCTGATGTTCTTCCATGAGCTCAGAGAGAGGCCCCTAAGACACAATGGGGAGGAAGATGGTGATGCGCAACCTCATTTCTTCCCCAATACCGCCAAGAGCTTAATGAGGGAGGGGGTGGAGTGAGAGAGGTGGAGTGGGTAAAGAAAGCATGGCTTGTTCTTGAATCCAAAATGATCCCTCTCCAGAATCCAGGCTACCCAAATTCCTCCTCAAATCTGCTCCACCTACTCTCTGCCCCCTCCTCTGCATGCAGAACCCCTCTCCACCAACAGTAGCTGCGGTCCTGGGGACAAAATCATCCATCTGGATTCCTATTCGAAATCCTAGTAAGGTCTCCGCCTGGCTGTGTGACCTTAGGCAAGTCCCTTCCCCTCTCTGGGTCCAGTCGTACAATGAAGGGGGTGGACCAGATTTGTAAAGGCCATACCAGCTCTGACATCCAGTGACTTGAGAGATGTATCTCCATCCCTCTCCACCGCATATGTCCTGATAACCTACAGCTGGAGGAAGGGTTGGCCACCCTCCACACCCCTGCCCACAGCTTCTGAGAGACCAAATGCCCCCTGTCTCCACAGCTCCATGGCTGCCCGAGGGCTCCTCCTTGGCATCCTCCTGCTTCTGCCCACACCTGCCCCTGCCCCCTGCTACACAGCCGCGCGCTCTGAGTGCCAGCGCACCCTCAAGTTTGTGCCGGGCTCCTGGCTGGCAGGGGAGGGCGTGGATGTGACCAGCCTCCAGCGCTCAGGCTCATTCCCAGTGGACACACAGCGTTTCCTGCGGCCCGACGGCACTTGCACCCTCTGCCGCAATGCCCTGCAGAAGGATGTCCTCCAGCGCCTGCCCCTGGCAATCACTGACTGGCGTGCCCACGGAGCGGGCTGCAAGCGCAGGGTGGTCAAGTTAGAGGGCCGCTCCACAGAGGATGTGGCTGGGGAGGCGGCCAACAGGATCCGCAACGACTGGCAGGTGGGGCTGGACGTGACTCCCAAGCCAAACGCTAATATCCGTGTGACAGTGGCGGGCTCCCACTCCCAGGATGCCAACTTCGCCGCCCAGAAGACTCACCAGGACAACTACCGCTTCAGCATGGACTTAGTGGAGTGTCGCTTTTACAGGTGAGCACTGGGGGTGGAGGGGACTTGAGAAAAGAAACGGGAAACTCAGGGTGATCTGGGAGTCCTGGAAGGGTAAGGTGGGGACCGGAGGCTGCTTCCACCAGGAGGAGATGCCCATCCCCCTCTTTCTTGGGCATTGCCAGCTTCCAGTGGGCAGGAGACCCAGCTCAGTCCCTCTTCCCTGGGCCTGTTTCATCCACTCAAGCACTCTTCACTTCTGCCTTCTCAGGCTCTGTGCTGGGAATTATGACTACAGGTTGAACAAAAGTAGACACACCCCAAGTCCTCAGGGACCTCGTCACCCTGAGAAATGCATGTCTCCATGGGACCTAGAGTCACCGACCGATTTCTCTCATGGAAGGCCATGTTTCCCACACAGTGAGACAGGGCACCTCCTGACTGCATGGCCAGAGCTGCAGGAGCCTGGGCACACAGGGCCCAGTCCAAGAGACAGACAAAGTCCACAGGACTAGGTTCCAAAGCCAGAAGTTTACCCACAGTAAGGTATCATTGCTTTTAATATCAGAAAATAGAAAACACAAACTTTTTTGAGTAAGAAAAACAGAAATACCTATACAAACTATCTAGGTTACCAAGGGGCAATGGGCAGAGTGGGTTTCCCTGCTGGATGGGTGATTCAGAGCTTGGGCTTTGCAGCCAGGTCACCTGGGTTCAAGTCCTAGCTCTGACACTTGATACGACCTTGGGCAATCTCAAGGGGGTTACTGAAAGGGGTTCGCCACTGGGCTCACCTGCTTTCTTCTCACCTCTCAGTTTTCACCTGGTGCACACTCCCCCAGTACACCCTGAGTTCAAGAGGGCCCTCAAGACGCTGCCCCCCCACTTCAACACCTCCACCAAGTCCGACTACCACAGGCTCATCTCCAGCTACGGAACCCACTTCATCCGGTCCATGGAGCTGGGCGGCCGCATCTCGGCCCTCACTGCCCTGCGCACCTGCGAGCTGGCCCTGGAGGGGCTCACAGCCAGCGAGGTTGAGGACTGCCTGGCTGTCGAGGCTGAGGTCAGCATAAGCGACCGCGCCAGTGCCTCGCCGTCGTTCAAGGCATGTGAGGAGAAGAAGAAGAACCACAAGGTGGGGACCTCCTTCCACCAGACCTACCGGGAGCGCCATTCCAATGTCGATGGTGGCCACCACTCAACCATGCATGACCTGCTCTTCGGGAGCCAGGCTGGGCCCGAGCAGTTCTCAGCCTGGGTGGCCTCACTGCAGGACAGCCCTGGCCTGGTGGACTACACGCTGGAGCCTCTGCACATGCTTGTGGAGAGCCAGGACCCGCGGCGGGAGGCCCTCAGGCAGGCCGTGAGCAAGTACGTGACTGACAGGGCACGCTGGAGGGACTGCAACCGCCCGTGCCCCCCGGGGCAACACAAGAACCCGAAGAACCCATGCCAGTGCATGTGTCCTGGTTCAGCAGCCACCACCCAGGACTGCTGTCCCCGGCAGAGGGGACTGGCCCACCTGGAGGTCATGAACTTCAAGGCATCAGGTCTGTGGGGAGACTGGATCACTGCTACAGACGCCTATCTGAAAGTCTTCTTCGCCGGCCAGGAGCAGAGGACCGCCACAGTATGGAACGATAACAACCCCAGGTGGATGATGCGGCTGGACTTCGGGGATGTGCTCCTGGCCACTGGGGGCCCCCTGAGGGTGCAGGTCTGGGACGCAGACTCTGGCTGGGACGATGACCTTCTTGGCACTTGTGACCGCACCCCAAAGTCTGGCTCACATGAGGTGTCATGCCCTATGGACCACGGTCTCCTGAAATTCTCCTACCAGGTCAAATGCTTGCCTCACCTGATGGGGGAGAGGTGCCTGCAGTATGCCCCCCAAGGGCTTCTGGGGGATCCTCCAGGAAACCGGAGTGGGCCAGTGTGGTGAGAGAAGTGGGTCCTGAGAGGACCAGTGTGCCAAACTGGAAAGGTCCCATGCAGGAACCCAGAGGGCCTATATCTCCATATCTCCATATCTCCATTAGACAGACAGAAAACTGAGACTTCTTTTTTTCTTCCAATGAGGTGGCTGGATTTACAGGCCAGCCCTCAGCCCTGTCCAAACTGCCTTAGCTCTTCAATAATCTCGAGCCCAGGAACGGAGGTGGAGCTGGGTTAGGCCCTACAGCCAGTGCTTCACTGCCCTACAGGTCAGGAACAGGGCGGAAAGCCCGGAGGCCGTGCCCGCCAGGCTGCCTGGTGTCACTTACACCATTCCTTTGCAGCCTCTCTTCTAGCGTGGTGAATTCTTCATCATATTAGACCTAACCTCTTTGGCCCCAGCTGCTCCGGTTACTCTGTTTCCTTGGCCCACCAAGCTTTGCCTCTCAGCCAAAATCCAGGACTGTCTTGACTTGTCTCATTGTGTACACAGTCTGATCAATAAATGTGATGTGATGGTGACCATGATGGTGGTGGTGGTGGTGGCAGAGGAGACGACAAAGCCCAGCCATAGCCTCGGAGATGGACTCCGACCTTAGCAACCCGACCCAACAGAACAGGTGGTTGACCCCAGGGGCAGGCAAGTAATATAAATTTACTGTTTTCCCAATTCTGTTGAAAATGGGGAGGACTCAAAATATCTCAGTCTCCTCATAACTCTCTGATTCAAGAAAGAGCAGCGTAAACAGGAATAAACATGAGTGGATGTTCAGCTCTGAGCAGGGAGATAAGAGGGAATAGTGAAGTCTGGGATGAGCTGAAGGGCATGTCTTATCCAGGGGAGGGGCAGGGGAGGGGCATCTCTGCAACAACCAAAGGTTCCCAGGCAGGAACATGAGCCTGGAGCTTTTACTAATTCCTTAAAGTAACCAGAAATCCCAGCTTGACTCCTGCTGCTGCTGCTGCTAAGTTGCTTCAGTCGTGTCCAACTCTGTGCAACCCCATAGACGGCAGCCCATCAGGCTCCACAGTCCCTGGGATTCTCCAGGCAAGAACACTGGAGTGGGTTGCCATTTCCTTCTCCAATGCATGAAAGTGAAAAGTGAAAGTGAATTCGCTCAATTGTGTCCAACTCTTCGCGACCCCATGGACTGCAGCCCACCAGGCTCCTCCATCCATGGGATTTTCCAGGCAAGAGTACTGGAGTGGGGTGCCATTGCCTTCTCTGAGCTTGACTCCTAACTGTTGGCAATTCACTGCACTTTGTAAAAATAAACCAACATAGGCAAGCGCAGTACAAGCCAGAGGACATGTACGCAGGTCATGATTGTTCCAGAGCAATCATTTGAAAATTCTAATTTCAGAACCTGGCTGACTTAACAGCTCTCTGCGTCCTACAATTCTAGGGGAGAGGCAGTGGTTTCAAGGGCTCCTGGCCTTGGCATGAAGGACCCTTCAGAGCCTCAGGCTGTGAAGTAACGTGACCTGGTCTTAGCTTCATGTGCCTGGAACACAGGCCCCAGAACACAGGCCCGTGCGGTGGGCAGCCTCCTAGACCTGGTAGGATTTGGCTGTGCAGGGCCGCTGTTGGTGGGGCTCAGAGTTGCTGGCACAGGCCTCCTGGATCTCTTTGAAACTCCCTACAAATTAAGCCCTTTGAGGTCTGTGGACCCAAAGGCTCAAAAGCCCAGCAGTGACATTACAGTGACCCTGAGTCCCCAAGTGGGGCAGGGGGATTGGCAAGCTCTAGAAGCCTGGTTAAAACTGCTGTTCTTACACCTTTCCCTTCACAACCACACACACACACACACACAAGAGCACAAGAGAAATCATGCAGCTTCACTCTGGCTGCTGTAGTTGTTGAAAATAACATGGCCATGGGCCATACCCTTGAGGAGAGTGGGGCCAGGGCAGGCCTGGCTCCGGAAACAGCTCTGATCAGGGATTGGCAGTCTTGGTCTAGGCCCCACATGGTCAGAGACCTCCAGAAAGTCCCCCTGAGCCTTGGTTTCCCCAAAAGGACGATCTGTGTTTTACTCCCTTCCCAGGACTGTTTGGAAGGGGGTCATGAGCCTTCCCAGAAGGCCAGTGCTAGAGAAGCAATCCTGGGAGGTCATCTGATTAAGCCTCCTGGTTTTGCATTTAAGGAAACAGGCTCAGAAGAAGCGACTGGGCCAGGGCTGCAGAGGTCAGGGGCTGAGCCGGGGCTCTGTGAGTCGTGGGCACTCCACTTGGAGAACAGCTCTGGAGAGACCAGCAGGACTCGGACAGGAGGGCCCACAGGGAAAGGGGCGGTGTTACCAAGGAAAAAGAATGGCTGATGCTGTTGAGGGGCAGCCAAGGAGCCCTCGGCTCCAGTGCAACACTGTCACTGACATCCCACTGACACTTTGTCACACTCGGGGCCCCTCGCTTGTTCAGGAAATTCCTTGCTGTGCCTGATGTCTTCCATCCGTCCTCCACTTCTCATCTTCACCCTGCTCCATCCTGCTGTGGCCCGGAGGCTGGCCGATCTGAGCCTGTCAGTGGGCAGGAGATGGGAGGGCGGGAGGGAGATCTCAGAGACAAATGAGGCGGCCTTGGGCTCGCTGTCCCTGCATCACTGCTCCTCTCCAATGTCTCTGCATGTCCATTTCTGTCCCAGACCCTGCTCCCTAACCCTAACCCTTCAGACCCAGGGACGGCGACTGCTCCACCACTACCAATCCTGAGTTACCACACTGTCCCTTCCGCTTCTCGACAGCCCCTACACCTTTGTCAAGAGGCCGTTTATAAATACAAATGCACATGCTTAGTTGCTCAGTCGTGTCCAACTCTGTGACCCCATGGACTGTAGCCCACCAGGCTCCTCTGTCCACGAGATTCTCCAGGCAAGAATACTGGAGTGGGTTGCCATGCCCTCCTTCAGGGGATCTTTCCGACCCAGGGATAGAACCCTTGTCTCACATGCTCCTGCATTGGCAGGCGGGTTCTTTTACCACTAGGGATACCTGGGAAGCCCCCTTTATAAACCCTCCTCAAGTTATAATTTGAATATGCCCAGGCTATGGTCTAAATGTTTATGTCTCCCCACGAATCATGTATTGAAATAGCAATCGTCAGGGTGATGGTATTAGAAGGTGGGGCCTTTGGAGACAATTAGTCATGAGGGTGGAGCCCTCTTAATGTAGGTTGCTGCTGCTGCTAAGTCGCTTAGTCATGTCCGACTCTGTGCGACCCCATAGAGAGCAGCCCACCAGGCTCCCCCGTCCTTAGGATTCTCCAGGCAAGAACACTGGAGTGGGTTGCCATTTCCTCCTCCAATGCATGAAAGTGAAAAGTGAAAGTGAAGTCACTCAGTCGTGTCCGACTCTAGCAACCCCATGGACTGCAGCCTACCAGGCTCTTCCATCCATGGGATTTTCTAGGCAAGAGTACTGGAGTGGGGTGCCATTGCCTTCTCCCTTAATGTAGGTTAGTGCTCTTATAAAAGAGGCCCCAGAAAGATCCCTGGCCGCTTCCCCTATGTGAGGACACAGTGAGAAAATACCTTCTATGAACCAGAAAGCAAGCCCACTGAATCTGCTAGCACCTTGGACTTCCAGAACTGTGAAAAATAAATTTCTGTTGTTTATAAGCCACCTGCTTGTGGTGTTTCATTATAGCAGCCAGAACAGACTAGGACAGCTTCCTATAGGGGTGCTGATAACATACCAGCGAGTCTGGTAGGAAGAAGGACCACTTTGCCCCGGAAGCTGAAAATGCCCTATTCTTTCTTGTCCGACCTCCCCTGCAACTAGGAGAAGATGTGTGACTGGTGTACCAGTTGGATGCAACTGGCTCTGGTATGGGATTCCTACAGAAGCTGATGCTGAGACCAGGCAATTATGTGGGCAGTGACCCCAGGGAGCTCAGTAGGGGAGAGGGGTAGGCCAGGGGAGGGAGGGTGGCCATAAAAGAGGCATGATCCAGCAAGTTACCATGTGGGCAACCAGAGCCAACGAAGAGTTATCCCAGCTGGGAGAGAGGGAGATGGGCTTCCATACATCACCTCCCACCCATCATTGGTTAGGGCTGAATTATTTCCCTACTTATTTCATCCAGACTTGGCTTCTATTTCTGGCAACTAAAAACCCTGGTGATGACACCATTCCATCTTCTCCCTTGCTGCTTCAACACACCACCCCCTTTCCCAACCCTCCTCCCACTCCACCCTGGTAGGCCCTTGTCCTTAGAGCCACACTCAATTGCTCCCAGCACTCCCCTCCCCAGGGCATGGAGCAGGGACTATTCACAGATTCCAGCATTCACCCATGGTTACCGAGCACTTTCTGTCAACCAGGTCCTGGGGCCAGTGAACAAGCCATGTGGAGCATCTGCCTTCTCATGGCCTGTGTCTGATGGGGAGATGATGTGAGAGTGGAAGAGATTCATGGAGCAGGGTGGCACTGCCCCTGCCACCTGGGCCCAAGTGATCTCTTCCACGACTCGGGGCTTGGGTTGACAACAGCCAAGGTTTTGTTTTCTAAGCAGTTACCACAGCACCCTCATCTCCCTGCAGACACGCTTCGTGGTCTCTGAGGTGTGGCCCCAGCTGGTGCGGCGACTGTGTCAGTGTCTCTGACATGTGTGAGCAGGGGATGATCTCCTGGAGACCAGCCATGTGGGGGTGGAGAGAGCCCGAGGGGAGGCACAGGGGCCCCTTGCAGCTTTGAGAAGCTGTGAATCCTCTCTACAGTGATCCTTCCCCCACATCTGTCACCAGAGTCGGCCAACTCAGCCTCCTAACAAGCGCCCCCTTCTGCTCACAATCACAGCCTCTCCAGCCCAGGCCATCCACATCTCTTGCTTGGACAAGTCTTCCTGTGGCCTTCTCACTGATCTCCAGGCTCCTGTCCACCCCTCACTGTCCCTCCACTCCACAGCCACAGTGGTGCCCACACCCTGCTGGATCCCCTGGGCCCTACTGCAGGCTGGCCCTGCCTCTCTGCCTGAGGGCTCCAGGGGGAGGCCAGAAGTGCTGGGGAATCATGCCATGCCCCACTCAGCCCAGAACAGCCCTCAACCAACACCTGATGGGAGGTGGTATATAAATACCCCAGCTCCCTCCATCTCAGGGCTGGAGCAGAGGTGGGGATAACTCCAAGGGACATACTCAAATTCAGTGACTCCCCAAGTTTCCCAACAGGGTTAAGCTCCAGTATCCACAATGGTGACCTGCTTGACCACACATGCTCTCTTGGCTGTCTCCCTTCTCTGGCTCAATTCTCCACTCCCCTATGGGGTATTTTCTGGGATCACTTCCTACACAAACAACTCATTGGCAAATCCCTGTCTCAAGGTTTGTCTCTGGGGAAACCCAGCTAAGCAACCATACCACTGCCTCACTTAAAATTCTTCATTGGTTCCTTGTGGCTCTTGGGATAAAGTTCAAAGCCCCTAGTGTGACCCACATTCTGCCCTGATCAACTCTGCCCCTACCCCGTCCCCCACCAAGCCCTTCCTCACTGAGCAAGCTGATTCTTCTGGCTACACTGTCTCTAGCCCTTCCCGTGTGCTGCCTCCTCTTTCTGGAATTTTTATCCTACACCCAGATTAAGTCCTCCTCAGCCTTGGGCTTCAGCTTTCAAAGGTGGCTTCCTCCAGGAAGCCTTCTTGCAGGAAGCCTGGCTTGCAGTCTGGGTCATGGCCCCCCATACCCTGCTCCCATAGACCTCATTATCTCCCCATCATAGCACTGTGAGGCCAAGGACCATTTCTATCTTATTCACAGTTGAATCAATTGGCCCAGCATCTGACATCAGTTTGATGCTTGAAAAACACTGGATGATCAGATGAATGAATGAATTCTACAAAGAATCTTCTAGCCTCACTTGAATTCTCCCAGAGATAGAATTACCTCCAGAAGTTGTTCTACATATGGAAAGTTCTAACCATGAACCATCATATGACATAGAAACCTGCCCCTTTACAACGTCCAGCCATGGTCATGGATCAGGGATGCTGTGTCTTAATATACAGTCCCATCTCTCACTTGGTTGGGCAGAAGGACCACTAAGCTGACTCCAGTCCAGGCAATGGCTGTCCCTCACCCTTCTTTGTGTGAAGGGGCCACAGAAGGGCCACCCACTGTCCAGGTCAAGGTGGACAGGGGACTGGGTCAGTCAGTCATCCTCCTGTCTGATACCGACAGTGAAAACAAGAACCTTTCATGGGAGGTGAGGGATGGCTCTCAATTATTATCTATCCAGACCTTTTATTTCTCAATGGGCTCAGTCGCCAACTGAGAAAGTCCCAGTTGGGACAACACTTTCTCTGGGCATAGCTGGTACCCACTTGGTCTAGGCAAGCTGTGACCCCAGAAGGGCCAGGCCCACCACCTTAACCTGCTCACGGAGTTCTCCTTCCCCCATCCGCCCCTGCCTAAAGAGGTCTTTTCCAGCCAAGACTTCCACAGCCCAGGCAGCCACACACACAGACAGGGGCAGACTGAGCATCTGCCTGGCTTCTCACTGTTAGGGAGAGGGTGATAGGGTGGCGGGTGGGTGTGGTCCAGATGAGACCAGGGTCACAGGTGAGATTCTCACGGGGTGATGAGGGGTAGTGTTGCACAGAAAGAGACCAACCTCCATCACAGACAGGATCCTCAAGAGCAGCCAAGGACTGATGGCCAATCCAGGCTGCAGTGAAAAGACTCCAGCCACAGGTTCACCCCAAACTGGCCATAGAAACTCAACCATATGAACCTTGACTTTGATCCAACACTGAGCCCCAACCCCAACCAGTTCTCTTTTGTACCTCATAATCACAGCAAACTCTTTTCAGGCCCCCAGGTCCCAGCTGTAGATCAAGGAGCTAGAACAATGATTTCTGCACGGTTTTCCAGCTAGGAGGGACTTAACCCTAAATCCTCAAGTCGGCTGGTCCCTGACAGTGGGTGTGGCTGAAGAACCCGACAGCCCTGTTACCCCAAATCTGCTGGGTGGGCAAACCCCACAATCACTGCCCCCCACCCCCTTTCTCAGAAGTACTGCTCCACAGGCACTTCTCTTCACGAAGCCAGATTTGCAAGCCTGGCCGGCCAAACCAGAACAGCTGCTATTGTTTTGCAGACTATAACGGCAATCTGTTTACTGCCGGGCTTGACTGCACATCTGGAGCTCGCAGTTAATCTCCACAACAGCCGGTTCCCTGTTTCTTCTTAAGAGGCCCATGACGTCAGCTTACTGGCAGGACACTGACTTTTCCCCTGGGAGACCCAAACTCCCCATGAGATCCACCACCATGAAAGAAGGCTGGCCCCCCAGGAAAACATATTTGTCTCCCTCTCCTCTCTATTCACAGGAATCATCACCTGGGGGACGGGGGACCTTCCCCCAAGGCCCCGCCTCCGTGGAGGCTGTCACTAAGGACGTCACTCCCACCTCTGCAGATCCTTCTCCCGCGGGAATGTGGGGCTTCATGAGACTTCATTTTGTGAGGCATTTTTCCAAGGTGCAGTAATTGAGAGACCCCCTACTGCCTCTCCTTGCCTCTAGACTGCCCTTATTTTTCTCTTACTAACGCTACAAGTAAAATACTAATAAGTGCTTGAGTGCTTATGGTAGAATTTTGATGGCTATACATGCATTAGCGCATTTAATCTTCCCAGCAGCCCTATGAAATGGATGTATTCATCCCTGTTTTAGAAATGAGGTCTCCCAGAAAGCTGAGGAGCACGCGTCTCTGGCTGTCCCACTGTATGACTCCTGAGTTGTCCAGAGCGTATTCTGCACCATCTCCCGTAATGTCTTGTCCTCATTGTCTTCCCAACCATTATTACCACACAAAGCCCTTATGTGAAGAAGACTCACTTTAGGGGGATGCTCTCAGGAACAGCAATTCCCTGATGCCACCGGCCACTCACTTTTTTTTTTAACTTACTATGATAAGATAACATACAGAGCATAGTAGGGCTTCCCTGGTAGCTCAGATGGCAAAGAAGCCACCAGCAATATAGGAGACCTAGATTCTATCCCTGGGTTGGGAAGATCTCCTGGAGAAGGAAGTGGCAACCCACTGCATTATTCTTGCTTGGAGAATCCCATGGACAGAGAAGCCTGGTGGGCTATAGCCCATGGGGTCCCAAAGAGTCAGACACGACTGAGCAACTAAGCACACACGTACAGAGCATAATATTTATCATTTTAACCATTTGAAAGCATACAGTTCAGTAGCATTAATTACATTCAAAATGTCATGTAAGCATCACCTCTATTTTTTGTGGTTCAATTGCTAAGTCAAGTCCAACTCTTTGCAACCCCATGGACTGCAGCACTCCAGGTTTCCCTGTTCTTCACTATCTCCCAGAGCTTGCTCAAATTCATGTCCATTGAGTCAGTGATGCTATCTCACCACCTCATCCTCTGCTGCCCCCTTCTCCTTTTGCCTTCCATCTTTCCCAGCATCAGGGTCCTTCCCAATGAGTCTATCTATACCTGAAAGAAAGAAAAGTGAAAATGAAGTCGCTCAGTCATGTCCAACTCTTTGTGACCCCATGGACTGTAGCCTACCAGGCTTCTCCGTCCACGGGATTCTCCAGGCAAGAGTACTGGAGTGGTTTGCTATTTCCTTCTTCAGGGCATCTTCCTGACCCAGGGATCAAACCCGGGTCTCCCACACTGCAGGCAGACGCTTTAACCTCTGAGTTACCAGGGAAGCCCATCTATACCTGAAACTTGTTCATTATCTCCAACAAAAACGCTGTTCCCATTAACAATAACTCCCCCTCCCTCAGCCTCTAGTAACCTCTATTCTATTTTCTGTCTCTATGAGTTTGCCTACTCGAGGTACCTCATATGATCAGGATCATACAGTATTTGTCTATCATTTCTGGCTTCTTTCATCCCACATAATGTTTTCAAGGTCCATTCATATTGTCAGCTGTGTCAGGCCTTTATTCTCTTATGGCTGAGTAATATTCCACTGTATGGATATTTCACTTTGTTTATCCACTCTTCCACGGATGGACATTTGGGTTGTTTCTGCCTTTTGGCTACTGTGAATAATGCTATGACGAACACTGGGGTACAAGTTTCTGTTTGAGTCCCTGCTTGCACTTCTTTTATATAAACAACAAGGAGTGGAATTGCCGGGTCAAATGGTATTTCTGTGTTTAACCTCTTGAGAAACCACCGCTCTGTTTCCGGCAGCCTGCCACTGGCTTCTCAGCTGGCCTCTGCCTTGACCTTCCTGTGTCTATCTTCCCACCTGTCAGGCCAGGACCTAAAACAAGATCCAACTCAGCTCTCCATCATTAGGGAGACCAACCTCACGCTCATGGTAGGCTCATGAGACTCCAAGCCTTCCAAGCACCAAGGACCTAGCCCCACTCACTGCTCCGCCATCCCTCCCAAAACACCCTGTTAGAGCAATGCTCCGCCCCAGGGTGGGGGTGGGGGGCAGTGAAGAAAGCCAAATGGGTGGGGCTGTCACTAGGCCTTGAGACTCTTTTGCATGGTACTGTCTTGATCATCACTGCCTCCATGTCCCTAATAGGACCTGGCACCTAGCAAGTACTCAATAGACACTGTTGAATGAATGAATGTTGGCATATATTACCCCCTGCTTCATGTAACTGTGAGCTTGTGGGGTGAGGGGGAGACAAAGAGACCGGGGAGGGTGGGAGAGCGAGCACTGGAGCCTTGCTCCTAGAAAAGAAGAGTCGAGGGTGGGCTGGAGAGAAAGCTTCTGTTCCTCCCTTCCCACTGCCCCCCATGGCCCCGACCCCCCCCAAAAGGCCAACTCCACCTCTACTCTTCCTCCTTTTACCTTGAAACAATTTGAGACCCCCAGTGTGGGGAGCCAATATTTGGGAGGAAGGGACTTCCGACCAGAGCCAACCCCACTCTCACGCACAAGCTCATGACAAATACCAAGGTGAGGATGAGACTTCAAGGTTTCTAGTTTGGTTTTACCTTTATCGACCACTTCTTAAAAGTGCCTACTGTGAGACATGTGCTGTGTAAATATGCACGATTTCATTTATTTTTTCTAAGAGCCCTACTTTGTAAGTGAGGAAACTGAGGCTAACCAAGATTTGAGAACTTGTCCAAAGTCTCCCAGTTGCTTATGCTGGGAATGGAGAGATTTGAACCAGGGCTTCTGCTGCCGATGGCGCTGGGTATGTCCTGCTTCTGCTCCCATTTCCCCACCTCCCCATCTGTCCTCCCCGGGCATCCACCCCTCGCTACTGCAGGCCTGTAGCAGTGCCCAGGTGCCCCCAGTCACTCCTCCTGTCCTGGCCAGGGCATAGGGCTCTCACCAGGACCCCTCCCCTCTGGCTCCTCGCTCCTCCACTCTGGTCCACATTACACTGGAGGCTCCTAGCCCACCCTGGTGCCCCCATTGTCTTCCTTGGCACTTGGAAATGGCACCTGCAGGTTTGTACATCGCTTCTCCAGGGGCTAGAACGAGGGGTGCACTTGGTTCCCCTCCCTGGGGCACTCAATGAACCAGACCCCCAGCTCCCATGCCCACCCTCTGGATCAGAAGAGGGTGGGGAAGGCTGGCTGGGGATTCCAGGGAGCCTGGAGGGAAAGCAGGGGGCACGAATTTCCTGGGCATCCCTGTGTCAGGCACCATGCTACTCCGTCACTCTAACCCCCTTGGCTGCCAGGCAAAGACCCCACAGGCAGGGCAGGAGTGGGACTTGCTCCAGGCCACATACACTGACCCAGAAGGCCTCACTCCTCATCAGCCGCTCCCTTCAGTTCCCACGACCCTCTCCTCTCCCAGGAGGCCAACTGCTAAGGGAGCAGCCAGTTGCTGAAGGCAGCTTACAGGAGGGGCCCAGGGACAGGACTCCGACTCAGCTAGAAGCCCCCTCCCTGCCCCTTAAAAGCAAGCTGGGCAAAGAAGAAACAGAAAGCCTGTGTTTAAGCTGGAGCCAGCAGTCTAAACATAAGCATCTGTTTATGATTTCAAAAACAAAACAAAAATACAGTTTGCCGAATCAGTCTGCAGGGCAAATGACATGGCGGGGGAGGGGGGATTCTTTAACTTCGTTAAGAGCACAAACTGCTTTCAAGTCTTTTGGAAACCATTTAAAACCATGTAAGCGTGCTTATTAAGCAAACTGTGCAAATCAGCTTACAAACCACGAGTAATCCCGCATGGTTCTTATCTGGTGTTTAAGCAGGTGCTGCAGGGCCCTAGCTGGGTCCAGACGGTAGTTTATTCTTGGTTCTCATCTGTAGTGTATTTGAAAATAACACTAGGGCTTTCCTTGAAAAAGTTCAATGATTTAGATGTTCTGGTCCATTCTTCCCTAATTATGTCCCCCAACTGCTTCCAAAAAGCATTTGTTTACTGTTTTGTTGCATCAACAAACTGGGCAGAAGGGCCTTTATTGGTACCACCCGGAGTGAAGAGCATTTTCACAGCCCTCCCAGACCAGATGTGTGTGGCAGGCTACGCCCTTGCTTGCTACGTGACCTTGAGCAAGCAGGTTCCCCTCTGGGTCTGCTGTTCCTCACGTTGCCCGGACACACTGACAGCTCAGGCAGGGTCTAAGATCACACGTGGGCTCCTGTGGGGGAGAGGACCGGATGCAGAAGCACCTTACAAACACGTCGGGTGCAGCATCAGCATCGGGAAGGGGCCCGACTTACAGGTGGATGCCTGTCCTGCCCCAGATCCCACAGGCAGCTAGGGAATCCTGCTGGCGCAGCAAGTCAGGGTGTGGAGGAGAGCACTGTCAGCTCCTTTTAGAGATGCAGAAACGGGGCTGCGGTAAATCACCGCATGAGATGCTCAATAGCACCTGTCACTCAAGAAACACTCACACAGATGCTACCGTGAGTGGTACCACAGGAACCACAAAGACACCACCAACTGCAGCAGCCTGTGCTGCTCTGCTCTCACCTCTGCCCCGAGACGCTCCTGCTCATGGCCAAGTCCCTCGTCAGTATACCTTCCCTGGAAAACCTCTTCATGAAGCCACAAGCCTGCCCGTCCGGCCAACGAGAGAGTGCACCTTGCCAGAGAGAACGCCACCCAATGCCCTGATGGGGGAATCTGAGGCAGGAGGGACAAAGGCCTAGCTCCTGCATCAGCAGAAGATGGACACAGGGACCCAAGTAACCCTAAGGGAGTGGGGTCGTCTCACATGGCCACAGCCCCCCGCCCCCACCCAGTACTTCCTTTCCCAGGGAATCGGGGACAGGAGATTGCTTTTGTCACTTAGAGCATGCATTCTACAGAATTTCAGCCAAAACTCTTGTGAGAAAACTTAAGCCAATAGACAATGATATAACCTCCGCATGTGACCAGAGTTCATGCCAACTGGCAGTCAAACTAGTGGAAATGCCACCCAGGGATCCAACAGAACCCACGCTCAGCCACCTGTAGGGGGTGCCTTTCAGGAGAATTCTACACAGCCACCAGTACACAAGCTCTAAGCAGCTGCTTCTCAGTGGAGGGCAAGATTCCCAAAGGCTGGCCCACACTGACTTCTTCAGTCAAGAGTAACATGAGCAAAATAAGGACCATGTAGGGTGTTACAGCTATTGCATCTAATCAGAAGGCCCATGATTTTTATCCCCCAGAGAATTTGTCCTTGTCTGGAGAGGTTAAAAATACCCTTTTATGATATGATAGTGTTATAAGAGGGGTTCATTCCTTTTTAGTGGGGCAACTTTGCAAAAATTTACAACCTAATATTCTTTGAAAAATTCTATTTGTCTCTGCAATCAAGAAGTTGGGGAACCACTGGAGAAACACATAAAGGAGCCCCCACCCACTTCTGGGGAGTCACAATTTTTGTATTTGTTTTGAAAGCCTGATGCTAACACTGGATCCTCTCCTGAGCTAAGTATATAAACACAATTTCACACACAACTTCAAGCATCTGAAGCCCATGGGGATCTTCAGTGAAGAAGAAGAAAGACAGGCACTATGAGTTAGGGCCTGGGAAGATACCCACACAGCCTTAGGAAAGGTGGCTTCTGTGGGTCTCCAGGCCCTGGGTTAGCGAGTGGTACCAGTCCAGATGCTCAGATAGATCTGGAGAGAAAGGGAAAAGAAAGCGCACTGCAGGGAGTCAGCACACTGGTCCCTGCATGAGTTTGGCTGTCATTGCCCTTCCAGCCTCAGACCCCTCCTTTGCTGAGTGAAGAGGTCCACGAGCTCCCTTTAGGTGTCATATTCCCATGGTGAATGAATTTCCAGCAGCGAGTGACATATTCCAGTAGTATGAAAATACTCAGCAAAGGTTCATTCACTCATTCTTTCCAAAAACATTGAGTGTGCCTGCTAGTTGCCAGGTCTTGGGACATTCAGAAAAGCACAAACACAGTCCCCAACCCCAAGTAGCCTCTAGGCTACAGAGAGGGCACGGAGTCACCAGCATGGGTTTGAGGGAATCTTGGTGTCCGGAATCCCAGATCCCTTAGGGATATGACGTGAGCCTTGAGTAAACTACAGAACCTCTCTTGGTCTCATAAAACAGAGATCGTAATCCCAGGCTCGTCTGATTTGGGACGCTCTGGTGAAATAATGAATTCAGTGCCCCAACATGATGTATGCAAACCACCCATATGCATTCAATAAATGAAACTTTCCTTCCCTTTTCCTGAGAAACACCAAATGCCTTGTGAATTATCAACTCATCAAATATTTACTGACCACATTCCGTGTACCAAGCCATCACAGACCCTGAGATAGAGTCCCCAACCTCCGGGATCTAATGCCTGATGAGCTGAGGTAGAGCTGATGTAATAATGATAGAAATAAAGTGTACGGTAAGGGAAATGTGCTCGAGTCATCCTGAAACCATTCCCCCCACAGCCAGTCCATGAAAACACTGTCTTCTGTGAAACCAGTCCCTGGTGCCCAAAAGGTTGGGGATCGCAGCTTTAAGGAACTGACAAGTTAGAGGAGGTTTAGAGAAGCTGATGACAACAGGTGTGAAAGTGTTTTTGAGAAATGGGCACAGAGGTACAGACTGTTCTCCATATAATACTTCCAACCTGCCTGTACTTTTGAAATTTTCGTAATGAAACGCTGGAGGTAATGTAGGCACGGCATCTTGAGAAGTCAGAATCCTTTCTCTAGGCATCTTAAGGGCACTTAGATGGCAGGGGTGAGCAGACCTGAATCAAACTGAGCTTGAACCATTCAGAGCAGTGGGCTAGAGAAAGGAGGAAAAGCAACAGGAAGCGCAGAAGGAAAATCTGGAGGTATCACTGGATCAAGGTGCCTGAGCTTCCTCTTTCGTAAAATAAGGAACATGCCTACCTCCTTGGGCTGTTGTAGAACTACTGGGGGTGATGACATGCATGAAGCACTTGGAAGAGGCTGCACTGGTTCTCCTGTATGCCCTTTCTCCAGAGGCTGACCCACCCTGTGGACCATGTCACTGGTGCCCCCTGCAATTAAAGGAAGGTACTGATGGGAGCTCAGAGGACAGGAGAGGAGACCAAGGCAAAGCATCTGCCCCTCTTCCATCAGTCCCACGTTCAGTGATGCTGCTCTGGCCGTGGTTACCACCTCCTCAACGCAGTTTCTGTTGGATGGTCCCGAGTCCCCTGTGGCAGGGGCAGGTAACACAGTGCTGCCCCTTTGCCCCCTTGGGTCTAGGCACAGCTACAACTTCCCCCTGTAACTAGTTCCTGAGCACCTCACCACTGGTTCCCTTAGCCCTGCCCACACCTCTGCAAATGGTCCTTTCATTAAACTCCCTTTACAATCGGATCTCAAGGTTGCTGCCAGAATCCTAATTGTTACAGGGCAATAGCTACATAGTGTGAGTTATTTTTATACATAAATTATGATTGAGCATATGTTCTCATTTCCCCCTCCCAACCCACAGTCCTCAAAATATCATTTAAAGTATTGATTTGTTAAATTCTATGCCAGTGCTCGAGTAAGAAGGGGTCAGAAATGGTGAGGATTCCCTGAAAGACAGAGGTTGATGGAACTGGATGGGCAGGGGAGATGATAGCCCACAAGTCATGCAGGTGAAAGCCTCTGAGAGAGGAGGAACCAGCTTTGAGGAAGATTTCAGCTCACAGATGCCAAGCCAGGAGGCAGGAGGAAGCCTGAACACCCATCAGGACATAGGTTGGAGCATTCCAGCAGAGGTGGCGGGAGAATTTGGCTCTCCCTGTGCCCCCTGAGGAGCCCAGGTCAGGTCAGGGTAGTGTATCGTCAGGTAGTAGCCGTGAGGGGGCACTTGGGGCAGCAGCCCAGGGCTGATATACACCCTTGTCCAGAAGGACGGCCACCAGCACACACTGTCACCAGCACAACTCATCCCTGCCCCATAGTCAGTCATCTGGAACATACTAAAGAGCCACAGGTCTCACAAACAGAATAACCTCAAATCTCAAGACAAAGATGAGCGCACAACCAAACTCAGCAACCACTAAGGAAAACCAGCAACACAAAAAACAAACACCAAACTCAACAAAGAGAAGAACTAACATCCAATAAAACAGAGCTAATGGAATAAGCCTTCACATACGAATAACTAATGTCTTCAAGGGGATTCCCAGGTGGTGCAGTGATCAAGAATCTGCCTGCCAATGCAGGAGATGTGGGTTCAATCCTTGTGTTGGGAAGATCCCCTGGAGTAAAAAGTGGCAACCCACTCTAGTATTCTTGCCTGGAAAAAAAAAATGCCATGGTTAGAGGAGCCTGATGGGCTACAGTCCATGGGGTCACAGCGTCAGACACAACTGAGCACGTACACCACACCATGCTAATGTCTTCGAAGAGATGAGGCTTAGCATGCTTTTAGGCTTCCCCTAAGAAATGAACTGAAAATCTTAAAAATTAAAAATGTGACCTGGGAGGGTGGTAGTAGGAAGTGAAGTGAAGTGAAGTGAAACTTGCTCAGTCGTGTCCGACTCTTTGCGACCCCATGGTCTATACAGTCCATGGAATTCTCCAGGCCAGAATACTGGAGTGGGTAGCCTTTCCCTTCTCCAGGGGATCTTCCCAACCCAGGGATCAAACCCAGGTCTCCCGCATGGCAGGCAGATTCTTTACCTGCTGAGCCACAAGGTGGTAGGAAACATACCCATTACACACCAATTAGAATGACTAAAGTGAAAAAGATTGACAATTCCAAGGTCAGCAAGGGCATGGAGGCACTGGAACGCCCATGTGCTGCTGGTGGGGATGAAACCATCTGGAAAATAGTTTGGCAGTTTCTTAAAAAGTTAAACATACATATGCCACATCATTTATTCTCTCCCTAAGTATTTATCCAAGAGAAATGAAGACATATGTCCATACAAAGACCTCCACGTGTTTCATAATAGCTTTACTTGTACTAGCTAAAACTTGGAAACGACCCAAATACCCAGCAACAATCTGGATTAACCAACTGAAGGTATAGCTATATGATGGAATACTATGCAGCTGTAAAAAGAATAACCAACTGACATATATTAAACATAGATTATTTCAAAACAATCATGCTGAGTGAAAGAAGCCAGATAATAAAGAGTACAAGTTGATGATTCCATTTATATAAAACCCTGAAAAAAGCAAACAAATCTATGATTTCAAAAAGGAGATCAAAGTGTGCCTGGTCAGAGGGATGGGGAAGGGGGAAAGGAGGAATGACAAATGGGCCTGAGCAAACTTTTGGAGATGATGGATATTGTTCATTAACTTGACTTCATTAACTTGAGGGTCATTTCACAGGTGTATATATATGTCAACTTAAAAAATTAGATACTTTGTGGTTTAGTGTATGTCAATTATACCTCCGAAAAGTTGTTTTTAAAAACTTTATGGAAGTGTGAAAAAAGAAAGATTAGAGTATTTGTAAAAGAGTTTTAAAATGAACAATATTCTTCTCACCTATTTTGTGTATGCTAATTTATATAGGGGGTAGGGTACCTCAGGGTGAGAGATATAATTAGTAGTCACTTGACAAATCTTAATAAACTTTTCAAAGCATATTTTCCAGAAAAGAGAGAGTTAATGACTCTAATATCTAGGTAATAGATCCTTTTGCAATTCAGGTGTTTTCCAATTCTCTGCTTATAAAAAAAAAATTACAGGAAGGCTTCCCTGGTGTCTCAGTGGTAAAGGATCCACCTGTCAATGCAGGAGGCAGGGGTTCGATCCCTGATCCAAGAAGATCCCACCTGCCATGGCACAACAAAGCCTGTGCGCCACAACTATTGAGCCCGTGCTCTAGAGCCCAGGAGCTGCAACTTCTGAGCCCCCATGCATCAACTACTGAAGCCAAGAGCTCTATGGCCTCTGCTTTGCAACAAGAGAGGCCACTGCAATGAGAAGCCCACACGGCGCAACTAGAGTAGCCCCTGCTCGCCGCAACTAGAGAAAAGCCCATGCAACAGTGAAGATCCAGCATAGCCAAAAGTAAATGAACAAAATTATTTTAAAAAAAATTATAGGTGTACTCCCTTGAT